>NC_052374.1:1622884-1943461 GCF_011074865.1 Brettanomyces nanus | reverse complement strand
ACCGTTTGAAAAGTGACCTCAAGAAAGATATTTACGCAGATAGTGACAGCGATGACGAGAATGAAGAGATAGAGGGAAAGGAAAAAGAAGAAGAAGAGGAAGAAGAAGGTAATTACAACGACGATGCTGGCTTGAACGATGATGAAATTCTCAAATCTAAAGAGACCCCTCCTACATCACCTGAAGATGATTTGGCAAAAAGCATATCACTACAGGCAAGAATTCCTTCAGATCAATTTTATGACCTCAACGAAGAGGACGAAGACCGAGGATCAAACGGTTGCAATCGGTTGTACAAGTCATGGAGGGAATTCAAAGATCGTCCTCCAAGTGTAGGTCTCCTTAATCATGGTGTCACGTGCTACATGAATTCTGCAGTGCAAGCTATGTGTCACATTCCTGCATTAATGCATTATCTCGTTGAAGTTCATTATGATAAGCACACTGATGTAATCAAACCAAACTCAGTGACGAGGGTTCTCGCTGACACCGTATGCAAAATGTGCCAAATGGACAGAAAGGGTAATCGAAAGGTTCTCTATATTAATCCAAAGAAACTCATTCGAAAGTTGAGCGACATCAACTGCACGATGTCGGAATGGCAACAGGAGGATTCCCATGAATATTTTATGTCTCTTATGTCGAGATTGCAAGAGGAATCCACTCCTAAAGGCGTCAAGCTTAATAAAAGCATTATCTACGATATCTTTGGAGGCCTTCTTAATCAGACTGTGACTTGTCGAAACTGTGGCCACATTTCTACAACCCAACAGGAGTTCTATGATCTCTCTCTTGGTCTTGAAAATAAAAGACGTCGAGCCAGTAATCTGCTAAGTGTCCAACAAATGTCACAGCTACGGAAACAGATCGGAGCCAATGATGATACAGGAAAAACTGCCAAGACGCAACTGTCTGAGTTGTTGAGGCAGAGAATCCTGCTTGCTAAAGAGGAGAACAAAATCCAGCAAGAAGAATCTAGACAGAGTTCCAAGGAGACTACACCACAACAACAAGAGGAGAAACAGAAATCTCAATCTGTTGAGGGTAACGACCAAAATTCATCACAGGCCGCAGATTCAAAGCCGTCTGATAATCGACAACACCCTGGACATGGCGCAGAACCATCTTCTGTTTACTTTATCGAAAACTCTATCAAATACTTCTTTTCTCCAGAAATGCTCCGAACGGACAAACGTGATCGAAGTGGATACGTGTGTGAAAACTGTAAGAAGACTACAGCAGCAGTCAAGGTGTCCACAATTGAACGAGCACCAGAAACTTTAGCCATCCATCTTAAGCGTTTCAGGTTTAACGGCACCTCGTCGATGAAAGTCAAGGCCAAGGTCGCCTATCCTGAGGTGTTGGACCTTTCGGAGTACACCACATCTATGAAAACACCGACGAGGTACAAATTGATTGCTGTCATCCTACATCAGGGTAGATCTGTTTCCTCAGGGCACTACATTGCGCACTGCCGTCAACCGGATGGCACGTGGGCCACCTACGATGATGAATATGTGAACAGGATTAAACCAGCGGAAGCGTTAAGCGATCCAAGCGCTTACGTGCTATTTTATAGTAGACTAACGCATAAGAGCGTCAAGATAGATAAAGAGGGCGACGCTGACGACGATGACGACACTAACGACGCTGACGACAAAGACAACAACAGAAAGAGAAAAGTGGAAGCAGATGTTTCCGACTCGACCGCACTGAGTCAGAAAACTAGAAGAAAGCGTAATCGTCGCCGTTGAAGTATAGATATATACACATATACTATATTGCATTGTATTTACATGATAATCATTAACTGTGTCTTACATACCTTATGGCACCACCTTAATACCTAGAGCCCTAGCAGTACTGATGACACCTTTACATATATCCTTGAGAGGCATGTCGGAGTGGGCAGCATCAGTTTTCTTAATTTTGGCAACCTCGTAGATGTGCTTCAAACTGAGCTCTGAGAGGTACCCTTGCTTTTCGAAACGACCTTTTCCCAGACTGTCAGAACCCTTCTGTTTCTCGGATGCTTGAAGAAGAAGCCATGAGGTAGTAGGCGATTTTATACTAAAATTGAAAGTTCTATCCGGATGAACATTAACCTTCACTGGAATAGGAACCTCAGGCTTATAGTGTGCAGTTCTAGCATTGAACTCTCGGCAGAAATCAATGGCTTTTACTCCCTTAGAGCCAAGAGCAGGACCCACAGGAGGAGTAGGCGCTGCCTTACCGGCACCTATAATAAGTTTGATTGGAACGTCAGTGAGAGCAGGCATGGTAATTATTCAAGTACTGCTAATTACAAGAGAGAGTCTACCCATTGCAGAAATGCTTTCTCTCTTTTAAGCTTCTCAACCCATAAAATTTTTTCTCTATTTTCACAGATCGAGCGAGATCGCATTAATTAAAGGATTTAGATTAACAGACAAACATTATATTGGAATACATCTAGCAAAAAGTACACGTTACAATTGCTTTATTTTTTATTTTTACGCCGGTTTCTCTCTAAAGCAGCAATATGTGCAACACTCTGGTCAACCTGTGTGTGCGTATGGTTTCTGGCAGTCATTAGCTCACCATCACATGAGTCCTCTCCATTCTCGTCAACCACACGGCAAGTCTCCACTTGACTGAACCAGGAGTCATTGAAACAGTCGTCTATAGATACTCTGCAGGCCGGTGCAAGTTGAACCATCTTTCCAATCAACGGACGAACTTCCTCAGGCAGCGCATCAAGTAACCTATCTTCTCCCATCACATTGGAGGTATGCTTGGCAGCAGCAGTATCATTGGAATCATTATCGCTGGGTGATTGATCCTTGATTGAAGTAGGTGAACAATCAGAGCCTTCTGAAGATTTCTTTGAAACTACGGGCTCTGCATACGCATTCAGTTTCGATCTCTGGTGCACTATGTCAGTATCCGATATAGTAGAAGCGGATTTGGCGTCGATTATCTCGGCATCTTCTTCTAACTCATCATAAGAAGGAGGAGGAGGAACCCTCTTCAAAAGCTCCCCAAACGTAACACCAGGCTCTCTTGACGCAAACATCTTAAAGCTGCTATCACTAAGCTTTGGAACTTTCCATGGGAACTTTTTGAGCACCATACAGCAATAAATGATAGCACATGACCAGATATCTACTGGTCTTGGATCATACTTCGAGAACACGCACACCTCGGGGGCTAGATAGGGATCAGATCCAACTATTCCAGAGGCCTCCACAAGATTTTGGGACAGTGGATACTGGAACACCACGGAAGAACCAAAGTCGATGATCTTTACTATACCTTCCTTACTAACAACACAGTTATCCAATTTGAGATCTCTGTGAGCCAAACCAATAGAGTGGATGTACCGGACACCGTTGAGTATCTGTTTGAAGCAACAATTAATTTCATCAGTGCTCATCTTGGAGGACATGACGATAGCAAAGAGATCATAATCACAGTACTCCATCACCTGATACATGTGATCACTCTCATATGCAATTTCAATAGTCTCAATAACGTTTGGATGCTTTAATGTAGAACCAATGCAATATTCGCTGGTGATCTTCTTTGTGTAGTCCCTTTTGCCTTCATGAGGAAATCTCGAGCGAAACTCCTTTACAGCAAACACTTTTCCGTCCCTAACTCGTTTGACCAACTTCACCATACCACCAGCTCCTTGACCCAAATTATCACCAAATTTAGTGTATCTCTTATTGAAAGGAATCTCGGGGGTCATATTACCGCCTACAGATACCTGATAAGATGATAGGCCTGTGGCGGAGGTAGATGCAGATGCAGTGAGACCCGAGGTAATAGAGGAGCCTAAGGAACTTGGAAGTGCAGTAACACCGATGGGGTTACCACCAGGCGATTGTTGATAAGCTGTTAAAGAGGTGCCAATATCGTCCTGAGGGGATGCTCTATAAGAGGGACTATAAGCAGGGGAAGGCTGAGGAGGTTGTTCCAGAAAAAAGTTGGATCTCATATGCAACGAGTGAGGAGATTGAGACACTGGAGAATTGTTCTGTGCTGAAATATGCTGACCCGATATACTCATCTGACGTTGTGCCACTAACCCGGCACTCAACTTTGAGACGTGCGGTGAAGAAGGGGAAGTTGACAGAGGAGAGCTGGCGTTAAAGGACAATGACTTTTTAAAGAAATGGCGCAAATCTGCCATGGATGAATGACGAGTCGTTAAAGCGCTGTTGTTACTTTCTGTACTGGATTGCGAAGAGGATGGAGAATGTGACACATCGTAAGTATGAAGGTGATTTGCCGAAGGAGAAGAGGGCATTGATTGATCAAAATTGTTTACGGTACCACGGCGAGACCTCGAAAAGAAGTTGGCTAAAGAACTGCTGGATTTTGAAGGAATCACCTGAGTTTTCTGGATCTTCTGTTTGGAGACAATGAATCTAGCATCGAGTTGGGTGGGCGAGGTCACAGTGGGAGACGAGATATGATTACCTGTTATGATCTGGCCATTAGAAGGCATGAGAAAGTTACTTATGGAAGAGATCGAGGAGCTCAAATGTTCGTTTTTGGTACCAGGTGCAGAGTAAGGAATCATATTCGAAAGAGAAGTGTAGGATCCAGATAAATAGGAGCCAGCTCTGCGCAGGGATGAAACAGAACCAGGAGATTGCCGTGGATAATAGCTACCAGTGTGGGACGAGATTCCTCCCGGGGTCCTTGCCTCCACAGCTGGGTTATCCGAAGTGAAATTAGTGTTCACTCTGACAGGTATAGCATGGTAATTGATGGTTGGAGAGATTCCACCAATATTATTGGCACCATTTCCACTGGTAACCCGCGTGATGGTACTCTTTCTGCGATCATTCTGAGGTGTTATGCGTGGATCGTAGGTCAACTCGTCATCGACATCGGCCTCATCATCAGTAGTATTAGCATTGGCACTGATGACGTGTACAAAGCCATTACCATCTCCGTTATCTTCCTCATCTGGAGAAATGTCTTTAAGAGAAACAGTGGTAGTGATGGTTTTAGTGTATTCATTTTGTTGGATACCCGCTGAAGAGGAAGATAAAGACAATGCAGGATTGGAGCCAGAAGTTGCGGCCGTCACGGAAGAAGCACTCTGAGGCATCACCTTATGTTCATGAATAAGCCTAGTGAGAGTGGACATGCCTTGATGTGGAATAGGAGTAGCGGAAGGTCTTGAAGCAGCTTTGAAGGATCCTGAAATGGAACCCGGGAGAGAGCCCTCAAGAGAGCCCTCAAGAGAGCCTGTAACAGGACCAGTAGTGACCTGTCTGGGGTGCTTTTGCACAGGTTGTTTAGGCTCTTCGAATTCCTTGGCCTCAATCCCAGTCGAGGGATCAGATGAAGGCATGATTTAATAATGAGATAATATTAGCCACGAACAATAAAAGAAGACAAGGAGTATTACGAGGAAGATGAGAAATATTCATGGTAAGACAGCTCTGCACGTATTCGGCTTCTGGTTCTCGCGGTAGAATCAGCGAAAATCTCAGGCTTCAGTTGAGATTACCGGAATCGGCATGTCGAAGAAATCGAGGAAATCGAAAAAGTCGAGAAAGCCGAGCACAGATTATACAATGTATTATACTTTCAGATGAGAGACAGACTCTGATTAAGTAGATACCGTCTTAGCTTGAATGCATCATAAAGGCTACAGATTTGGAGTTACAGTCGGCTTGGGTTTTTTCGGGAATTTTATTGCTTTGTTTCTCGATTTGATTCCCTCTCGGATGTAAAGCCCCAAAAATTGTAAATTTGTCCTCTGAGACTGAAAAGTTCATAGATTCAGAATTCTAGACTACGTGCCGAGATTTGCATTCCTTCACCCTTCTAACTGGTCCTAGCAGACCAGATCGCCTCAGTGCCATGCGATTTCGTGATCGCGATCGCGATCTTCCATTTACAACCAATCATCTTCTTTTATTCCTATATCTATCGCGACTAGCATCTTAACGGTTCAGAAGTGATACGAGATAAGGATAGTCGCGTCTATCGGCTTTAGCTTAAACATCTATTATTGTATCAGTTCTGGTTTAGTAGTATATACTCAGCGACGCGAGTATCTGGCTCGCTTAGTTCTATCATCTATGTCGTCATCAGTAGAAGCACGCTTTCTGGACGACTGGTCACGATAATCGCGGTGATCGTGGTAATCACGACGGTCATGGTGATCATGACGGTCACGATACTGACGATCCCGTTCTCTTGATTCTCTTGGTCCCAACGGCTGCATGGACAAAGGAGGAGGCATTGGAGGTGGTGGGAGAGGTGCTTGCTCGTCTCTTTTGACTGGAGGAATCGAAGGGGGAGGTAATGGGGACTTTTGCATTCGATTACTCCTCGTACCTCTAGGCTCTCGAGGGATCATTTTAGCACTTCTCATACGGTTTATGCGTTTCTCTTCTTCTATTCTCGAACGTAGTAGTTCTCGAGAGTTATCTGTTGCTTTCATCGAAGGACCACGAGGCGGCTCGTGAGAGATGCTACCGGGGTTAGCAGCAGTTTTACTCGGTGTTATCACTGAAGAAGAAGGCTTAGCCTTGGTTATAGATGCAGCGATTGGTACATCAGCAGCAGTTGCCTCATCAGTAGCACTGACCGGAGTTGGCCCTTTAGGTGGAGTGGCAGACTTAGGGACCAACAAATGAGGGGTGCTACTCCTGGATGAAGGTCCGGAAGGAGTCGAAGCACGTGCAGAAACAGCAGAAACAGCTTTGGTTTCCGTCTTTCTTGGCGCCAATCCAACTAGTCCATACGGTTTCACCAGACTTTTTTCAGCATCTTTCTTTGCTCTTTCTATCGATTCTTTGGCTTCTATGGCCCTCTTAGCACGCAATTCTTCCTCTTCTTTCCTCTCTTTTTCTCTTCTTGTCTTATTCTCCTCTTCGTGTTTCTGCTTCTCTGCTTCTAGTCTCTCATGCTTCTTCTTCATCAGATCCTGTTTCATCGTTTCATCCATAGCATAAAACTCCCATGAAGGTATCATCTGGTGTTGTTTCGATACAACCAATCCATATAATGCGTTACACGATAGTTTAATATCCTCTCTAGTCTCAGTCATAGCAATCAACGACATCTTCTCCTTAAGGATTTCTCCCTGCTCCTCAATAACTGGGAAGCTCGATAGTAATCCTTTGGCGAAAATAATTCCGTTGTTCCGTGCAGTGTAATGATTAGAGTCAAGAGTGCTAATCAAATCTTCCAATAGTTTAGAATGCCATTTAAATAGCGTCTTTCTAAATTCTTCAAACCCGTTTTTATCCTCATCAACATCCATTTCGTTTTCATTCTTAACATGTAAACTCTCATATTTTTCCTTACTCTTCCTATATTCATTCACCTTGGAAAGAACTTCTTCATAAAAAATTGCAATGTTTTCAGTTTCAGTAGAAGTGCTTGTGAACAACATGGTTCCCAAAAATCCTCCAGTAAATAACTTGTCCAACAATGACATCAAAGAGTATCCCCTTGTGCACATTCTGTGAATAGTGAATATAAATTCAGCCACAAATGACGCATCAAAAGAGGAATGGATCATCCTTGGAAGAATGCAATATTCAAGAATCTGTTTAATCCGTTCTTCTGCATTGCTCTCGTCAATATCTGTAAACCACAAATCCTTCTCTCCTGTCAATCTCTTCTTCACCAACTCAAAGTTCCTCTCATGCTTAGATGCATCATCGTCGACCTGACCGATAACCTCTTGAAGCAACTGTACTTCGTCGTTGAGCCTCTTTTCTTCCTTTTTATTCAACTCCCTCTTATTACTAAGTTTTCTCCTATCAGCAGCAATTCTGGTCTTGACATCAGCCAGTTGATTGGAATACGAGATACGAGGGAAATCAATCTCATAAAGAGACAATTGCCAGAAAGTCGAGTAAAATTGGGGAGATATCATGTCCCATTTAATATGTGGTAGAAGCTTGGGGAGACTCCTGTTGAATTCACTCATAACAACAACTTCGTCTCCGCATATCTGTTGAAGCTTGATTGCCCTACTCCAATGCCTCCTCCAAATCCGGAAAGCCCATGCTGGCTCCACATGATAATCCCCAATAAGAACCTCCATAGAAAGCATATAATGAGTAAACACTTTGGAATTTATGTTCTCGTCAATGGCGGCAATGAAAGTCTGAACTAAGGAATAAATTTCGTCACACTTTCTGTTCAAGATCTTGAGTGGAGCATGCGACTCCTCTATGATCTTTGTGGGCAAGTTGCACAAAAGAATAAACATTTCATTTAAGAAATCCGAAGACACCAACAAGTTGATTAGCATCTTTCCTGTGGTATGTTGTTTGAATCTTCGATCTTCAATCACATCATATGCCAACTTCTTAATGCTCTCTTCACTATTAAGCATCAAGATCTGCCGTGAATTCAAGTTGTTGATCTGTTTAATACCTGTCATCGACTGCACAATCTCTTTGAAAATAAGTGCGGTTTCTGTAAAACCGCCATTCATACTCTTGACGATTAAGGTAAGAATAGGCTCCAATTGAAAACTTTCAGGGTACTTCTGGGCCAATCTTCCTATAAACTCCGACAAGTTCAGAAACCACGAACTGTAGTTAAGACCATCTTCTTGTACGGCTGTTCTGCTTCCTGTAAGCTTGTTCAATATCTGATATGTAAGGACTTCCCACGAATAGTCATTAAGCATACGTGATGAGTCCACCACCAAATCAGTCAAGCTATTGTAACTCTCAATGTGACTTACAAATGCATCAGTAGCAGCCAATGGATTAGAATAAACAATCTTGGTGAATTTTCTCATGGAAGTGCTTAAATTTTCAGTTGATAGCCGTTTCAGAAGATCTTTCATTCTCTTAGTGGTTCGTCCGTAATTCAGTTTTAATATGGGATTGTTCTTGGCCGTCACAACTTGGTATTCTCCATACAAGTTGTATCGTGCTTGAATGGGGAAATATCCTTTGACAGCAGAAAATATCTCGTTAACACTAGCCATATTGTTCACGAAATTTAGAGCTGGAAATATAAAACGACGGTAGAACTGAAGCCATAGGTCTTTATCTTCATGATTGGCTAGACTCTGTGACATAATTCTGGTCAATTTCATCAGTAGAATTGGGCTTCGAGCAATTTTGATGCCATTAAATTTAACCAACTCATTGCAGACTCTGAAAAGAGATGCCGTATCAGTAATCAGAGGGTCACAATCCGTATGTCCTAACAACCGAGTATTTTTCACAGATTTGGTTAGTTTCATGTAGTACGGATCCAAAAGGAATTCCATAAACTCATTGATTAAATCAGAAATTCGATCGTTGATCTCCGGAAGAAACGGATACTGGGTCAATATGAATATAGAGTTCTCATACATCCGGTACTTAAGGGCATAGGAGAAAAACCGAATTTTGGGCATTTGCTCCAAGTCCTCTTTCACAGAGCTTTTCGACGGAGTATAAGACAAAGAAGCTTTAGTAACGGCGGTTTCTGATACGACTCTGTGAGAGGAAATCCTTCTTTCACCATCGTCATCCTCATCTTTGATTAAAGGGGCGGCCATTGCCAATGCTGATGCAGTGGATTTCAAAGCCTCTTCTTGCAACTCCTCATTGAACTTCTTATGGAGAATTTTCAATACAGAGTTATCCTTTGTAATCAACACGTAATTGGCATCAAGTGTAAAGTCGCGAGGTGAAAGCGAGTTGAAGATGATATCAAAATCAATAATATTCTTTTTGACAAGTAATGCGATCACAGCCATCTCACCGGGTGTTATCTTGGTAGCATCACTGAGGTATGAAACTAATGTAGATTGAATTGCGGTGTTAGTTTCATCAGCATGCCAGAACGATATCCTGTCTATAGCACTGTCAACGAGGGCCAGCTTTTCAGTGACTGAAGTGCCCATAATACTTAGTAAAAGAAGAAAGCATCTATTCATATCCAATTTGAAATGTCCTATTAGAACATCCAAGTTCTTTGTGAGCAAGGGAAGGCCATCGACATCACCATATTCATGGAAAAATGAAGCAGCCTCGGCAATGAACTTTGAATAACCTTCACTGCTTTCACCCAAAGAGGAATACACCTCAAGACCATAATTGCTAATTCTGGCATCCAAATAGTATAATCTATTATAGTCTGGAAACAAGCTGTGTCTTAGTACACTCGGATCTAAGTATTCATTCTTTAATTCTGAACTGATATTTACAGCCTCTATGAAGGGAATCAACTTTTCACTTGGATTTATGGCCTGGAATATCAGTAAAAATTCGATGGAAGCTTCTATCTTCTCACCAACATTCACAAAACCAGCTAGAATGGCATCTGTTAGCTCAACCAGAGTATCGGATGAAATCTCTTCGGCACGTTCCGTCAACGACAATACGATTTCATAAAAGACATCATCTAATAAAGACTTGTCCTTGCCGATTTTGTCTACGAGCTCCTGCTGAGTCGATGCCATATCTTTAATGGAATCCTCAGTAAGATAGTTCCAATTGAATGGAACCATAGCGTGAGACTCGACGGACATAGTTGATAGAAGGAGAAAGAGATGAAGCGATTGTTGCAAACTAGAGGAAATTAAAGAGCGAGAAATTCACGGTGAAAACCTTTAAATGGAAAGCATAAGAAATTGTTTCTTTCTGTCCATCGCTACTTCTTTTTACTGGAGAACTACGGAATGGTAAGTGAACATGTAAAAACAAATTAGACTGACTTTCGATTACTAACACAGAAGTTTAGACAGACAAAATCGGAGAGAAACAACTCTACAAGAAACTGAAGTCGAAATTCGTCGGTCTTGGAGACGCAGACACTCAGCGTAAAGAATTCCTTCAAAACGTGAAAATCGATACTTACTCTACATTGGCTACGCATGATTCGTTGGTTGAACACCTAAGTGTTACATTTAATAAATCGAAATGTTTAGTGAAGCAGGATCTTATAGAAAAAATTGCTAAGTCATAATATATGGTGTCATGGACTCTGTCTGTCCTGGTCCTGGTTGGCTTCCTTTTAATGTTCTTTTTTCTTTAAGCCAATAATGGGGCCTGCTCATTGGAAGAGGTTTCTGTATTGACAGAAGTCAAAGAAGTGCCAACCATTGTCAACACAGAGGCAACAAAGTCAATACCAGAAATAACCAAGGCAAAGATCCATTGCAAAGCAACGGTTTTGGAGAACAGTTGACTCAAGCCAAGTCCCAACATCAAGAAACTGGTTGATAATGAAACGGACCAGTCTTTGTAAAGAATCAACAAAGAAACAGGAGTAAGGAAGAATTCCCAAATGAATATATTAGCCAATAATCTTGGAGCTAGTGACTTGTAATGAGAGTGGAACATACAAGCACCGTTCCAGAAGACGGCATAAAGTGTCCATGATAATGGCAATCCGGTAACAGGGAAATGCACCACTAACCAATCGGAAACATTCTTGATAGAAACAGTCTTGTGGGTGAAATAGAGAGCCAATATATTGACCAAGTTGACCAAAAGAATGATCTCCGAGATGACGAACTTTTCCTGAGCGAAATAATAGCACCAGAAGAAGTTGAGCACATTGTTAACAGAAAAATGAGGTCCAACAAGGGCAAGGATGTTAGCTTGGTTGTTGGAAGACACATTGGTGTTAAAGAATACCTTTACAATGAATAGCGATTGCAATATCAAAGTAAGGACCCAGTAAATCAATACAAATACTAAGGAAGATGTGAAAGGAGTCCTATAATGACTTCCAAAGTGGCCAAATATAAAGTAATAGAATACTCCTATAACAGAGAGAACATAGGAGATCACCAATGTGCCCTTAGCTGCAGAAAATTTTGATTCAGATGACATATTTGGTTGAAGTGATGTGAACAGAGAGAAAGAAACTGTTTAATAAATTGCTGCAACAAGCTCAATCAGCCTTTGGTTGCAGATTCGCTCTTTTTTATATATAAAATCATAGCAAGCAATAAGTCAAACTATGAAATAATGTGGGGCGTTGCGGACCTGAAAAATTAAATTTAATTGCTATCAGGAGGCAGAGCGAGCGGCTTTGATCAACGGCTTCACAACAGCAGTTACGTAAGCGCAACGTGTTAGGTTGTCGCAGATAATTTAGTTATCGAAGAGATGCAAGCGTGAGAACAGAGTATTGATCTGTCTGTATTATAGGACAAGTAATAGACAATAAAGAGAAAAAGAAAGGGAAAGGGGAAGGGAAAATAAAAAAGATCCAAGTAGTGATGCACCATACGATGTCTCTAGAGCACACTTAATAGTGTGTGGTGATAGTGGTTATTGCTTAGTTCTTAGAGTCCTTGGGCTCTGCAGACTTACTGGGTTCTGTAGACTCAGTAGACTCTGCAGATTCTGGCTCGGGTGAATACTCGATAGCTCCTCTGTTGGCAACCCAATCCTCCCATGAGCCTTTATAGTTAAGTCTCTTGGAGTAATCACAAGTTCCAGCCAATTCTTCACTAATGGAAGACCTGATACCTCCCATACAGTAAAAAACAAGCGTCTTGTCCTTTGCGGGCTTCTCAAAACCGAAAGTAAGATGAAACTCTTCAGGGTTGAGTCCATAGGCACCCGGCGACGATTTGCAAGGAACATTAATAGCATTAGGAATATGACCCGTCTTATATTCGTCAGGTTCTCTGACATCGACGATTACATAGGTAGAATCCTTACCTGCAGCAATATCCTTCATCTTATTGAAATCAATCACTGGAGCAGACGACTCTTCTTCTATAACACTGTAATATCTAACAGCCCGCCTATTCAACAAGTTAATGGAAAAACCAACCAAAGGTTGCCAAGATCCTCTCCATTGGCCGGTTATCGGCAATTGATGCTGAACAGTAGATAATGATCTCACCGAACCGACAAGCAAAGGCCGGGGCAAAGCAAACTCTAATCCTTTCAAATTGGTTCGCTTAAGAATTTGACTAGTCTGCCTAGAAATTGCGCGGAAAGACATTGCCGTTAGAAAGCTGTTGATAGTACTAAAAGAAAGAACCTACTGCTGCTAATATCGCAGAGTTCTAAATATCAATCCAATTTCGAGAAATACTCAGAAGGCGCGGAGAAACTTTCCAAGAAAAATTAAAGAAAAAAAACCGTCAACTTCCCAAAACGTAAAAAAGTGACAAGATTTTTATTGCCGAAACGATAAAACGTCTCAAAGTGAAAATCGTAAAGTTTGATTAAGTGAAGATCAAAAGTGTATGTGAAATACATTATCGCTACATACCAAAATTCTTGCCAAAGCTCTGGGCCATTTTCAGAATGTTAGGGTCATTCATCATCCGGCGCATGTCTTGAGGAGATGGCATACCGGCCCCACCCATACCAGGCAGTCCTCCACCAGGCAGTCCTCCACCAGGCAGTCCCCCACCAGGAAGGCCTCCACCCATACTTCCCATCATCTGCTGCATTTTCTGCATCATCGAAGGATTGGATTGCAGTTGCTGCATGGCCCTCTGCATTTGTGATGGATTGAAATTTTTACCCCCCATTCCTCCTGGAACCTGCTGTTGCATATTCTTGGTTGTCTGTGCCATACGTGCAAACATCTTTTGCTGCATTAGAACCGCTTCCACTTCTGTCACAGACGTACCGGAACCTCGGGCAACGCGTACAATTCGGGTAGGTTCGTCTATAAATATCTCACCATCGTTATCAAGCTCTTTGTTTGTCATGGAATCCATCACATACACCATTCTTTTGAATCTTTTTGATGTCTCTTCTTCTCCAACTTGATGCATCATCTCACCAATTCCTCCAGGTAACATCTGGGCTATCTTACTAAGAGGTCCCATCTTGAGGATATTATTCATCTGTGTTTGTAAGTCACGCAGTGTAAATTTGCCTTCTTGGAAGTTCTTTATAGTGTCCTTCTGATCTAAATTAAGGGACTTCACGTGTTCCATTAGTCCCTGTATATCTCCGATACCAAGTAACTTTGAAACAAATTGTTTCGCCGTAAAACTTTCTAAATCATGAATATGCTCTCCTGTACCAATGAAAGCAATGGGAGTTTTAGTAGCTGCCACGGCAGATATCGCACCCCCTCCTTTAGCATGACCGTCCATTTTTGTTAGGATAATGGCACCAAAATTTGATGACTCTTTGAATGCACGTGCCTGGGACTCTGCTGCTTGACCAATCGAAGCATCCATAACCATAATAGTTTCACTGGGCTTAATGGTATCTTCAATTTGAACCATCTCTTCAAATAAGTCCTTTTCCTGACGATGACGTCCTGAAGTATCCACAATAATGATCTCAAACTTCTCCTTCTTGAACTTCTGTACACCCTCGGAGGCTACTGTAACAGGGTCTACCTCAGTATATGAACCATAGTATGGAATACGTGCCTTGGTGGCATTCTGCTTTAACTGATCAAAGGCACCTGCCCTGAATGTATCTGCACAAACCAAACCAACTTTAAAGCCTCGTCTTTGATAATACACTGCCAATTTTGTACACGTGGTTGTCTTACCAGCGCCTTGCAAACCAACCATCATCAACACGTTGGCCTGCTTTCTCTTAGGCTTATAGACCTGAACACCTCCACAGTCTACCAATTCACAAAGCTCATCAAAAACAGCCTTTTGGATGATTTTCTTGTTGTTGACACCAGGCTTTTCCTCTGTGTCAATCTTGGATTTAAGTTTCTTTCTCATATTTATAACTAATCTAATGTTAACATCTGATTCAACAAGAGCATTGGATATCTCCTTGAGCATGTTGTCGACAGCATTTCCATCCACGACAGACGACTTCGTCACCTCTGACACTGCAGAGTTAATTCTTCTTCCTAAATCAGCTAACACCATGACTCAAATTGCTGCTGTTGATTAGAACGCTAAAGATGACAGGACAAATACTCAGTCCATGTTCAGATTACGTACATCGAAAATTTTTCCTTTCAGGGTGATTGTTACTCTCTCTTTCTCTCAAAAGTCGTCTTACGCATCCTTGCACCACAACGGACATATCATTGCTAGCATTTCTTATCAATTCTTGCTTATAAGGGGAGATAGCAAGGCAACAAGTGGGAAGGCATTGAGAGCGATTTTGTCTGGTTCAAGAAATGAATATTCTTAGCTCACTTTCTTCAAGATTCATTTCTGGTGCTTCCGACGACATCAATGGATCTAATCACGGAACTAACAACGGAGATGTGCTAAACTCACCTCCCAGTGTGTTATTCTTTTTCATTATCAACTGCGATCTCGCCGATTTAGAGCACGGCGAGTCTAATGACGATATTATGAAACAGATTGTTGTGTATTTGAGCTTTGAGAATCACCCAGTTTCGGAGAATGAGATGGTCAAACGTGTTGGTCTTGTTCAAGGCCTAGACGATTTTTCACTCAAGTTCTTATCGTCGTCCGGAAAGGGTCATCTTACCCATATTGATACGGATAAAACCCGAATTGTCGTTGGTCAACTTCAGAACAGTTATCGGTTCGTCTGTGGTCTGAGGCTAGCCTGTACCAACAAGCGCTTCATATCTGGTAAAGGCCTTGCATCTCCTGATTACATAATCAACGAAATCCAGATGGGTTACAATCTATGGATGATGAACTACGGATCCTTAACATCAGAGACTCCTCATGATATTTTAGAGAAGTGGTGGCGATCTTGGTTTGATAACCGATTTGAATTTCCGGCCGGCTACAATCTGAATGATAAAGGGTTTCTGAACTTGATTCAAGGAAGACGTCTCTGCTCTGTTGAATTCCCGATAGGTTTTGCGAAGAATTTACAGCTGCATATGACCGCCTTTATTGATCAGGAAACTGATTTACAGGATATTGTGGTTATCAATAGTAATTGGACTCCTTGCAAGAATTATGGAGTCATATATACGAATGGAGATTCCCCATTTGATGAGGACTCCATTACTAATTTCATCAACTATTTGGAAAGACTCGACTTCAACTTCGGCTTATCCACTTTTTCTTTGAAGTCTACAAATCTCCCTTCTTTGAAGGATTATCTTTCCAACTTGAGAGAAGCTAATTCATTATCTAATACTGGTCAACTATATGAGAGATCGTTGATGGAGCCAGCTATATTTCTTCAAAACCAGATTAAAGCAAACGTATTCAATCCATTCATGTCTGTGTTGAATACTGTCGCTTCTTATATGCCACCCACTAACAGTTTTCTGCCTAATATTTCTTTCGCAATGTCCACACCACCATCAGAGATTCACCAGGCTCAACAGTCAGAGTCACAATCTGATATGTCACGCCAATGTTCTTCTTCTTCTTTCTCGTCTCCTGCTCGTCGTTCTAATTCTCCTCTTTCTTCTAGTGCCACCGCTACAGCTGCTTTTGTTTCCAGTGCATCCGGAAATTTTCTTCTAGGAAATACTAAGGATGGTAGCATTTCGAATCGTAAAATATTTATGAAAATGAAGGATTCGTCGTGCGAAGCTTTATTCAACTTGATCATGTATGAAGTTAATGGAGTTTTGATGATTCTTTTCTTCAAAGAAGACTCAAAGCAACTAATTGAACTGGACTATTATGCACAGCTTCGCACGAAGTTGGACAATTTATATGAGCTTCATTTCAAAGATTTAATTGTTCAACAATTGAACACCTTGGCGCGTGGTGTTGGTAGTTTGGCAAAATTCTACTATCTTGTATACGATAGCAAGAATAAAGTATACAAAACGTCATTTCCAAATATCCCTGATGAAAGAGAAGTCAAAGAGTTGAAAATATTTGGAGATGAAGGTGGTTTTAAGAAGAGACTAAATGCGAAAACTGGTAGCAGAATTCAAATGATCAACTTGCACGTAAATTTGATCAATTACCTCTTCCAAGGAGCCACAATTTACGATTTTCAAGGAATAGAGAGAATAGTAAATTTAGGAAAGAATTGGTGGTGCCTTATAAAGAATGATGGAGGCAGGATTACGATTATTTTAAAGAAGTTCACTCTCCAGGAAATAGACTTTAATCATGATGACCTTCTGGCTGCATTTGGACCTGATGTCGTCCATTGGTACATAAATTTCTGCCTCTGAAAGTAGAGGTCAGAGTACAGATTCAATTATGCAAGTTTGAATCCCGAAAAAATATCAGCGTATAGATTAGGAAGGCCCAGAACCGAATGAGAAGAGACATAAAAAATAAAAAATAAAAAATATGAAATAAGGAATAAGAAATAAAAAATAAAAAAAAAGTAAATAACAATCATACAATAGGAAAGCCGAGCGAGAAGCCCAAAATAATCCTTCGCTCATAATTTCTGTTAGTCAGATCAATCAAGGAGAATCCGTCGAATATGACATGTCTTAATTTTAACTACCTTTTTCCTCCTGAACTTTTTGATAGCATAGTATTTTCAGTGTTGATATACTGAAAGAGACCATTTCCGAGCCAGCCACTTATAGAGATATGCCATGACTTCATTTTGGCCAATAACATCAAAAACTAGCTCCGAGTTTTGTTTCTCAGCGTTTACAGACTAGCAATGGTAAACCTTTTTTTTAAATATATAAAGGAGTTGAAAGAGACTTAATTTTAGCTTTTCTTATAGTTGCCATCATTGTCGTTAGTCTGGTGCGATTTATTATTCATCGGGATGTTATCATTCCTGTTCCTATTTGTGGTTGCAACTTTCTTGAACTTGCAAGTGGTTGCAGACCAAAGAGCATTGACAGAAATCATAACGCTTTTGAAAGAACAGAACCAAGACAGTATTTTTGATTTGTCTATGGATTCTGATTGTACATATGAAGTGTTAGCTTCATTCGTATCTACTTGTGAGGAAATAGATACCATCGCGGATTGGGAAAAGTCTATGATTGCAATAAGGTTGACTCTCTGCATATTTGGTGAGTCTCCAAATCAACATGGATCGATGCTTCTTCCTGACATCTGCAGAGTAAATAACTCTCTATCACAGGAAGAAGTTAAACAATGTATAGAAAGATTGTCGGAAAATCCTGTTTGGTGGACAACATATTTCGGGTACTTGAATTCGATCAACATTTTATGTCACTCTTATAGTGCACCGTTGGAGAATCAACGCATTATTGATACTTATCAAGTGGCTTTTCACAAATTGAATTCACTATTAGAAGTGATGAATGGCTTTTCAGAGGCTGATCTACTTAATTCAACAAAGAGAATGATAACCACCGACATGAGAGCTTTTTGGAATAACTTATCGCAGGAGGTATCCTTTAAAATGGATCGAACTATGAGTGCTCTGGATTTAAAACTTGCAAATATGGCTGACATAATGAATCTCATGGAGCTGAAAGTTGAAAGGTTTCACAATGATGTTGAATCAGAGCTTAATTCAGTGGCTGAAAGTTTTTTCCATAATGTTGAAGCCTCTGAACTGACCTTGAAAGAAAATATGGAGACAAATCAATATTTAAGAAGTACTCAAATGCAACTATTGAATGAAGTCACGGAGCAGGAGGAACGACTAAAAGTTAATTACGAACTCCAGCTGCAGCAATACAAGCAAGCAATGTTCAATCTTAGCAGGTCTATTAATTCCAAATCAAAGGATATTGAAACAATGTGGATTGGAATGGATGGATACTGGCATTACGTAAGATGGATCGTAAATTGGGGACTACTGGCATTGGTGAGCATGCTAATTTCCAGACTTATTGGAACCTTTCGCTTTAAAGTTTGGCTTGAAATTTTCTGCGTTTGTGCGGGTTTATTATGCGGCAGGTATAAATCTACCTGGATTCACCTAAATCCCATGCAGGAAGACTGAGTTCAGCTGGATCTAAGTGGATACCATGAATAGTCATCGGCTATTGGAGAGTAGCAGGCGCTTACGAAGTTTATGTTTTTTTCTTTTTTTCTTTTTTTACTTTTTTGACTTCTAGGTATTGTTTGTTTAATGGATTATTTTTCGGAAAAAGGGACTAGTTGGTAATTCAGTATTTATCGGAACCTACAAAGATCACTAACCATCCTACAGAGCAATACTAATAAGAAATGAGATCGTTGTGTGTGATTCACACCAACGGTTTTCCGAGTGATGACGAAAAAATTTGTGATAATTGCGAGGGCATCCCGAGCTAACTATGAGTATGTCTTACTGCATATGCTATTCCGATGTATAGGGATGTCGCCCAGTTCGCCATCTATTTTCTTTATGGTAGCTTTCCTTGCTATGTTGCTAGTGGGGCTTAGCATATTGGGCACCCCATCATCACTTGCAATGCAGTCGAATTGAATGCGCGCCTTGTGATGCACTTTCCTGCAAGACGTGAGACGCGATTAGAAAAAGGAATGATAAAAACAATGACGCCATTATTTGTTTTTTGTAACGCGCGTATGCAGCATTTAATTAAGCGAGTAACAGTTGTAAGGAAATGAAGGTGGGAGGTGGGTAAGAAGAAATTTACACTCAGATAACACCACCAAACTGTGCCAAAAACAGCATAATATTTCGCTCAAGGTTCCAGATGATACGGACGCAGTTTCGGACCCTATACAATAACAATGCTTCATAATCTACATGCCGCCAGTCTCGTTAAGATTTCACAATGTGATGAGCTTATTTCAAGTGCCAATCCGCCATTTAATCCTGTCGTTTCAGACTTGAAAGGCTTACTACGGCCTATTTTTTTTGAACCAGCGTTACTAGTTAGTAATATTGTCAGTTAGGCTAGTCGCATATTGGGAACTGTTGCCTTTGTAGTACCTTGTTGAATCGAGAAATCAGCATATGCATACCGCTCTTTGTCATTAATTACTACAGTAGAGGCTTGCTGGTAAACAATCAGCAAGAGCGCCGCAAGTTTTTTTACCACCAAAAAAGAAAGAATATGGAAGAAGACCACTCGCAGAAAAAACAAAATGGCGGAGAGCAGGGTGGGCACCTTTGTGGGTAGGTGAGATCATGTAAGAAAAAGAAACATATGCATATTGCATTGGTCAAGAGACGCTCAAAAAAGAGTACACCGTGCATTGAGAAAGAATTGACCAATCTTGAATTTGTAGGGCACTCGAAAGGGGGCGAGAAGGGAAAAAGAAAAGAATGTTAGAATTCATCCGTCAGGTACAGGACCTCCAAAAGAAAAGACCGACTCCGTATATATATACATGATGGCGACAGCCGCTATAGAATATCGGAACATAATGTTATCTTATTTGTTTTCTCAATCTTGTTTCGCCTAGATAGCCTAGTTCATTGGGGTTTTATCAGGCTCACCTACGTTTGCTGACTGTTACAATAGGATTTTATAAAGTGGCTCTCCTTCATAAATCTGTGTTTTTTGTTTTTTTTTGTTTTCGGCTTTTCTCATCGATTTTGAGAGCATCAACTTGTTTATTCTTCTACTCTCTTTCTTGTCTTCATTTGGCAACCAGTTGGTCTGTGTATTTCCCTACCGGATCATTGCAACATAAAGCTTTTGCCGAGTCCGATCAATGGCACTCATGGTGCCGAATCTAAGTCATCCTTCTGCGTACACACAGTCACAACGTTCGGGAACCGGTTCAGACTTCCGCTCAAACTTCCAATCACCTCAAAATCTGGAGGATCAGCATTTTACAGGATTACCACCACCTACTGTACCTCTTCCGATTATGAATGTCGATGCAGTGAAGAGATATTTACCTCCCGTGCCTTCTATCACACAATATCAACAACCTTCAGCTCCAAATTGGCAAATCATGAGGATGATTCAGCCGCAGTCTCAAGGTGAAGCTGATACACAAGCACGAGCACGGATGCAAGCTGAGGCTCAGATAAGAACTCAGCTTCTTGCCCAGTCGAATACTCAAACTCGGGCCCAGGAACAAATATCCGCACATTTCCAAAGTCCACAAATTCAGGTGATGCCAAATTCCATGATTTTTCTTCCTGTGGGGCCTATTTCTGGACCGATGGATCCAAGAATGCAAGTGCGAATGCAGGTGGAGCAGAGAGAACGTATGCTCGCAGAGGAGTCACTCAGGCCACAGAAAAGGAAAAGAAAGAAATTTCATGAGGTGGAACGTTTGTACAAGTGCAACTATCCGAATTGTACTAAAGCTTATGGTACATTAAACCATCTCAATTGTCATATTGTTCTTCAGAAGCATGGAAAGAAAAGAATGCCCTCGGAATTCAAGGAATTGAGAGAAAAGCTGAAAAGACGCAGGAAGGCTGAGAGGGAGAAACTTAGGAAACAGAAAGAAGAGGAGCAAAATATCAGAGATGAAGAACAACGAAAGTATAAACTACAGAGGCTTCCTAAGTTACCTCCGATACAGCCGATGCCTGCTCCACCAAGCGAAACTTCTTCTCTGCGAAGAGTGTATCCACCATTTACTTCTAACCTGACACCATCTGCTCCCTCCGCTCATTCAGTTACTTCTACTACTTCTGGGCCATCCATCTCGTCTGTTATGAATGCCCCTCCTAATTCAGCTACGGATGCTCCGGTTTCATCACCATATCATCAAAGCAGAGCATTCCCAGCAAGTGGTCCCTTGGGTGTCTTTCCACTGGGACAACGCTCCTCGTTGTTGCCGCTGCAGCATGGATATGCCCCATTACCAGATTCTCGTCTGCCCGGTCTACAGTACTATTATCTGTATAATCAACAGACAAGGCCATACGCCGGAGCACTCGATAACTCCCAATTACCACCTCCTCACCGTCCTCTCTCTTCTCTTCCAAAGTTTCAAATTCCTCCAGCCATAGAAAATCGGCCCCCAAATCATAATTCACCTCGGGAATGAGTCGTCTCTTTTTTGATTTGGTCATTCATTGATCGTGTTTATCATTCCTTCTTCCTTACTTTGCATTTGCATTTTCTAGCTCTCCAATCCTCTTTTATATATATTTGCATCTTTTCAATTTAGCTTTGTGTGTATATTACATGTTCCAATATTATCAACCAATCTTTTCTACTACCAATATATATTCTGTGTTCCAATATTTTCTATATCCTCCTTCTCTGCCCCCTTTTAAGTTACCGAAACGGTATTTTCGCATGCATGGAATTTTCGAGCTATGTATGTGTATACCCCAAAATTCTTTTAATGTACGGCATTACCCTAATTGCAAGAATTTAATCCTAAAAAGGTGAGCCTTCGAGAAGGAGTACATAAAAGTACATGGAAGGGTAAAAAACTCGATTGGCTTTTTTTATGTTCATTAATCACTGCAGTAATTTCAATTCATGTAAATCTATTTTCTGTTTCTAGCGTTCAGTCCTGATCTACAATATTTCCACCAACTGTTCTGTCTTGGTTAGAATTTCTGCCATTCTAACGTTTTCCTTGTCTTTTGAGTAGACCATTCCGTCTTTGATTTTCATAGTATCGTTACCCTTAATGAGAGCAATCTCGTCAGATTCAAGATCCTCGATGGAGAGTAAGTCTGGGGCTGATCCATTTTCGGAAGAGACATCATCCGTCCTATCCTGATCCAATAAGCTTGCATACTCTTTCATCACATCATCCAATCTAAGATCTTCAACCATTTCTCCTAGATCCTCTTTTTCGCCACTTGTATCATCCGTAGTTGAGGATACCGTGGTTTTCGTAGTGGTAGTGGTATCTCCAGCAACTACACTAGGGATAGCTTCCGCAATGCTAGTTCCATTCTCCTCCGCATTGGATATTGCTTCAATTTCCATATCTTTTGCTCTATGCTCCAATAAATTGCGCATCAAGCTATTTAGGAGACACCAGTTCCTAAGCGAATTAACAAGATCGCATAACTTGGTGAGACGACCAAATGTAATCTTAAAGATTTTGACCATAGGACATCCTATTAGGTAGGTGACTCTTATTGTCTTTCCACTTTCAAGCCTTAATTCTATAGCGTGATTTTTGTTGATTCGAGAATAAAATTTATCCAAATTGAGGTCATCAAAGTCCTGTTGATTGTTGTTGAAGAAATCGTTATCCGTGGTGCGGACCTCATAATCTTGTAATCCAAATTCCATCAGAAGATCCTGAGGAATCCATATACTGGGGCATAATTCAAGAACTAGCGAGTTCAAGTTAGAATTCAAGGCAGTATCGTTAGCATTTATCAGCCAATCTCCGTTGTCAAACCAACGAACTTTAATCCCGCTACTCTCAGCCGATTTTGTGGTTTCTGGGGTTTCATCCATGGTATCAACAGTAGATACATCGCCAGTTGCAGAAACGCCATTAGTAATTGAATGTGGAGTTGTTTCCACGCCTACAGCAGATGTTATGGTCACCGCTGATACACCTCCTGTCTCTTTATCTTCATCCTTATCCTCTCCAGTATCGTTCCGGATATTTTCAGTAATCTTGAAGTGGATGAAATACGGCGTGAGTACCTCTCTAGTTTTGACACCCTTCTTTTCATCTAAGTATCTGTTTACGAATCTATTGTCCTCCCATATTTTCAAAAACAATCCAATTTTCGTCTGCTGATTCAGTAAGATCTTCCCCAAACCGAAGTATCCCTCGTTAAAGTTTCGGGTCACTTCATCTCCATTTAATGCACAGGATGGATCGTTGGTAAAATCTTGTTGATGCTCCTCAAGCTTCTTTTCTTGATACTTATGAACAGTCACCAAGTTGTAGGTCAACTGGCTGAAAAAATTGAACAAGTCATTGGGGGGATTCAGCGACAATCGGTCAAACTGGCTGAGAATTCTCAAATTCTTGTTGAACTGGTCCAATGTATTGCATCGAAGATTGCTTAAGAGGATATTTTCAACGGGCTCCACGCCATTCCAGCCTTCCAAGAAGTCATATACTTCGCCGTCTATAGGTTGCAAGTTGATTGCGCTCGATATGGAAACGTTATTCACTATACCTTCAAGGAAGTCTATATCAATAAGCAAGATCTTTCCACTAAGGGACAATCGATCCACGAGGAGGCCCACTTCTCTTGCGTTAATTGGTGATCCTGAGTGCGAACTCAGATTGTACACAAGGTTATTTTTCACGTCACCTTCCTTGCCGTTGTTTTCCAATGCAAGCGTATCAGTAAATGTCTCAAATCCATATATGTTTGAGAGCCTCTTGATTGAATCAATACTAACTTTGCCTGGTCTCTTCAAAAGAATATCCGAGATCTTAAAGAGAGGAGCCAGTAACTCCGGATCAATGGTTGGCATTTTGTACTATAGAGAAATGAACAGCTGATACTGTTCTACAGTTCGCAAGGTGTGCCAATTCAGAGAAACTCTCCTTAGAAAAAGGACGCGGGTCCACCAAAAAAATTACGTGCAGTGGAGAGATGGTCCATCCATTTTACTTGATTTAATACGATAATTAAGTTGGATTAACTATACAATTAGCGATCATTATAACTCATCATGTTCAACATTACCTGATGATGAAGAATTATGGCTGGTACTTGCCGTAGAGTTGTCTTGTTGGGGAACTTTATCTGTTATTTCAGTCTTGGTCTCAGTCTCAGCCTTATCTATACTATTCTTCTTGGCCTTCCTGGCCCTGGTGTTGAGAGCAGTCCGCAGCCTCTCTTTTAAAAAGTTAAGTCTGGTATCATGAACCATCTGTAAAGTTTTCATGCACTTCTTCAACCTCTTAATGGTTGAAAGTGATGACTCTCTAAGATCTATAAGTTCCCTACGCGACTTCCCTTTGACACCCTCTGAACCGGCCTCGAGCTCCTTTACTATCTCCGCTAACTTGTTGGTGTGCTTAACGGCATCTAATAATTCAGCCTCTGTTTCCCCCTTCATTTCAAAATTCAATTTTCCACTAGCCTCCTCAAAATTGAGATTGTTCTTCTCATACGTTTCCTGCATCTCCATGGCATCCTCGGACATGGTCACCATGAAGTCCTGAAGCTCGTGCATTAAAGTTGTGGAGTCATTTGTCAACTGAACAAAGTTATCAAGTGTAAGTAATTCATCAGGTGTGGCAACGTATGTATGAAGTTTACTTCTATACCGTTGCAGCTTTCCAAGACGTTTCTTGATCTCTTTAGTAGAGCTAGTAGGGGCCTCATCATCAAGCCATATCAAAAGCTCCGAAACTAATTTCCCAGCTTTTATAATTAAATCCTGTGGTCCTTTCTTGATCACTTCTTCATCTTCAAGGTAATCCCTCATGTCATATAAAGAAGCCTCTAATGAATTGATAAGCGATTCACGATATATCCGATCTTTATCTTGAACATTGAGAGCCGCCAACTTCTGTTTAGAATCTTTCATTTGTTTTGGATTCAAAGGCTTTATTCCAACAGCTTCTGGTGTAGTCGGTAGTGTGGTGGTGGTTTTAGCATCTTTTATACAGACTGCCTTCATCGATTTCAAATGAACCACACCTGATCTCTTTATTACCACATCCGAGGTGTAGTATAGCCCCTCGGGGCATGTGTCTTCGGTTAAAGACAATTCTAGGTGGTATTCCCTGAAAGGAACAGCTCCCTCAAAGAAAGTCAAATTCAGACTGCCTGTCTGTCCATGGAGAAGTGTAAAATTATGTGGTATTGTAAACTTCTCGATGGCGGCACCCTTTTCAATAATTACCTCACGCTCGGTCAAGCCATTTATTGCAACAGCTAACTCGTTCTCAGCCCTGTCTATAACGTCGATGTTTCTTCTTCTTTTGTAGCCGGCCATGCCCGCACTTCTCAATGTAAGTCCGTATACAACAGCCTCGTCAGCATTAACATTTTTGGATAGCTTATCTGGACTACCAAGGTACGCAGCAAGCCTCTTTTGAACAGCCGGAACTCTAGTAGAACCACCAACTAAAATTACAGAATTGAGTTCGGCCAGTGGCAAATCACCTAGAGCAGTTTTGAGGGGTATTGAAGAGTTCTCGATTAATTCGTTAACTTTTTGTTCAAATTCTTCCCGAGAAACAACGCATCTAAGGTCTCTTTCAGCATACAAGTTGTCTAGGGAAACCCTAGTTTCAGTATTGGCACTAAGAACAAGCTTGGCCTTATCAGCAGCCTGCCAGAGTTTGTTCATGGCCCTAGAATCTGAAGTAAACTCGTCTCTTGAAATATGATTTTTGTGTTGATCCATGAATTTGTCGATCAAAATGTTTTTTATGGCAGAAGTAAAAACTTGACCACCGAGAACCCGGTCATATCCATAACCTTCTACTGTCAAGGTGAGAGTATCGTTAATGGTGGCAACGGAAACCAATGTAGCTTTTGTGGAACCGGCACCCATGTCATAAATTATATTATATTGTTTCTGACCCTCTGGGAAAGTTCTATGCTCAGCATAGCTAATAGCAGCTGAAACTCCATCGTCAACAAAAGCAGCGACTCTCATGCCTGAGATTTCGGCTGCATCAACGAGAGCTTTCCTCTCAGTCTGAGAGTAATATCTAGGAACACTGATAGCCACCTCGTCTATGACGTTATAGGTATTAGGAGACAATTCGTCCCACCTATTTTGGGCACGCTCCTTGATATCAGCAAGATTCATGGCGACAATTTCCTCAACGGAGAATGTTGAAGAACCAAATCTGAATCCGGTACTATTTCTTCCCTCAATTTCAATCATTTCCACACCTGGATGATCATCGGCAAACACTGCGGCGGCAGGATCAGAGGGGGATTTACCGATCAAAGGCTTGAGATAAGTAAGGCATCCTGCGGGCTCTCTAATGCAGGTATTAAGTGCATGGAATCCGTAATTTCTGAGAATACCACTGCCTTCACCAGGAACAGTAGTTAGAGACAAGCCAGAAACATCTTTTCGCTTGCTGTCAGGACTCAATAGAAGGTCCACTGGAACAGATGGAGCAATAAGTATAGCCTTTGTATACTCCTGACCATAGTCGACTGCCAATAGGGCTGCTTGCACACAGCATATCAATCCAAGAACAGCAACAATCAAAAATTCAATGATCTTCATGATGATTGATTGCAGGAGTTGAGAACAGAAGAGATTCAAGCAAAATAATTAATAAAGAGAGTAAACTGCAGAAAAGAACAGCTGTTAACGATAGAGAGACGCTCTAAGAAGAGTCCCGATGAGCTGTCCAGTGCGCCTGGTGGGCTTGCGGGTGATTCTCAGGTGGATCTTGGGGTGGAAACATTTGCGTACCGGGGTAGGCCAAAAAAAGGTCTGGCTCACTTTTTCATTCATCCACTGAACCATTAGGGTTGATCTTCAAAGTATAATAATGGATTCGCATAACCATAAGGATGCAAGCGAGATCTCGGGAAGTTCCAGAGGCTTAGGTGAGATAGAAAGGTCGCAGGATTCTAGAGGGGGGGTGAGTAGATATGGGCGAAGAGATAGAGATGTAATCGGACCGCGAGGTCCATCTTCGTTCGCCAATCATCGAAGAAGCGGATATGAGAGATCTCGGTATGAGCATCGATCTGGCAGAGCCAGAAGAAGATACCACTCTGATGGGGTTCCCCCAGGAACTGCACTACTAAGTGAACTGCGGCCAAAGGATAGCTTATGGGACAAAGTTGCCAAAGGCTACCAGAAGATAGATGCAGAGGTGGCTAGACAATCGGGTCTATTTCCTTCTCCAACAAGTGAGGCAACCCGTTTCGATGATCCAGAGAAAGAAAAGGCTTTTATACGTGGGAAACTTGAAGAGTATCATTCTGCGAGGGCCAGTAAGTTGAAATTGCTGGCGCATAACTCGATCAATTCTCGTCGATTGATTCTATCCGGAGTAGATTTCGATGAATTCTCCCAGGAAAAGTTGCAGAAGATATTGCAAGGTTTTCTTGCGTCTACAGTAATACCAGAAATTGAAGCCAATGACTATGATTTGAGAACACGGAGAGCGGGAGATTTTATGGTGATTGAGGCTACAAAGTCGGTTGTTGCCACGGCCTTACTGGTGCTTAGCGATGATGACTCTCTTGCTGAAATGAACCATAAATCCTTTCATTTACAACGGCCAAATGAATATATTGCTAGCGATTTATTTCTACCAAGTTACTCTGCAGATGTGGGGGAATCGATAGTAGAAACGTCGCATTTGCTATGTCTTCGCAAACTTCCTGAAGGTGTCGATCGTGAGCAGATACAACAACTTCTTTGCAAGTATGGTCAGCTTGATTCTTTGGTGGTTCTACTTGATAAAATCACGTATGAATCAAAGGGTTCCGCTTTTTTCTCTTACAAGCTTACAAAACTACCTGGAAAGGAACTTTTAGCTAAGTTGAATGAGGAATCTATTGATTCTAACAAACTTGAATGCTTCAAGCCATGCGTCAATGAAAAATACGGATATTATCAATCAATAGTTTTGGACTCTGTTACCCTTTTGGATTATTCACTTCACCAAAATAAGAAGATCAGTGTTCATGGGGAATCGAAGGTCTTGAAATTCTTTAACTGCATGTCACTTGCTGAACTTCTGAATGAGGTCGAGTGTAAGTTCATTGAAGATACATTCCGCAAAAGATGTGAAGTATACGGTACTGTTAAACAATTTAGACTAATGAAACCTCAGAACGGATTCAGCAGAGGGCTTTACGAAATGAAGCCAGAGTTTGGTAAGTTTTACGTTGAATTTGATACATTAAAGGAGGCTATAGAGTGTGCTACGAAATTGTCCGGCAGTAAATTCCGTGGAAGAGTGGCTTATGGTACATATTATGATGAAGATGACTTTAAAAAGGGAATACTCTGATTATGTTACATACCTGTTGATCTGTTCAGTTACCGTTTCGTCGGTGGTGTGCCTCACCACTAGATCGTACAAGTCCTCGGGGATGATTTTGATGAAGCTAAGTGATAGCTTAATGACTTTCTTTGCATCCAAATCGGGAAATTGCCTTAGGAGCATCATGGGATTCTGCGAGTTCAGGAGATCTTTTCGTATGAGGATCAATTGTGCTATAATAAAGAAGATATTCAAATGAACCCCGTAGCTAAACAAGAAATCCCAGAGATCAAGCACTTGGGCGAGAGGTGGAGTGCATGCGCTTAGCGTTAGTACTGAAGGTAGGGCGTAAATCTTAGCAGTGAGCAGTTTGGATTTCAAGTAGTTGTATAGTTTCGGATCTACCAATTCCAAAATAATATCCACTAGTTTCACTCCGTTCAGTACTCCCGATAAGTTGGGTGTCACATAGGTGGGGATGTATTTAATGAGAAGTCTGGAAAAGAGTGCAAATGCTTCCGGCTCGCTTTTGCTCACATAAGTGAATGGTGCTACCAAAATGTTCATGCCCTGGACGTAGGGCGATATTCCTGTGTCCGGAGATTCCTCAATTTCCAAAGCATAGGAATTGAGCACTCGAATTAACGTGGCATTTGACACTTTTTTGGAAAACTTCTGGTCTTTTTTGAACGTTCTAAACGAGTCGTTGAATATTTTATCAAACGAATTGGATTTACCGCTCTGTAAGAGGTGCATGTAGTAGTCAGTTTCAACGGGTTCTGTCCGGAGCAAGATGGACCACACATAGATCCGATATGGGCATAGTCCATCCTCGCCGTGTTTGATTCCCTCACATAAAATGTTGTATCGTAATTGATTAAGACTCGACACTATCACAGTCTGATCGCTCTCTATGAATTTCTCAAGAGCATCTTTTTTACGACCTCTCTTTTCCGGTTTCGAAAACCTTGATACTTTCCTTCTTAATGGACGATTCACTGTAGGAGGCATTAACAAGAAAGCTGAGAAAAGACAAGTTTAAAGATCAACGTAAGAGAAAGTATATCTATCACCTTTTCAGCTTAATCAAGTCCAAGACGAAATTTCATATTTTCTCAAATAGGAAATACATCAATAGTTCAAATTTAAACTATTATTTCCATATTCAACTTGGATATATATATATATTGAAATGTGTATCATTGTAGTACATAAGGTTCACTGAATGTTGCCGTTTACTTCATCCTGTTTGATGGTAAGTATATCGTGAAATGAGAATGGCTCGTATTGGTAACCTTCGCCTTTGAAGTGCTTTGACATGGCTTCCACCCAGTGCAATCTCAAAGAGTGAAGCATGGCAGAAGTACCCTCCATGCAAACAAGTACTGCCACCGTAAGTACAAACCACATTCCAAAAAGAAAGAACACGACAAAACAACCCAAAACGCCGCGCTTGGAGAAAGAAGTAAAAGAGTTCTGAAGAGTCATGCTCCATAAAACAGCCGACAATTGGTTGTGTGCAAGAGAGAGGGCCCACAAACGTAGGTAGGATGCAGTATGAGAAACACTGTTAAGACAAAACTCGATAGTAAAAATCACTTGGTTAACCATAACGTCACCAAAGTTGAAAGGTTCTGGAAGCTCATCGTAATCCTCAATAATAAAGCTGGTCATAGTGGCAGCCGATAGATTGTCAGTAGCTGTAGAAAGAAGAGAATAATCATCACCGCCAACCTGAGAGATGGAACCAGAATTCCCAGAGTCCAACGTTCCTGCAGCAGCTGCAGCTGCTCCTCCTTGTACATTTATGTATCCGAGACGAATTGCCACATCGTTCTGACGTTTCAAAGCTAAAGGCTTATAGAGAAGCATCCATGGGACGCAGACTAGGGCGATCGAAAGTAATATAACCTGAACGATGCCTTGACCAGCATAGAGTGGCTCATCAACATGGCCAGGCGATAAAAACATGTTAATAAGCATGTTTAGAAGAGATGGTGCAACCTTATCTTTACCTATCCAGTCAACAGACCATTTGTAAATAATGGTAACGCAAAGGTATCCAAAAATGGAATGTAAGAAAAGAAATCCTGGAATATAGGTTCCAATAATATCTATACGAGATTTGAAGAACCAAGAGTTGACAAGGGAAAACTGAAGAGAATAAGACATGTGAATGAAACCCATTAGAATTGAGAGCTTCATCTTGTAAGAGTTGGCGAAAAGTAACGAATTTTCTGCGGCATGCCAAGCGTAATCAATACCAATTGGATATACACCGCTCTGAGTAGCCGTAATACTCTCGCCTTCTTTAAAGCCGGAGGGCCACTTCCATCCAGATTTAAAGATTGTCATGGATCGCGAGAACAAATCATTGTACATGAATCCCGTATACATAGAAAAAAGACCCATCATAAGAAGAATGTACCTTCCGGTATAAGCCATGTCAAATATTTCTTCCCTGTTCTTCATTCTAGCGATGGATTTTTCTTTCAAGACAAGTGTAAGTGCCGCCAAGAATAAAAGGAATCCATGACCCAAATCACCAAACATGATGGCAAACATGAAAGGGAATGTCACGATAGCAGGTAAACCAGGGTTGACTTCCTGATAGGAGGCAATTCCGTAGGCGTCGACGATCGACTGAAACGCTGATGTAAACTTGTTGGTGCGAAAAAAGGTGGGAGGAGTTCTGTTGGTAGGTATCACGTTGACAACAGTGTTGATGTCGGTACCGCATCGCTCTGTCACGTCTCGAAGCGCGCTCTTTACCGCCGAAAGATCATCTTTGGGTAGCCATCCCTCAGCGATAAGACATCGTCTTGTAGGATCGTAGTCAAACAAGTTCATTGTAGAGTATACGGCCTTTTCCTTGGTGATTTGAATCTTCCAGCGCTCGATCTCCAAGGCTATTTCCTTAAGTTCTAGGACAAGTCTCTCTCTAGTATGTTCCAACACGGAATTCAAGTCCATGAGCTTGTCGTTGACTTCAGATAGTTGCCGTCTATATACAGAATAGTCAGGTGAAACCTCAAACAACTTACCCTCAAGAGATTCGACAATCTTTCTACATCTTCCAATCAATCTGACACCATGTGTGAATATGACAAATATGCAACGGTAATGCTCTTCACCTGTTTTAGGATCAGTGATCGGTTCGTCTATAGGAACCTTGTTCATATATAGGTTGCCCCTTAAAGATCTCCAGAGAATTTTCTCCAACGTGATAAATCTGTCTGTGTCTATAGTACCACTAATGAAGCTCATATTGGAGCCCAAAATGTTCATTTCAGAGTTATTTGCGTTGTCATTGTTCATGCTCTCTGCATCTTGAGACATTAACGGCTGATCAGAAGATTCTTCAATCATAATACTCTCCTCATCAACATCTGAAGATAATCTTATATGATTCATTCCAGAGTTACCGTGCTGAACTTCAAGACTAAGACGAGCATCAAAAAAAGTCCTCGTTCCTTGAAGAACAGTTCGATGCTCTAAAAGATCGGATTGCCTGGAAAGCAAGTCGTCGTAAGTGTCGGCCATTTGCCTAACATTGACCTCATACTTTCCGGTCACCTCGACCATAGCGTCCATCTGAGAAGTTGTAGGAGGATTTCTATTTGCCAAACCTTCCAAATCTCTAGTGGAGCTTCTAATCATGTCATCATAGGACGTTGTGGTAATGGGCACCTGCTGTTTGGCTATAACAGATTCCAAGTAACGAAGCTGTCTCTCTGTGTCGTCGAATTTTCGAGTTTCTTTAACAAAGGATCGTTGAAAGGAATTGACATTTTTATTCATGTCCCGAAATTGAACATCGCCAATTTCACCGAGAACTGATACACAGTCTCTAGAAATTTCACTGGCGATGTAGAATTGGACGAGGATCATGTCCGCCGAACGGAAGATAGATTCATCGGACATATCGAAATGAACGTGTAGTAAAAAAGAAGCTCTGATATGAGAATAAGAGCACCCCCTCTTTCTTTTTCAAATATATCTATATGTTTTCTTGTTGATCCGATCAGAATAAAATAACAATTTCAAATCTTAGACTAAAAGCCGTCCGGTGTGTCTTCTCAGAGTCGTTCTGATAATAAGAAAAGAAAAAGTTCCGGTAAATTGCGCCTAGTCCGGTCTTCAGCCACCACCCCGTAAAAGGAAGAAAAAAAAAGAAAGAGCCAAGGGAGGATGACATAGGGCTGAGTCGAGCTGAGCTGACCGCAGCTAGAAGTTGAGCAAAGCTTGAGCATTCTACTCATTCTTCATCCTTTCAATGTCAGATGTTGGCCTTCCACCTTTAATGTGGGCCTATTTACAACCAGCGGTATTGAGTAGCCATGGAAGCTCTATGTCTCCTTCTGTTGCTACTCCTATTGCTACTCCTATTGCTACTCCTACTCATAGTGAACATGAGTCCGAGGACTTCTTCAGCTCAGGCTCTTCATCCGTCGTCTTCGTGTTTCCAGATACTATTGCATTCGACCATGTCAGAGATAAATGTCACCACGCATTTGATACGTTACCAGTATCACAGATCAAAATCGTAGGCTTTGAGTCGTATTTGATCGAACAGTGGATGTGCAGTAGACAGACCAAGAATCAGATAGTCATCTATACTGGTAATCTTAGCGATACCGTGGTGGCATATCGTCTTGAGATCGTCAACAACCGCTCAATATGGCCGTCCAGTTTTCGTCATTATATTGACGAGCTAAGTCGTTCAAAACATTCTTTCCCTACTCAATCTGAGTACGGTACCATCTATGTGACCAACGTGGCTCAGCTTGACGCTTCTTTATCATTAGTCCCCGTCCCTAGTGGAAATCTCAAAGATGTTTACTCCTGCTATGTTGTCAACCATGACCTAAAGCGTCTCGGTTGTGGTTCTAGATCTGCTACTGTCATTTCTATTCCTCCTAAACCAGTTGAGGATAAGTTCAAGTCCACTTTCCACATTCCTCATGAGGTCTCTTTGGACTATGCAGTCAGAGAGTTCGTTATCGTCTTACAAACATTTCTCTACTACTACGGTTTTCTAAGGCCCCAATTTTGTGACGGTCTTTACTGCGATAAAACTGAACTTGCACTCTCCCAATGGTGGAGAATGGTCTCCGATATAAAGTACTGCACGTCTCTTTTGAAGCGACGGCCTCCTAACTGTACCCTAGCCATTTCTGTGCGCAGTGTAATTGGATTCACCTTATTTATAAGGACTCTGCTCGATCTAGGTAGCAACAGTTTTATAACTCCAAAGGACGTTATGGATGCAAGAGGATTCCGACTGTCAATTCTTCTATTTCAAAAGTCCCAAAAGATTTATAGAGAGAAATCTCATGAAGCATTTTTGGACCATGAAACGCTTGTGAAGCTTTTTGAATGGGCAAAAACTGTCAAGACCAACCAAAACTTCGCAAAGGACTTAACCAAGGTGAAGAATATGATGAAAAACACCGTCATGGACTTTGCCTCGGCGAAGATGAAGGAAACCTTTGCAGGAATATCCCCATCTTCTAAAGATGCTTCTAAAAAATTCATTGACTGTCAAGATTTTGAGCAATTTCTCTTGCTTAACCTTGGCAGGCAATTGCAGTACCTTTTCCTTGGTAAGGGTAGACCCATTGAAATCAATAAGATTTCTTTGGCTGCCGAATACAGACGTCTTCAGAAAACGTTGTTGGGGCCTTCTGATAATAAGGTCAATCATGGCAGATTACAGATGACCTCATCCAATGATTCTAACGGACCTAGTGCATCTAATGAATGTCGCGGGCACTATGACGAATTGCCAACTTCTCGTGATAGAATAGGTACCTATGGTACTAATGTAATTTACGATCACAATGGTACGGGTATAATAGATCATTCGCATGGTCAAAAAGGCTCCGGCGAGTGTCCATATTCTTATCGTCAGTTATGTCGGGAAGATGCAGAAGGATTGATATTTGAGAAGAGGCTTAAAAGACGTCATAGCATTCCATCGATAGAAAAAGAGGCCAATATTTATGGTACAGAGATGGAGGTTCTTCGGAGCGCGAGTGATATCAATAAGGGCGTGCTTTACTCCTCGTCTGGAAAGCATGCCTGTGCTTTGAAGAGATCAAACTCGTTTTCCTTGGTAGATGAATCACTTGAAAGTGGAGGTACAGACTGCTTTGAATGGAAGGGAACCATCGATAGTAATATGATTACGAGTGAATGGTTAGCAACTCAGTACATTTACCTATTGAGACAGTTCAAATTGGGAGTATTACAGAAAGCGGCCGATCTCAAAAATGAGGTTGCCTCATCAAAGATTCAGTTTATGAAGGAGATTCGATTGGATCGCGTTTTAGCCAAGTACAGAAACACACAGAGTGAATACACCAAAACTGTGTCCAGGTATTGTGATCTCAACGATAAGTTCAAAACCAGCTATAAGATAAGTGCCCGGTTGAAGTATGAATTGAGATTATTGTTGCAGAAAACTAAAGAGGTGGAGACGAATCTCAAGTCATTGGAAGACATCAACATTCAGTCATTGGAACAAACCATCAAGAAAGCAGCAGCCGATTTCCATGTAAAAGCAGAGAAGTCGCAGAATATGGTTCAACCCTGTGATAGGTATAATCAAGTTAGTGATCCAAACGATCTTGAATGGAAAACCATCATTGCAAAACCTTATCTCATCTTCTACATCTTCGTATGTTACATAAGATGTCTCTGGCTGATGTATTTTGAAAACAGGGCCGTGCTTAGTTCCGGCGACGAATCCCGGGCGTTCCAGAAGTTGTTTCAACAAATATATAACGGGAAAGGTTCTGGCCCTAAGCACGATTAATAATATCCTAATAAAATCAGTCTTTTTTGTCATGAGCTTTCGTTAAGTTGATCGTTGTATTGTTCGGCAGCCTTTCTGACTACCTCTACCGTTGAATTGTAATCATCTTTATATTGAGAACTGAGTTCAGAGAGTATATTCACGTTCTCATCATAAGTTGTCAAGCTATCTTTTACCGAGGCCTTGTAGCCAGCCGAAATGTGGTGTTCCAAGTTGATTCTGTTCTTCAGGTTCTCTTTGATGATCTTTAATATTGCCTGATGTCTGTCTAGTAGGTCTTCAAATTGTGTGCTCAAATACTCCTCTCTCTGGAGTCTCTCCATCAACAGGTCACGCTTCAACTGCAACATCCGGAGTTGTGAATGTTTTTCTGGTGGCGGCCGTTCACGTTCTTCCCTCGAAGTGTAGTCTATTTCACTAGTCAGATTGTTCTTTTTGAGTTCTTCATCAATGGCATTACTACTCTCATTTTCATCATCCAAGGCTTGAAGAAGTCTGTTCAGAAGAAGTTTGGCCTGTGAGAGTTGTTCTAATTGAACTGCATTATCAAAGTCTTTCGTCATTGGGCGATTAATGTAATGAAAATACAATAGTGAGGTCACCAAGAAGATCAATCTCTGCCCGTTGCTCACTTCAGTAAATTCGCGAGCACAAATATTGTTCACTCCATTTTACCATCTACTCAATCGTTATCTCAATACCATTAACTACAAAAATACATTCAAGTCACCTTAATTCTTGTGCTTGTGTTTATGCTCCTTCTTATCCTTGTGCTTGTGCTCGTGCTCTTTTTTATCTTTCTTATGATGGTGTTTTTCTTTCTTCTCTTTCTTCTCTTTCTTCTGCTTCTTCACCTCAGCACCTTCCTCCTCATCTTCTCTCTTTCTCTTCTTTTCAACTTTCTTTGCCTCCTTTTCAACTTTCTTTGCCTCCTTTTCAACTTTCTTTGCCTCCTTTTCAACCTTCTTTGTCTTCTTTTCAACTTTCTTTACCTCCTCATCTTCATCGTCGGAATCAGACTCAGATTCAGATTCAGATTCGGATTCAGAATCAGAGTCTTCCTTCTTCTGCACTGGAGCATCAGCATCAGTATTGTATTGCTTAGATTCATTGATCTCGACTTTTTTGAAGTCCTTTGGTATCTTAGATGTAGTCCTCATGTCTCTTCCCTCTAAAGCACTCAACCTAGACTCAACTTTAGCCCTGACAGATAAACCGTAGTCACCAGAATCATCTCTTTCCTCGCTCAAAGCATCGTATCTAAGTGCCACAGCAGCTTTAGCAGCTAACACTCTGGCAATCTTACCTTTATTCTTACCGGTAGCTTGTCCCACTAGAGAAGCATGGTAAATGAGACCGTACTTAGGGGTGTCGTGCTTGGTCTTCAAAGCTCTGAACAATGCCTTCTCAGCGCCCAAAATCTGAATGGTAGAAGCAGGGGCTTTAGCCAAAGAAATCATAGATCCTGCATGAGCAATCAATCTGGCTCCAACTAACTCTCCCACTAATGCCGTAAGATTTGGCGCTATGGCCTTCATTCTGGCATTTAAATAGTTCGATAGCTGTTCTCTGTATGTGGAAAAGTCGACAACCTGTTGTGCCAAAGCACCGATGTTCTTTAAATCATCGGCGGTAATTTCAGTACCCATAGAGATCTCGGCGGCAGATTTCACCTGTTGCTCAATATCTTCTGGTAGAATTTCGCTGAAGTCGGTCTCTTGAGCGTTAGTTCTGAATCCCATTTTGAGGATGATTCTAGCGTAAGCGGTAGAGTCGACTACAATCTTTGCCAACTCCGGGAAATGCCATCCAAACCATTCCTTCATTCTCATAGAATAGGTATTGATCTCCTTATCAAGCTCATCCAATAAAGAAATGGCCTGAACAATCATAATATCCACCTTATCTGGGCTGAACTTCAACTTGTATCTACCAATGGAATGTGCTAAACCAAGAGACATCGTCGATAGATCCTTGTCTGTCATACCAGGAAGAAGATCCGGTAAGTATTGTCTTATTGCTCTGTAGATATCCAAAGTAGCGGCATCGCTAATGACAGAGTAGTTCAATCCTAACTTGTTAATAGAATTGGCCAATTTAGTCTCTGACACAACCAAATGCGTCTTTTTGTCTGACTTGGCTTCCGTTAACAAATCTTTCAACTGCTCAGAAACTTTACCCTCTGAAATAGAAGTAGCTTCTTCAAGGGCATTGGAAGCAGACTGAAACTTCGAAAAAGCTGCAATCTTGAACTGTTTAAGAACCTTCTCCTCACTGTCAAGATCCTTGAGTAAACTCGAGGATTTATAGATCTTTTTGTCCGAGGACTTCAATAGAGCATAACCTGCTGGTGTCTCTGTAAGGACGAACGACATTTTACTTGCTCAATAATATATCTCAACTCCAACTGTGAACAAAAGAGGATTCAATTACTGGCCGTATAGACAAACAAGATTAAGAAAATTTTTTTTTAATCTTTTGAGCTCTGAAAAATTTTCTGAAAATTTTAAAGGGCAGAAAAAAAAATTGGGCTCTATGTATAGTTGGTGTATGGATGTATACGTCAAATCTATTATTCATTTATGTACGTGTCTATAGTCGTAATCATTGTCCCAATGTGAGTTAAATTCCTTGAGGTTCTGCACAAACTTGTCTTCCAACCTAGAACTTTGCTCATATTCTGGTGGACTGGTTGAAGATGAAGTGGTTTGAAGTCTGTTGTTCTTCCTCTCCTTCTTCCTTACAGTCTTAGCTAGGTCTATTTTCAGGTTGCAATCCCTAATTCCTAATTGTTTGAACTGTAAGTAACACCAGTCAGCAATCGTATTGAAAAGTGGCTTCTCCCCCTTCATATACCTTTTGTATGCAATCTGGTAAATGTCTCTTGTTATCAATGGTCTCACTTCCTTTGATAAATGAAGTCTTACTTTGTCGAATCGGGTGGAGAATGGATTGGTTCTAAATTGAAAGTTTGATAGAGTCTTAAATGTTGATATTCCAGCACCGTTATCAATAATCTTCATACTTTCTAGAGGTGAATATTTTCTGTTGATATATTTGAAGTAGGAAAGATTCCAGTAGTCCCAGAAGTGTCTATTGGAGGGGTTAATTGATTCAATAGCTTTTTGAAAAATGAAATCAGTCTTAGCAAAGTCAATATGTAAGCTATTGTCTATCATATGATTGAGATAACTTATGTAGGCATACTGAGCATCTTGTGGGGTTCTGGCAAGAATCATCTGCCACGCATCATGTTCTGCATTCTCAATATTACTATGTAAAGTTGTGACAATAAGTTGGTTGAATTCGCCGGCGCTGAAAACAACCAAGTTATCTCTAGCAAAGTTGATTATCTCCTTTGCCTTTTCGAACTGCTTGTCTTTCAAAGTAAGCGATAGTAAAGCACTTAGCTGACCCGTTGAGTACTTCGTTGGTAAGCCCAACGTATCATTGTCGTATTGCTGAAGTAACAAGTCAGCAAGATGATGATTCTGAATACGAGAACAGTGATATATGAGGGCAGACATAAGTTCCGGAGCCACTTTCACTGCATCGATAGGCAAGTCTACTATAAGATCTTTAACTAGAGGTCTGTAGCGAGTGTTTTTCGAGAAACAACTGATCATTCTAGCCAAAGTCTCATAGTAGTAATAGTTATTGAAACAGTTGTTATTGGGTGAATCAACATCTGAGCTGTATAGCTTGTTATGGAAAGGTTTTATGATGTTCCATACACTATATACAGATGCAGGATCATTAAAATGGATCCGATTCTCGATGTATCTGTAGCAGAAGGCCAAATAATGATGAAGAAGTCCGGAGTATGTGAGTTGTGCTATAGTATTCAATTCATAATTATCGGTATAAATAGGCATACTAGCTGCCATGATCGAGATAGCATGACCCAACTCTTTTATGACCAGCTCGGACATCTTCACATATTCTGGGCTCGTAATCAGTCTTTCCGAAAGAGGTGATGACTTCGCTAGTATTGCCACTATTTCTGACTGAGAGAGATTGAAGAAGGATGCACAAGATGGATTACCAGAAACTTGTCTGTACTTTGTGACCATTCTGTTATATCTATCAATTAATTCGAAGATGGTGATGAGATCTCGCAAATCATTAGATGGATCCTTGACACAAAGTAACTTCAAAAGACTATCTAGAGTAACAGAATTTGCTATCACCAAGGCTCTTTGAAAAGTTTGTTTATCGTCATGTTTTAGAGCATTGAAAATGGTGGCTCGTAAAATAATGGTTGCCAAATCTGTCATGTTGAACGTAATAGAGAGTTGAAATATTGACAAGGTAAGAGACTGATGACCCTCTAAGGATGAGCTTTTTGACTGTAAAATAAATAGTTTCTTTCGTAATGCAATTCGGTTGACCTTATAGGAGATAAGCTCAATGGTTTCACTGTTAGGAGTTTTCGTCTCTTGTATATAGTTGAAAGCATTTGAAAGAAGGAGATGAGGATTGAAAGCATCCAGCAAGGAAGAGACCAGATGAATATCTTCGGAGTCATTGTTGTTCAGCAGCGTGAGCAAATGATATTTTTCGGGCATCTCGTATATTAAAGAGGTAATAGAAGGTTGATCCGACGTCTTAATAGGACCCTGACGTAATCGTTTGACTAATTGAGTATAAGGAATTGTAGACAGCCGTCTACATCGCAATGCAAACAATCCCGTATACTTCTGCATGATGAAACATACAATTGACAAAGGAAAGAAAATAAAGAACGTGTGGTTAGCAAATGTCTTCTGATAGTGGCAGCATATGACTTGCTGAGAGGTCAACTGCTTACAAAGGTAAAACCAAAAATTCGACCCCGATATTCGAGCCCGAAATTCCGGCCTCAGAATTCGAGCCTTAAAAATGATCTACGGTCAGAGAATCAAAGTTGTTCTAGGAAGGAATGAGCCAATTGACATTCAAAATAACTAAAAACTAGTCGACGTGTTTCTGCTAATACTGTTGCTGAATATATTCAATCACGCTGTGTTTTCCGACAGTATATACTTGATCATCCTTCTATCTCCAATATGCTTCACTTCTTCCGTATATCGTCTGATTTCTCATAGAAAAGATCGCGAAAAAAATACTACACGAAAAGTATCTGAAAAGTATTGGTTTCACATCAGTCTGCAGTGTCTACTTGTTTCGCTCGACATTCGCTATGTTTAAACAAGCAGCTGGTGCTACAGCTATATCTCTAGGTGCCTTCTCGTTTTTCTGGTTTGGTCGTTCCAGTTCAACGAAAAGTCCTACACAGCCCGCCCCATCGCCAATTGGTACCCCTGGTGGTCCCGGTAAAGTTCCCTCAAAGCCACTGGAAAATACGACGCCGGCCACCCAGTCTTCTAACATCAATCCTACGGATTTCTTCTCGTACTATGGTTTTCCAGGTCCTATTCATGACTTGGAAAAGCACCAGGAATACGTCTCGGTGTACGATCGACGCACCAGAAACCCATATTATGTGGTTGAGCATTTGACTCCAGAGTCTCTTAGAAAAGGACCTACCAATGGAAACCGAAAGGGCTCATTTTTCAAAGAGGATGAATCTATACCGGATAACTTCAGAGCACTTCTAAGGGATTATTTCCGTTCCGGTTATGACAGAGGACATCAGGCACCGGCGGCTGACGCAAAGTTATCCCAAGCAGCTATGAACGAGACGTTTCTTCTGACTAACATGTCGCCTCAAATCGGTGAGGGGTTTAATCGAGACTACTGGGCATCGCTTGAATATTTCTGTAGATGTCTAACACAGCAGTATCGATCAGTGCGTATCATCACTGGTCCTCTTTTCCTTCCTAAAAGAGATCCTGTCGATGGCAAATTCAAAATAACTTATGAGGTCATTGGTAACCCACCAAATGTAGCTGTTCCAACGCATTTCTTCAAGTTGATTATCGGCGAGAAGTCCTTTAAAAGAGATTCAGAGTCTAAAGAGGTTGCTGTGGCTGCATTTGTACTACCAAATTCCAGAATTCCCAATGAGGTTCCATTATCTTCATTTCAGGTTCCAATAGACGCATTAGAAAGGTCGTCCGGTTTAGAACTTCTCAAAAGGCTACCTGATAGCAATAAGAAGAACTTATGTAAAGAAGTTCACTGTGAAATCATAGTGAGAGACTTCACGAACAGTGTCAAAGCACTTCCAGCTCCAAAAAAGTAGACTTAATAGATATAATTTTCTCCAAAGAGCTTTTCCTCGTAGATCCGTGCCAGTAAACTAACTTTACGGCCTTTGATGGTCTTGGTGGCTGTGGATAGATCGTTGGACGAAGGTTTACTGCGTTCCTTCTGTACTATTAAATCCTTTTCTGTGTATTTAATTAACTCAGAGGTGAGTTGGTCCGATGGTTTCACCAGCTCATTTATCCATCTTCTAGGTAAACTCTTGTTCTTCTTGGAATTCTCTCGTCTAATCGGTTTTCTGGTCTTTAGGCTAACTCTAAAATTTTCTGGAAGTAGAATCACTTCCGATAAGGCAGTTGTTGGCACTGCTGGCGTTGGCTGAATCACCGTTGGTGAAGATGGCGGTGGTGGTCTCCTGGAAGAGTGATTATGCGAGGGTATAATAGGCCTAGTCGGTAATCTTGGAAGTTCTTTAATGAATAAAGTATCTTCTTCTTTTGATGCTTCTTCCTCCCCTTTTAGAAGAGCATTCAAAACATTACTTTTGAAGCTCTCAAATGCCAGAAAGTCGCTGACCGTAATATAGTTATTGAACTCTTCCATGCCACTATCAGTTCCAAAGACTCTGATTTTATTATAATGCCTCATTACTGCATGAACGAACTTGAATAGGTTATCAAAACCGACCTCATCTGGATCGTTGATCTCTGGATTATCATCGAACAGAACCTTGGTGTACGCTAAAATCAGTCGGAGAATCTGTCTTCTTCTTACCGTCTCAGGATGTTTTGTGTAGTCTTCAAAAAGATGAACCTCGTCGTTCAACTTCTCCAATAACGCATGAAAGAACTTGAACACTTTGATTATAATGTACGAGTTATCATATTGTCCGTCCGTTACCTCGCCTGCAATCCTTTTGGCATTTTGGTATATTAATATGTCATTGAACAAGGTATTGAGCTCCTCAACATTATCATAGTCGACTTCTGTGCCAACCAGTGCCTCCTGAGGGATTAATGGGTCGAAAGACTCACTCAACTTGTATATGAACTTCATCAGAATGATATAATGCTCTAGAAAGGAAAAATCTGATAGATATACACTCTGGTTTCGTTTTATACATCCATTCAATATGGAAACAGTCATTTTGGTTTCTTCATCGAGATAGTTAATTCTCATTACCATCTGCCATTCATCGCTCGTAAGCTCGAAGTTGAGTTTGGCTGTCTTTAAATAGGCCATAAGGTTATTGTATATACGTGAAAACTGTGCCAAAGGAAACTGGTTGTCAACAACAAGTGGCGATCCATAAACAGGAGGTAGTCGCTTCGATATGGTGACATTGGAGTTCTTGTAGACAGTCCTATCCACTATGTAGGTCATGAGAGATATAGGGATACCGGTGATATCTAAGTGATCTGCCAGTTTGGTAAGGTTTTCACAGTGAACGATCTTCCCGTCAAACTTCCAAAGAGTCTTAAAAAGCTCCACAAAGGATTTGACAAGCCAATTGCCATGAACTATATATAGCTTCAGAAGTAGCTCTTTCTTTTGGAGAGATATCGCCTGAAAGAGCCTGATAAAGTTCAAAGGAAATTGAAGCCGAACTTTGGCCGAGAGATCGTATTTGCTGAACGCCGTGGTGAAGAAGATCAGGCAAAATTGTTCATCTTCCGGTAGTTTCCCCCATAAATGATCTGTGAATCTGTGAATCTCGTCTTCTGTGCCAGTATTGTTCAAGATCTGCACCGGTATAAACGTGGAATCGAAGACGTAGACGGGCAGTCTAGATTCCAATTCTATGATCTGTGTTTTATAAAGGATTCTATCACAGTTCATTGGCACTCAGAAACAAACGAGGGGTGTTCAGCTCCACGTGGGATTTAGTCAAGTAGAAAGGCTTTATAGGTATGAGCCAAAGAGACGTAATGATTTTTTTGAGGCTCTTTTTCGCGATTTTTGGGGAGCTTTTTAAAGAGGTAAGAGATCGAAAGAGATCTCCTAAAGATGAGACGATTAGATCGAGTCATTGTAGAATGAAGCGATCAAGGAACAAAAGCCAAAGAGATCAACACCTCTGATGTTTTTTATGTTTGTTCTTGGAAAATATTGGCTAAAGATATAAAACCGGTCTGTCGAAGGTAAAAATGTTAAACACTTTCTGATATTATTCTTAGAGGATTTAATTGAGAATCCAGAGAACAGAGAATTTATACTCTTCTACATGCACTGATTATTCTAAAGATTTGACGCTTGATATGCATCATTTACCGTATTGATGACCTTGTTATACTCTTTTTATCCTTCAACAAGGCTAATATGGTATTATTCACTACAACGACGGTGTTGTCATAGACATGATGATGCATTTCATAATGTATAGAAATATCGATAACTATTTAGAAGTGATTAGAACACTGTATACGCAAGCAGAAGCTTTGAAGAAAAGAGAACAAATGGTGCACCTGCAATGAAAGCGGTGCCAAAAAATATAAGTTAATAATGGATAAAATGAATTGTTTTACTCAGCCTTAGCGTTCTTCTCGAAGATTGCCTTTAGCTGCTGATCGTATGTACTGTTACCGGCACCGCTATCCTTGATAACAGCAATCCTCATGGTGGCCAACAAGTTATGAGCAGCATTGGAATGGGCGTATACACCACCGTTGAATGCTACTGTAGCATCCTTACCGAATGAGGTTCTGAGAAGAGCCGGTCCACCAGGATGATCGCTTAGGAAATCGGCACAGTTGTGAACAATACCGGAAATGACAACCAAACCTTTTTGGCACTTTGCATTTTCAAAGAACTCATCCTTATTCCAGACAGGCAACTCACTTAACTGAGGACCCCAATTCAACTTCGATCTTTCCTTGTCCAACTGCTTCTGTTTCTGCTGCAGAGCACATTGATCAATAGCATTCTGAGAGAATCTCTTCAAGTTATAAGCCAGACCTATCTTGGAAGTGAGCCAGATGATTACTTTGGTAGGGTCATATTGATACCATTTCAATGCGTTTCTGTAATCGGATGGGAACTCATGATGGAAATTGTGATAACCTTCACCAAAGGTAACCAACGCAGTAATGACGTGGTCACGAGGGGTGTGAGTATCATCAAATGGTTGAGTACCTATCCAATGAGCTAGGGAGTTGACACAAAATGTAGCCTGTTGAATGAGGAAACTTTTGAGTACACCAGCGTAAACAAATCCTCCCCAGAAGTCGTTGAAAAGAAATTTGGCGACTAGGGCAGGGAAGATAAAGGCCATGAATAGCATGATGGCCAAGTAGTGTCTGTGCTGAAATCTAACAACCCAGTCATCGACCAAATCGCTAATATCAGCACGGGCTTTATATCTTGGATTGGGAACCAAAAGCATCCAGCCGAGATGGGAATACCAAAAACCCTTTCTGGCGTCATATGGGTCTCTATTAGTATCTGTATAACGGTGATGGATTCTATGAGAATGTCCCCACCATTTGATGGAGCCTTCAATAGCAGAAGCACCAAATAAGGCGTAGAAGATCCTAATTGGGAGGCGACCCTTGTAAGATCTGTGGGACCAAAGTCTATGGTATCCGGCAGTAATGGAGCAACCACTGAAAACATACATAACAAAGGCAAGACCAACAACCTGCCAGGTAGGCTTGACCCAATATGCCATAATCATACCAACCAAGGGGACAGCAAGAACCAACGTTGTATTTAACCAGTTGATGTGCTTGTACCAGTTGTCCATAGTCCAAGACTGTTCAGAGATGTGCTTCTCCTTCTGGTATTTCTCCTTTAAGGCTTTATCCTTTGCCAACAACTGAGCAACAGAATCCCTAGTAATTTCTCCAGCAGTAACCTGAGTCATAGACTTGGTACCCATCAGTTTACCTCCAATACCAGAGGCCACGATTCTTCTGACGGGCTTGTTAGTACCAGCGGCCACTGAATTGGCCTGCGTGATATTAACAGATTCAACACCAGACATACTTAGCAATAAAGAGGAAGAAAAAGTGATTGGCAAAAGAGAGTATTAGGACACATATTGTTATCTACTTATATCAGACTGACCGCAGATCATTATGCTGACACAACTATTGAGCCCAATCAATTTCAATTTGAGTTGGGTCCATTACCCAAACAGTTATCAGGGGAAAAATTTTATGTGAGATCTTTAGGGGGACCAACAGAGTGATGATGCGGTAAGGGCTTCCTTTATTTTGAGCCCCTTGCAGGCACCGCTCCCGGTAGGAACAAAAAAAAAGTGGGCGCATTGCCGAGTAGCCACAGTAGAGTACCCAAACGCTCAAGGATTCAACTTACAACTGACCATCTGCTATATTTGAGATGATATCACATTATACGAGGAGCTTAGTAGACCTACAAACGGTTGTCAACGACATAAAAATGGTGTTATCAGTAAATTGACCGGTTGCTGGGTCAAGTCCCTATTTGCCTGAGTTTCCCGTTGACCCAACAAAAAGGGCGCGGTCGGGCCAATTAAACAAAAATAATTTGACGTGAAACGTAGAGATTTCCCGAGTTCGACGGGACGACGACGCTTGTCAATCTATTGTCGACATGCTTTGGTCACTTAACTAACTCATCTCATCAGCGTCCAATGATTACTGTCATAGGATCCCTTAACTATGATCTAGTTACATTTACGAAACGAGTTCCCGAGGCCGGAGAAACCATTCAAGGTGACCTGTTCGAAGAGCATTTGGGAGGAAAAGGTATGAATGAATGTGTCGCTGTGGTGAGCTTGATACATTCAGAGTTACGGAAGCATATCAGAATGTGGGGAAGAGTTGGAGATGACCGCCAAGGTCAAATGTTCCTCGACAAGCTTCATTCGTTGAATGTGGATACCAGCTCAGTGAAAACACTACCAAATACCCGTTCTGGCAGTGCTACCATTATGGTCGAGGAATTAACTGGTGAGAACCGAATCATCATCATTGGAGGTGCCAATAGCCAATTGAGACCTACCGAAGATGAACTTCGGGCCAGTTTCCCATCCGATTCCAGTGAAAAGCAGTTTGTCGTGTTACAAAATGAGTTCCCTGACCCACTATACGTGATCAACTGGCTTGGTGATAATAGACCCAACGTCACTACCTTCTATAATCCTTCTCCACTGAAAAAGGAACTACTTAAGATGGAAATCTTGAACAAAGTTGAATATTTAGTGGTTAATAGAGGAGAAGCTTGGGGCCTTATCGGTGAAAGTGCCAAGGGAGCCCAAGGAGCCCAAGGAGCCCAGGGAGCCGAAGGAGCCAATGATAATGAACTCGTTATCTCAATGCTTAGAAGCTTTCTGGATAAGCCAACTCTTATCATTACTTTGGGATCCAAAGGTTGCATATTCAATCAACCGACAATGGATCCCAAATCCTACCATTTCGTTCCAAGTAGGAAAGTCAGCAACGTCGTTGATACAACCGGAGCAGGTGATACATTTTTAGGTGGAACGGTGGCTGAGCTATATAGTGGAGCCTCATTGAAAGATGCCTTAAACTTCGCCACTGCTGCTTCCTCATTAGCTATTCAGAAAAAAGGTGCTGTGGAAGGTATTCCAAAGTATGCGAATGTCAAAAATATCATGTAAATCTAGTAAACTATTCATTGTATACATTGAACAAAAAGTTACATCAAAGAGTGTCCATTTGAGGGTGTGGTCGGTCTTACTCCTGCTGCTGTTGAATGCTAGTCATGTTTAGACCCTGAGGAAGATTCAAATTCAACGAACTTAAAGGGGGAAGTTGACCAGTAATCGAAGAAGGTGAAGAAGTAGAAGATGAAACAGACTTCGCCACAATAGGAGGTGCCATAGATGTCACGGGGCTTATTTTGGGAGATACGGAAGGAGTTTGAAGTGGAGTCAGTTCAGGGGTTTGCGATGTGTGTTGTTGTGGTTGCACTTGTTCCTGGGAGCCAAATGTAGTATTCTGAATATTTGTAGTCGAGTTGGCTGATCTAAGAAGTGAAATTGGAGGAACTAGAGAGGGAGAAGAAGGTCTATATTGCTGCTGAGACCGCGAATACTCAGCAAGATCCGTATTGGAAAGAGACCTGTCTATCGAAGCGATACTTACGTTGCTAGGAACATATTGTAAACCAGGTAGTGTGTTGTTCAACTGCGCCAACGAATTTGTGGACTGAGCTTTGAGTGGTGTAAACATAGTGAGAGAGGGAAAAGCAGAAAGGACTGGTCTTTGCTGAAACATCGGTCTAGAAATTGGCGAAAGAGGAGCAAGACGAGTTGTGGGGCTGGTTGCAGTTCCCGCTGTAGCAGTTGGGACAGTGGCAGTGTTAGGCCTTGAGAAATACTGTGAAAGCGACGGAAGTGATTTCACATACTGAATATCGGGTGTGCTATCACCAGTCTCTCCACCAGTGCGGAGGGCTAATGTAGATGAACCGGATACAAGTGCAGCTGCTGCCCTTTGTGCCTCGAAGTGCACTTCCTGTTGCTGCTTCAAGTTCTGCAACTCCTGGGATGCAGCAGTAGCTAATGCGTCGATATTGACAAAAGACCGGGTACCCATCCCCAAATTCAAGCTAGAATCCGTAGTATCAGACAGAAACTCCGGCTTGATTTGCATGAGCTCACGTTTCTCCTTAAAAGCGCTTCCAATAACGGAATGGGCTTTAATAACGACACCTTCATCGTCATCGCTCTCTGATTTAAACTGTTCTTCGGCCTCATCTTGTCCCTGAGACATTTCAGTCAACTTATTTGTGGAATTTTGAACCTTACGCTTCTGCTGCTGACGACGAGTGAGCTTAGTAGTGGAACTAGACTTATGAATGGCAGCATTTCTTCTCCTTGAGTTCGGATTGCTATGAATTCTAGCATGTCTAGTCAACTCGTCGGAGCGGGAAAACCGCTTGAAACAACCGGGATAATTGCACTTGTGGGGCTTTTCTCCAGTATGTGTACGTATATGCCTTGTCTGGTGTTCGAGTCGATGGAAGGCCTTGTTACAAAGCGGACACTTGTAAGGCCTTGGAGAATCATCTCCGGTATTTTTCTTCTTTCTGGGCTTTACCTTGTGGGACAAAGTGGGTGAAGATGCGGTACCGGCCGGTGGATTCTGGATTCTGATTTTTGTGAAGGGTGAAGAAGCAGAACTTTGCGGAGACTGATTACCAGAATCATTGAGTACGCTATTGTTCTGAATGTTCGTAGCCATTCTGAAAGTTGTCTGGTTCTCTAAAGGAATTCCTTCCATTGTGGTAAGCAGAAAAGAAGAAGAGAAGGGGAACGGGAAAATGATAATGAGTGGAAAATTGTGGATATAGAGAAAAAAAATATTGAGACTTGAGGTGAAATTGTGGGGAAGCCTGACTAATCGAGGAGGCAGATGCAAAGAAGGAAAAAAGGAATGGTAGTTAATATACGGGGGGAATACGGGGTAAAATACGGGGTAGAAATAATGACATGGTAACAGTTAAAGCTCAACGAAGGACCATAGGAGATGCAGGTGGAATGGATTGAAGTGAGCTGAGTCTGGAGGTGAAATGGGAAATCGTGGGGAACCAGGCGAGAATAAATTATAGGCATCGGGGGTAGTGGGCTCGTACCGGGAGCTCGGAATCGGGGTACGGGGGTCATTCATGAAGGGCCCCACCGGGAGAGGAGAGCACAGCAGCGGAGAAGCAGGTTCATATGTGATGCGCCCCACCGGGAGAACTTGCCATAGTGAGTACCGCGACACTGAAGACGCTGAACCCCAAATAGATCTCCCCACCCCCATTACTTAAATTAGAAAGAACAATACCCCTACATCACCGTGTTGCATTATTCCAGAAAAGTTCTACCAAGCTGTATCGGCTCTTGGTGGAACTCCGACGCACAAGTAGATATTTCAGGCCTCGCGATATCATGATGAATAAAGCCAATGCCACCCAAATAGGACATGCCAAGTGATCGCAATTACTGTTCGGACTTGAGTTTTCCAATTATTACCGTTGCCTTGAGTAACGGCGCTCACGAAATCCGATTTATTTACTTATCTCTCCAATTCGCCTACTATTCTCCACACATATAATATTTTGACTAAGCTTAAACTTAAGCCCATCTGATCGTCTTGATTAAATTTTTTTTTCCGCATTGGATTTTCCTGCTAGTTAGTTATTACTTAGTTCTTTATCATTTGCTATCCTCTTCTAAAGTATGTCCGATATCGATACTTTGGCAATTAACTGTATTCGTGTCTTGGCTGCAGACACTGTCCGTAAAGCAGACTCTGGCCATCCTGGTGCTCCACTGGGAATGGCTCCTGCTGCCCATGTTTTGTTCTCAAATATGAAATTCAATCCTCAAGATCCCGAATGGACAAACAGAGACAGATTTGTCTTGTCTAATGGTCATGCTGTTGCATTGCAGTACGTTATGCTTCATTTCCTTGGCTATGATCTCACTCTGGACGACTTGAAGAGTTTCAGACAGCTAGGTTCCAAGACTCCTGGACACCCTGAGCGTGAAACTCCCGGTGTCGAGGTCACAACGGGTCCTTTGGGTCAGGGTATTTCAAATGCTGTTGGTCTGGCCATTGCCCAGGCTAATATTGCTGCCACTTATAATAAGCCAGACTTTACCATTTCTGATAATTACACTTACTCATTCTTTGGCGATGGATGTATGATGGAGGGTGTCTCTCATGAGGCTTGTTCCCTTGCTGGCCACTTAAAATTAGGTAATTTGATTGCCTTCTACGATGATAACAAAATTTCTATTGACGGTAACACTGCTCTGGAGTTCGACGAAGACGTTGCCAAGAGATTGCAAGCATATGGTTGGGAAGTCATAGACGTTCCTAATGCCGATACCGACGTTGCAGCTATATCCTCGGCTCTACAAAAGGCCAAACAAACGAAGGATAAACCCACTTGTATTCAAATCCATACCACTATTGGTTACGGTTCTGTTAATGCGGGTACTGCATCCGTTCATGGCTCTCCTTTGAAACCAGAGGACATTGCTCAGTTGAAGAAGAAGTTCGGATTTGACCCTAAAAAGTTCTTCGCCGTTCCCCAACAAGTTTACGACTACTACCACAAGGTTTCTGCCGCTGGAGCCAAGGCCGAAAAAGAATGGAAATCTTTATTCGCTTCTTACAAGAAAGCTTATCCTAAAGAGGCTGCCGAATACGAGAGAAGACAGTCAGGCAAACTTCCAGAAGGATGGGAAAAGCTTTTGCCTTCCTATACTCCTGCAGACCCTGCAACAGCCACTCGAAAGTTGTCAGAAACCGTTTTGTCCGACCTCGTTGCTGGAATTCCTGAGATTATTGGTGGTTCTGCCGATTTGACTCCTTCTAACCTAACCCGTTGGAAGAATGCCGTCGACTTCCAGCCTCCTCAGTCTGGATTGGGTGAATATTCTGGTAGATATATCCGTTACGGTGTTCGTGAGTTTGGTATGGGTGCCATTATGAATGGAATTTCCGCCTATGGCATGAACTTGAAGGCATACGGTGGTACTTTCTTGAACTTTGTTTCATATGCCGCTGGTGCCGTTAGATTGTCCGCACTTTCTGGCCTTCCTGTCATCTGGGTGGCTACTCACGACTCCATTGGTCTTGGTGAAGATGGTCCAACTCACCAGCCTATCGAAACCTTGGCACACTTTAGAGCTCTGCCAAACCTTATGGTTTGGCGTCCAGCTGACGGTAATGAGGTCTCTGCAGCCTACAAGGTTTCTTTGGAATCTGATCGCACTCCATCCATCATTGCCTTAACTAGACAAGGCCTTCCGGAATTGAAGGGCTCTTCTGTTGAGAAGGCTTCTAAGGGTGGTTACGTCTTGCAGGATCCTAGCTCCACTGCCAAATTGATTATCGTTGCCACAGGTTCTGAGGTTTCCCTTTCTGTTAAGGCTGCTGAGTTGTTGGAAAAACGTGGAATTCCAACAAGAGTGGTTTCATTACCAGACTTCTTCTCTTTCGACCATCAGTCTCTTGAATACAAGAAATCGGTTCTTCCAGATGGTGTTCCAATCATGTCTGTTGAAGTGTTAACCACTTTTGGATGGAGCAAATACTCTCATTCCCACTTTGGCCTCGACAGATTCGGTGCTTCAGGTAAGGCTAATGACATCTTCAACAAGTTTGAGTTTACACCCGAAGGTGTTGCCAAGAGAGGTGCTGCCACTGTTGGCTTCTTCAAAGGTTCAAAGTTGTTGTCACCTTTGGACCAACCTTTCACATCGATTCAGTAATCGTTGACTGACTACATTTTATGAGTAGCTGATTTTCTTCGTCTTCAGTATAGTTTGATTTGATTTACTTTATTAAGTCTATTGTAGTTTATCTGTATCATTGCCATATATTCTTGAAGGCATCATTTGAAGATGATGTCGTGTTTCCTGCATTATCCGCTAAACCAGGACTGGAGTTCGAACTATTTGAACTTGCCCAAACATTACTGGCATTCCAAGCGGCCTGGACGTTTCGAGAGGCAGGTAAGGGAGCCACGGTATCGTTGGTCTTCAAATTTGAAAACCCAGATACGGCAATAGAGTTAGATGTAGTGTTGTGTAGTGGAAGCGAAGGAGCAGAGGATGAAGAAGTCGAGTAAAGAGAAAGAATGGAGTTCTTTAACTCTGGTCTGCCCTTGGTTTGGTCACTGGCCTTCTTTTGCTTACTCCGTTCTTCAGAGATACTATTATCCAATATTGAAAGGGCCGATAATGACGAATGGGAGCTTAAAGACGAAGATGCCGCTGGAAGAGAAGACAAGGAAATTTGGTCAGACCTTGGCCTAGGAACAGGAGTGGTCAAGTCGATGCCTAGATCGAGTAAGGACGGTGTTGATTGTGAGGGGTTTGTATTGATGGCCTGCCTAGGTACAGCCGGCTTCGTAGGGATCCTGATGATGGAAGGATTGGGTGTGGGGCCAGAACACCACTTCTTCAAATCATATTTTGTTCTAATAAAGTTCTCTATTTTGGCCTCATTAGGCACGTAGCCCTCGCAAAGCTTCGACTCCCAATAAGCATTGGCCTTACCGTTGCCCCACATTACCATGGACTTGACTTGTTCATCTGTCCATGAGTCCAAATCCACAGATTTAACCCGTGAAATATGCGTTCCCATCGATCTATGGATTCCAGAACATCGAATGCAGATGAATATACCTAGGTTCCATGAGGCCCACCTTGGATTCTTCGCTGTCTTACAGTCTGCACAATGCCGATTGCATGACTCCTTGAGAAGAGCCTTAAGTATTTGCAGGTTTTTCTCTGTATGCTTATGCCGTGCTGCATAATTCATCTTCTGTTACTATTCAGACTTACTTACCACTAAGCAGACAACGTCACTTTAGATATCTCTATTGTTATATTTCTCTTCGACGTTCGCGGGTCGCGTACTGAAAATTTTTAAATATGGCTTTACTTACTTACACTCTTTACTTATACAACTGGGGGGGGGGGGTGAAACAAGATACCTAATACGCAAACTTTGTACGCATATCAGAGACTCTTCTATCTATTTCCCGTGGCTCTCTTTCCATCTTCCTGGAGATCTTCAGCCTTTGTTCACTATTCATATGGAAGTATTCCTCCAATAAATCGCCATCAATACATCCCTTAATAGGAACGTAATACCCTCTGAACTTCATAAATTCGGCATCCGTTAAAGATATCTTCTCTCTTGAAACAAGCTTCTGTAACTCTTTAAAAAAAGTTGATTTCGCTCAAAGTCTTTAGTGGATGAAGGCATCCGATGGTGCCCTGAAGTCCCGTGTATAATATACATTCGCTTCCTCCTATGGTGAGGGATCCCTTCTGGAAGCTGGTAGGAACATCTCCAATGTAAAAATTCATCACATTCTTCAATCTGAATGGTGCTCCATTCAATCTGGAATCTTTCTGTGCTGCAATGGCTCCTCGAGTGTCGCTTTCATTCATTTCACTTATTTCTTCAGGACATCTGAGAACAGAAAGCTCTCCAAATTTGTCCCCCACAATCACCGTCTCGTAGTCTAGCATCAATGTCCGAGTCACATGTCGTTTCATGTAATCATCAATGAAAGTGACAAACTCATTTTCCTTTGGCTGGTAGCTGACATATCGAACGCTGTCACCAATATCACTGACAACTACACGAAGTCCCTGCGTCTTTAAATCCACGATCTCTCGACATTCTTCTAACTTCGTGCTACATTTCTTAAGTAACTGCTTCTTTCCTAAATCGTATAATACCAACAGGTCTCTCATTCCCACAAGCAACTTTCCCTGAAACGAAATAAGTGCTAATGCTAACGATTCCGTCTTGGTTTTGTAATGAAACAGTAAAGATCCATCTTCGCATATTTTATACACTCTAAGAAACGTTCCATCATTCCTATTGGGTGCAAATGCTTGGTTCACAGCGGTAGATATTACCAAAAAATCGTTCTTCATATCTGAAGCAAACGAAACTCGGCAAAGCTTGAAAGCCGCTTCATTTTTCAACTCAACGGCTTGACCAACTGCCTTCTTTTCTATAGAAACAACTTGAATACAAGAAGCCCAATGGCCGGCCTCTAACCCGTACCCAAACTGTTGGTAATGCTCTTGCAAATCTTCATCAAATTCGTAGCTAATGATTTCTTCACCGTTGTCGTCACCCTTTGTATAAGGTGATTTGATCTGGAAATCAGCCTCAGCAACATATAGCATTCCATTAAAGTCGGTACTATCAGCCATTGCCTTAGGAGTGTACCTTAGAGCAATACTTTCAATAAGCAAACTGGAATCAAGCTGATCAACAGTCATAATGGTCAAATTACCACCATGAATACCCAATGCACCGTTTACTGGTACATCCTCACTTTTAAATGCACAAAGCTCAGTGAAAATAGGTTTGGCCAAAGCAGTTATTTTAAAATCTGCAGCACTAGCGTATCCCAAATACGATCTCACGGAAGTGATTCCCACAACATTCTGATGATCAAACTTTAACCGGGAAAGATGAACTTCCTTTGGCCCCGTATATTGATTTCTAGGATTCGAGAGCTCTCCTGACACTTGGTCAAATTTCAAACGGGCATAAACACCGTTAGTCATACCAATATGCAAGTAAAGTGTGGAAAGGGCCACGTTATCCTCAGCATCATCATCGTCTTCCTCCTCTTCGAATACACCAGAATCTCTCACACGGAGCACCATTAATGAACATGGGACAGAGCTGAGATCCTCCTTGACAATAATCTCTAATGTGGAAGAGGGATCCGTTTTTAATACAGTTAAAGTTTGATCCTTTCCACCGGCAACAATGAACGGAAAACGAGCCTGCCCGGGTGAAAGATTTCCAAGGCATAGAGAGGTGATCTGTGACTCCAACTCTTTGTGCTCACTATATTCAATCAATCTATCTTGAGCATCTGTCTCAAAGTACACCAACTCTCTGCTCGATAAAGCTAGAGCAACCTGGGTATTTGTGATAGCCGAGTGAAGAATTTCGATGCCAACAGGCGGGCTCCAGGAGACATTTTTTACAGGCTTATCATCTTTGTCATAAAATATTTGCCTCAAACCATTGGAATGAATTTGAACCACAGATGTAGAACCAACCTGAGCAACATTCTGTGTCGCAACATCAGTGAGAAAACCTGAATCTTCTGCCTCCTCCACTTCTTCACCAACACTGAGAATCAAAGTCTGATCATAAAATGAAATGACTATAAACTTGTCATACTTGTCCTCCTTGTGGGTAACTATGGAAAATATACAAGTCACCACGCTGGGCAATTCTTGTGTAACAATCTCGGTGAAAGGAAGCTGATGATTCAGTACATTCAGGGACGATCTGGGACCCGAGCCACATAGGGAATAGATAACGGGAAGATCAAAAACATCACCAGAATCGTATAACTTAGAATCGATGATAGGGTTGAAATTTTCCAGGATGTTAACCAAGTTTAAGTTATCGAACTGCTTTACCTCGAAAGATATTTGATCAGGTTCTGCAGTTAGTACGGCAACATCATCGGGATAATCCGTAGATATCCAAGACTTGTCATCTGGGTCGTCACCCAATTTCTCAAATTGATATATGTATTGATCACCATACTCACAATTAGCATAGAGAAACCCCGATTTGAAGATTAGTAAAGAGTTACAGACGGGCATTGAGTCGAAGTACTTGATTTCAATCGCATCAACAAGTCCCGGCTGTCCATCGGATTCATCAGAATCCTGAGCTACCCCATTGATGGTAACTTTGAATAGATCACCAAGGTTGCTTTGAAGTAAGATAAAAAATGAATGCTTTAGTACGTGAACTACTCCAGAGACTATCTGGGTAGAACAATCTAGCTGATCAGTCCTCTTAGGAATAGGAACCGAATGTGTCATCTTTGAGAGATATTTATAGGTTATCATATCTTTTGAGCACACCAAAATACCGGAAGGTCCGTCAATACCACCTGGAACAGCCAGAAGAAAATTGGCGGATTCCGGCAAATCCTCACTGTACCTCTTGAGGACATGATTGAGACCAAAATCAAGTTCGTAGTAGGTAAGTGTCTTCTTGAAATTGGGAGCAGATATTTCGCTCTCTATAGCAGCAAATAACGGATCTCCAAATCCAACATCAAGACCACATAAAGCAAAGGTTACAACTCGACTTCTGTTGGCCTCTAGAGGCGAGGATACCGTAGGTTTGCTCGAATCACCATCGTGGCTAACCGTATAGACGAACTTATTTTTTTCTATCGCACCCACAATAAACGCTCTATTACGACCATCAACCGCTATGTACTCTCCAGGCGTAATTGGACGGATGCCAGTTTTGAAGTAGGGTTGATTCACTGCAGTCTCAAACCGAGAGAGTTCAACATTGAAGCTTAAGAGACACAAATTTCCACTATCCGAAGTAACAATAATGAGATCCTTGTGAAATCCAAGGGGTCGTAGTGTGGAAATCTGTCTAATGTTGCTATAACAGTTCTGATCACAGATCTTCTTGAGAGCTCCGTTGTGTTTGTTGAAACTCCATAATTCTATGCTTGTACTAGTGGCTTTGACTATCTGCTGCTGTTTTTTCACACCCGTAAAATTTCCTATACAGGACTGTACCGTGGAACAAGGCTTCTGGATTGTGAGGTTGTACAGGTAGAATTCCGGGTTGACGGAAGTCATTACAAGAAGTAGAGTATCACTAATCAATGCTAATGTAGTTCAAATATAGGATCAATCTATTTTGAACTGAATTTTTTCAGGCCGCGAAAACGCGAAACTGGTGAAACCAGATGATAAGAATCCATTAGTAGTCTTATTTACTTTCTGTAGTTTCACCACATCCCTCTTCATCTGTATCTCGATGACCTCAGCACATTCTGGAAAGAGATATATAAAGTCTTTGAACGATCTCAACGATGAAGCAGAGATCGAAAAGGCCTTTCGACAGACATTTCAAGAGGCACAGAGGACTGTCTCTGTACACAAAACTCAGGTGGCTATTTTGAGGACGATCTATCAAAGGTGCCAAGAAATAGGGCATTCCGACCAATTCAACAATTTATTCTGCCGACTATTGAACAAAATTCTACCAGTTAAGAGGAATGAGCCTGTGGCGGACCGGATTGTTAAGTTTGTCTCTTCTTTTACTACTGCCATCAACCCCAGTCTCAAAAGGGATGGCACTGAAGAAGAATCAACAGAGATCGATCAGGAAGAAGATGATGCCTTTAGTAATTTTATTGCTGCTTTGACAACTCATCTCATGAAGGGTTTAGATGCTTCCAACAAAAACGTTAGATACGGGGTGTGCCATCTATTGTCACATTTAATGCATAATATGTCTGTTATTGACAAAGATCTGTATGATTCACTCAGCCAGGAGCTACTTAATCGAATCTACGATAAAGAGCCAAGTGTCAGAATCAAAGCCATTACTACCTTGGCCAGTTTTCAAGAGCCTGATGGAACGGAAACGATCAGTGATGCCGCCAGAAGGATCAAAGTCATTATGCAAAACGATTTAAATCCGGAAGTGAGGCGTGCGTGCCTCAAGCAGCTTGAGAAGAACGAATACACCAAGCCATACATTTTTGAGAGAGCCCGAGATATCAACAGCGTGAACAGAAGGCTCATTTTCTCCTTTGTTCTCCCCCGATTCGGAGACTTCCGGACGATTGGCGCCGAAGATCGTAATCGTCTCTTGGCCTGGGGACTCAGAGACAGAGACGAAACGGTTCGCAAGGCTGCTGTTAAATGGCTTACCGACTCATGGCTACCCACATTGAACAACGATTTACTTGAGTTCGTAGAGAGATTGAAAGTTATAGACAGCGAGATTGCAGAGACTGCATTGCGAGCCTTGGTTGATCATAAGCCTGAAATCATCAAGAAGCTGTCCTTCAATCAGGATGTGCTGAAAAACTTGACTAGTGAATATGCCTTACTTTACAGAGTGTTCTTCCAGTACTGTAACGATAATCATTTGGATGATATACTGGACAAGAAATTTCCAGAAGCTGCAGAGTTTGTTGAGGTTTTACAATTCTATTTCAAGCAGAGAGCTGCCAATTTGAGAAAAATTGAAGAGCATAAGGAGGAACTTCAACAGTCAGAGGTGACCGCAGAGAAGTTGGAAATTATAGACCCAGAGGAATATGATTTTGTGATTCTTCAGCTTCTCATCATTGCCTCTGAGTATGATTATCATGATGAGTTTGGTCGAAGCAATATGCTTAATGTTCTTAGAAGTATTCTTTCCCAGGAGGGACTCAATGAGAAGATTGTTAACGTTCTCATTCTATGTATCAAAAAGCTTTCTATTAGCGAGCGTGACTTCTCCCAGATGATTGTGGAAATTATCAATGATATTAGAGATACTGCATACGAGAAGCTTTCCAAAAGTTCCGCTGTATCTGCTGGACATGGGCCTGTTGACGAATCGATTGACCAGAATGATGATGATGATGATGATGATGATGATGCTGCTGCTAGTGATAGTGATGATAGCAACAACGATGACGAGTTTGTGGATGCTGCCACCAGTCTGTCAAGGGCATCCATCAGAAGCGCTAACAAGTCCAGGGAGAAAGAGCTTGAAAAGGAGACCAAGCAGGTGGCTGCATTACCATCGCATGTTCTTGTAGAGTGTCTCGTCATTGCTAAGAGAATGCTTGAATTGGTCAAAGAGCCGTTGAGTGATAACATGTACTTAGAGTCGATATTGCATAATCTTATTCGGCCATCATTACAGAGGAGTGAGGTTGAAATCAGAGTTTTATCGCTTACATCAATGGGACTTTGCTGCATTCTTGACAAAGACCTCGCTATTCGAAACATGTTTCTTTGCGGTGTGTTTATTACGAAGAGTGATAATGATCAGTTAATTATGGTCGGTTTGAAAGTAATAGCTGACTTACTTGCGGTTCACGGAGTCTCAATTTTGGGAGTAGATGTGGAGGGTAGTATTGATGCTATGGCTGTGGCCAAGCTCTTCTATAGAACCTTGAGAGATAACAAAAGGAAGGAGGTGCAGGCTGTTTCTGGTGAAGCTCTCTACAAGTTATTTCTTTCTGGGATCATCAACGACGATGAATTATTTGAGACAACATTGCTTGCGTACTTCAATCCTTCTATCAACGACAATGAGGCATTAAAGCAATGCCTCTCTTTCTGCATTCCTGTGTATGCATTTTCTCATGTGGCTCATCAGGAGCAGATATCACGTGTGGTTTCAGATACCCTATCCCGTCTTTTTGACAGTTGGAGCGAGATGGAGGAAGAGGCGGGAACAGCAAAAACGTTGAATCCTCAGAGTGTTATTCAACAGATTATGTATTGGACAGATCCGTACAGAGTTGTAAACCGGGATCCAGAAGATGCGGAGAAGAGTTCGGTTCAGATCGATGTTGGCTTGCAATTATTGAGTGTTCTATCTCGATACGATGTCAGTTCTCCGTGTAAGCCATTTGTCAAGGCTATCTTTACAATGTTACCTAAACTAACATTTACCGAGCTCGCAGGATTGGCCAAACTCCAAGAGTTGTTGACCGCTTTAAATAGTGACGACATCTTGCAAGGAGACCTTGATGAGGCGCTTAAAAATTCATATTATAGGAACTCATATGGGAAGTTTAAGTTATATGTTGAGGAGTGCGTTGAGAAGGCCAAAGAGCTGGAGAATGTTAAAGGGGAAGCGAAAGTGGTGGAACATAATGGCGAAGACGAAGTCGTGGATGATGTTTTAAAGAGTGATGAATTACTTGGTCAGAGCTCATTGATTGCTAATGCATCTAGCAGTAACTCCGTGAAGCTGGAAGAGTCGGATATATCAGTTTCGAATAGTTTTGAAAATCGGAAGAGAAACATACAGGGCTCTGATAAACCTTCTAAGAGAGTCAAAGGCCAGAAAGTGAAGGAAGAGGAGGTGGAAGAGGAGGTGGAAGAGGAGAAGAAAGAGGAGGTGGATGAAGAGGGGGTGGATGAAGAGGAGGTGGATGAAGAGGAGGTGGATGAAGAAGACGAAGACGAGGAAGATGAATACACGGAAATTCTAGAAGAGAAAAACGCAGTTACATCTCTACTTGATGACGATAGTAATGAACATAAAATCCAGAACGTGCCCACTATTTCAAGTAGAACACGGAAATCTAATACAAAAGAAAGAGACACGAAGTATTCATCGGACTATGAGGATGACAACGACTACAATGACGACGAAAGCAGCATCGTTCTCATCAGTGATGATGAATAAGATGGGCCTGGCGACAAATTTTATCCCACCAGATCTGGAATACCGCAACCGGAACCCAGAAACCCGTGGGGTACCAATAAGCTCCCACCCGGGGGATGCAATCGAGATATTCTATAAATTAAGGGGAATTTGTGGAAAGAGGGGTTTCTATGTGCTGCTCTGCGCTGCTCTGTAATTCTTCAGCCGTTATAGAGATTGGAAAATGACTGAATTATATTTGGTTCTTTCTTCTGTAGATCTCGCGTAAAGTACCGCAATACTTGAATTAATTTTTTTACAACGCTCGAGAAACTATAAATACAAGAGGATTCGCGCTTTATGAGGATCTTATTTTTGATATCATTTAATTAATCATGACTCTATCATTCCAAGCATCAAATGCTATAATTTATGTTACATACGGTATTCTATTGATCACTGGTGTGGCTATAGCTCTTTATCATTATAAGGCTAAATCAACAGCAGATTTCTTATCTTCCAATGGCACCAGAACAGCGATTCCCTTATCACTCAACTTCATAGCAAGTGGTTAGTATCATCAGTACAATTGCATTAAAATTTATTTTTTCAACCAACGACTAATCCTCGCACTCATAGAAGACATGATCATTATCATGTTCTTCATCATCTTGGCATAACTTAAACCTATTATATTCCATTTCCTATTGGACAATATTAAATTAAACGGGTGCTTCTCTTTGCTTTTAACTTGTATTCAATTTTTGACTTGTTTAAAGTAAAGATGGAAGCTGAGAAAATACCGTTTAACTCGATCAAGCTAGTACTTGCGTGAGGATTGATTAATATTGTTGAAGATTTCAGATTTTAACGGCTCCTGGGCCCTTAAATGCAAGAAGCTTCTTTCATGTCCTGTTATCAGGTGGATCTATTTGTTGTTCGTCTCTGATTTGCTCTGTGTTGTCCCCACAGATCTGTAGACAGTGCATTGTCGCTGTATGATTTTTTACAAGTCAAATCAGGGCCGACTGGCTCAATGATCACATGATACGTTGCCTCTTGTTTTCGCCCAGAACTATTATTCTCTTTATACTAACTTTCATCTAGCTTTGGGATGTGGTATTCTAACGACCTATGCTCAAGTGGCCAACATTGCTGGTATTCAGGGTTTGTTGGTGTATGCCCTTACTGGTGCAGTTCCCATCGTTTTGTTTGCGTTCTTTGGCCCTCTCATCCGGAAAAGGTGTCCAGATGGGTTTGTGCTTACTGAATGGTGTTATCAGCGGTTTGGTGTGTTTACAGGGCTCTACCTCTCATTGTTCACTATTCTCACCATGTTTTTATTCATGGTGTCTGAGTTAACTGCCATTAACGGAGCTATTAATGCTCTTACCGGATTGGACGCAACCCCCTGTATTGTCGTCGAATGCGTAGTTACTACTATTTATACCTTTTTGGGAGGCTTTAAAGTGTCCTTCACTACAGATACTTTCCAGGCTCTTTTTGTCTTGGTGTTACTCGTTGTCGGTGTTATTGGTTATGCTCTCAATATTCATGTGGACTCAGAGATTAAGCACGCCACAAAGTCTGCAATGTTGGGCTCCAATAAAGTGGGTTGGATGCTTTTGTACATCTTGTTAGTTGCCATTATTACCAACGATGCTTTTATGTCGGGATTTTGGTTAAGGACATTTGCTGCTAAAACAGACAAAGACCTTTTGATTGCGTGTAGTATTGCGTCCTTTGTCTGTGCGGTCATCTGTACCTTGGCCGGATTACCCGGTATTTATGCGGTTTGGACTGGCGATTTGACAATAGGTGATGATAATGGCTATAATGCTTTTTTCATATTGTGTGCTTCTATGGAAAATTGGATCATTGGAGTGGTGTTGGTGTTTTCGGTGGCTTTGTCTACCTGTACCTTTGACTCTTTGCAAAGTGCCACTGCATCTTCTATCTCCAATGATATTTTTCGTAATAAGTTTAACGTGATGTGGGCTAGAGTTGTTGTTGTCATTATCATGGTTCCATCTTTGGTTGTGGCCATTGAGGCCTCGGCTAATGTTCTTCAAATCTACTTTATTGCAGATTTGGTGTCCTCTTCTGTCATTCCAATCATGTTTCTTGGTCTATGGAATAAGATGTACTTCCTTAGGGGCTTGGACGTCATTGTTGGTGGTTTGGGTGCTCTCTTAGCTGTGTTTGTGTTTGGTACTATCTACTACGGCTCAGCCAAAGAAGGTGGTAAATTGCTACTTATCTGGAACGGAATTTATTCTGCAAGTGATTGGGGTGGTTTCGGTGCCTTTGTTATCGCTCCATTTGCAGGTATTCTATTTGGAATGATGTGTAGTGGTGTGCGAATCGGTATTCTTAGACTCTACTCGAAGCATACTGGTCGTCCATTCACAGCATTGGACAAGCCCTTCAAATTGGCCTTTGGTGTTCCTCAACATGTGATCGATGCCGATTCTGATGACACCGTTGACGTTGAGAGGATTACCGTAGGAGAGAAGAAGAGCAAGAAGAAGCTGTTACTTGAATCGTTTATCTAATTAAGTATCAATAAATCTAGGGATCAATAAAGTAAGTTGTAGTGTTCTCTTTAAGTTTTTTTTTTTCAATCTTTTCTTTGATGGTCTTTCAGATATCTTCACTATGTATATTTGGTTCTCTGTTCAGATGACTTTGTTCTTCAGCTATCACTATTTTTTTTATTTTTGAAGACAGTGTGATCGATGATGGTGAACTTAGATGCATATGCGAAAGTAGGAAAGCCCTATTATCTTGCCCTAGGCATGGAAGGTTCAGCTAATAAGCTTGGAGTTGGGATCATCAGACAGCCATTGGGAAATCTCTGTGAGAACAACCGTGCGGAAATTTTGTCGAATGTGAGGAACACATACAATGCACCACCGGGACAGGGATTTCTCCCCCGAGATACGGCTAGACATCATAGAAACTGGATACTGAGATTGGTTCAAACTGCACTTGAAGAGGCACATGTTAATGTGAGTGACTTGGACTGTCTATGTTTCACGCAAGGTCCAGGTATGGGAGCACCGTTACAGAGCGTTGTCGTGGCAGCCAGGACGTTAAGTCAGCTCTGGAACATTCCATTGGTTGGTGTGAATCACTGTATAGGCCATATTGAGATGGGCCGTGAGATCACGGGAGCTTTGAATCCGGTTGTTTTGTATGTGAGTGGTGGAAATACGCAGATCATCGCATATTCAAGACAGAGGTACCGGATATTCGGAGAGACTTTGGATATTGCAATAGGAAACTGTTTGGATCGTTTTGCTAGGACTTTACATATTCCCAATGATCCATCTCCGGGGTATAATATTGAACAGCTTGCCAAAAAGGGTAAGCATTTGGTAGAGCTTCCATATACGGTGAAGGGAATGGATATTAGTATGAGCGGGATCCTTGAATATGTGGATAGTTTGGCTCACGACCTCTTTTCCGGTAAGAAATCGAAGAATTTGTACGATGAAGAGGATGGAAAGAGGATTACGGTGGAAGATTTGTGCTTTTCACTACAAGAAAATCTGTTTTCCATGCTTGTGGAAATAACAGAGAGGGCAATGGCTCATGTGAACTCCAACCAAGTGTTGATAGTAGGTGGTGTGGGGTGTAATGAGAGATTACAGGAGATGATGGATACTATGGCTGCTGATAGAAATGGGTCGATCTTTGCTACAGATGAGAGGTTTTGCATTGATAATGGTATCATGATTGCCCACGCGGGGCTTCTTGGTTACAGGGTTGGGTATAGAAATGATCTTCAAGATACCGTATGCCGGCAGAAGTTCAGGACAGATGAGGTGTTCGTTAAGTGGAGGGATTGAATCTACCGGGTGTCGGCCTCGGCGAGAGACCCCGCGAAGACAGGAAACCGCGCGATGCCCTGGTAGATGCGAGATGTTCACTCTTAGCATCATCACTATTTAGAACATAAGATGAATAGCAATAATGACCAACAATTCTATTCAGCGTCTTCATTTCATATCTCCAGGATCTTCACAGATTCGGTGTTTCGAGATGTGGAGCGTAAAGGGCTATAATTTTTGGTATATTATGATGATAAAGACCTTTCTAACTACTTTACTCCCTAATTACATAGATGGAAGTGAATTAAAGCAATTGAAGAGTCAATTAGAGAGCATATGTAGAAGATCAAACAGAGAAGATATAGCAATTAGTAGGTGATTTAAACATGATCCGTCGTAAACGACCCGTCGATCCGATTATTCTCTTCTCCCCTGACTTTTTTACTTCTTGTAGAGCACATCGCTTATAGGAGATATTTCTAGGAGGCCCTTTTTGTTAATTCTGGCATCAGTAGCAAATTGAGGGACATGACGAACGGATCCAGTGGGTCTAGTGGGTCCAACAGGTCTGATAGTCGAGGGGCGAGTAGTTTTGCGTCGAACGATCTGGCCAAGACTGTGGCCACCACAGCATCTGTACTTGTCAATTCGACTGGTACTCAGGGGCAAGCTGCTCTTTTTGCGAATTCAACCTTCCAGAAAGCGATTGGGGATACTTTAGGAGAGGAGTTTCGCACTCGTAGGTTACTGAGAAAGCACGCAGGTGAAGTACGTATCAGTATGCTCTCACGACGACGAGCTGAAGCGTCCATACTACGGCGTAAAAAGCATTCACGTAAGGACTTCTCTGTTCTTTCCGAGCAGATGCTTCATTCCATTCCTACTGACGATAAGGCAGGGGGTGGATCTTTGGGGTCTGTGTATTCTAAGAGGTTTCAAGCAGGTACTGATAACAGTGCAATTAATGGAGAGAGTAACGAGACGAGTGATGATCCGATATGGGCGGACGCTTCTACCGAATTGGATAATGATGCGACCGAGGGGACCGGAGAGACTGAGAAGAAGCGGGAAGACTCTCGATTCTCACTTTTTCAAGGGTTTTCAGCCACTTTACCAGAGGTTGATGAGCGTTTAAAGCAATTGATAGATGGTTCTGCCAAGTTATTGGACTTTAATAAGGACCACGAGAATACCATTTCAGAAAACTTAACCTTGAAATGCCGTAACTCGTTGTTACCATCAGGAATCACAGAGAAAAAAATCAAAGAATCACAAGATTCTTCACAATTGCTCGATTTCCAAAATGAAATCAACTATAGATTGGATCTAATGGAGATTCGGAAGAGTTTGTCATCAAATGAAATCAATGAGATTGACCAAAAGATTGATCGACTTTACAAGCAACGGAAGTTGGTTTTTGATCATATAGCGTCGTTTGAGCGTGATCAGACATATCTTGAAGACAAACTTTTAGAGATCGAGCAGCGTTTGACACTGATAAGAGATATTGAGCCATTATCCAATTCTCATAAGTTGGTGGATCAAATGGGAGAATTGGAAGTTGAAGACAAGGACGAAGACGAAGAAGACGAGGCTGACGACGATGAAGATTATGTTCAGATCGGACACAAGATACGGAACACCGGTAAAAGGATTCCCTCTCGAAAGCACAAGGCCACATTACAACGGTATTATAAACCGGGAAATGAAATACATAGTTTCAAAGCTCATGATGACTCCATTATATGCTTTGAATTTGACGAGCCATTTGGAACTCTCGTTACGGCCTCCCAGGATAATACCGTAAGGGTGTGGGATATGTCACGATATCGGTGCATGGGATTATTAGAGGGTCACTTCAGTAACGTGACATGCATGGAAATGCAGAATAGCTTGGTTCTTACGGGGTCTTTGGATGCGACGTTGAAGTTGTGGGACACGGATAAAGTTGGAAATTCAGAGACGGATGAGAATGACCATCGTGAGTTACCTTTGCTACAGACTTTTGAGAGTCATGTTGAAGAGGTGACAGCATTAAGCATGTATGGTGACACCATAGTAAGTGGATCTGCAGACAAAACCATACGGCAATGGGATATCAATACAGGAAGATGCATGCAGACGATAGATGTTTTATGGGCCACTAATATGATGATGAATTCATCGGTGATGGAAGAGGGTACTTCTGGCATGCTACCCAATGTTGGTAGCTGGGATAATGTGAAGCATCCATTTATTGGTGCTTTACAATGCTATGATGCGGCTCTAGCCTCTGGGGGATCTGATGGAATAGTGAGATTATGGGACTTGAGAAGTGGAGAAGTTGTTAGGCAACTTATTGGGCACACAGGACCTGTGAGTTGTCTCCAATTTGATGATAAGAGCCTTGTGACAGGATCGGTTGATAGATCTGTTCGGATCTGGGATCTCAGAACGGGTGGAATAGTGGACTCGTTTGCATACGACTCACCCATTACAAGTCTAGAGTTTGACTACAATAAGATTGTATGCACTAACGAAGAGAATACGGTGAAAGTGTACGATCGGATCGATGAGAAGCATCGGAAATGCGGCTCCGGAGTCAAGGAAAAAACCGCCAGCATAGTTAACTATGCCAGATACAGGCAGGGATATCTCATTGAGGGAAGAGATGATGGTACTGTGGGAGTATGGGCTGTATAAGTAGCATCGTGTATATAAAGAATTGCATCTATTCATATCATTGAGGCATTCGGTGCTTCGCGCTGAAAAAATTTCAAATGAAAAAGGGAAGTTTAGAGAAGAAACTAGAATCTACAAAGAAGGCCACTAGTTCTTTTCTCCTATAAATATTGAAACCAATAATATGTCGTACGGAGGACAAACACCTACAGTTGTGGTTCTTAAAGAGGGCACGGATACATCGCAAGGTCGTGGTCAGATCCTATCAAACATTGATGCCTGTTTGGCCATTCAAGACACTCTTAAGCCTACACTCGGACCGTTTGGATCGGACGTGTTAATAGTGGATGGAGGCAAAACTACTATTTCAAATGACGGTGCTACAATTCTTAGGCTACTAGATGTGATTCATCCTGCTGCAAAAATCCTTGTTGACGTTTCGAGGTCTCAGGATGCGGAAGTTGGAGATGGCACTACCTCTGTTACTCTACTGGCAGCAGAGTTCCTCAAAGAGGCACGTCAATTTGTTGAAGAAGGAATGTCTTCCAGCGTGATTGTTAAGGCATATCGTAGCGCCTGTCGTTTGGCATGTGGACGCGTTCGGGAGTTACAGATCGAACTTAAGAGAAAGAGCAATGACACTAAAGACGATGCTGAGTTTCGGGAATTGTTGAAAAAATGTGCAAAGACAACCATGGCTTCGAAGTTGATCCAGTCGAATTCTGATTTCTTTGCCGATATGGTTGTGGAAGCTGTACAATGTTTGGATCAGGACGAACTCGACGAGAATTTGATTGGCATGAAGAAAATTGCTGGAGGTTCCTTGGAGGAGTCCAGACTCGTCAAAGGTGTTGCGTTTAAGAAAACATTTTCGTATGCCGGCTTTGAACAGCAGCCAAAGAAGCTCTCCAATCCAAAGATTCTTTGTCTCAATGTGGAGTTGGAGTTAAAAGCAGAAAAGGATAACGCTGAGGTGAGGATCAATAAGGTCAATGAATATCAGGCCATCGTAGATGCTGAATGGAAGTTGATTTTGCAGAAACTAGAAGCAATTGTGGCAACCGGTGCCCAAATTGTACTTTCCAAGTTGCCAATCGGAGATTTGGCCACGCAATATTTTGCTGACCGAGGAATCTTTTGTGCTGGACGTATTCCAGCGGACGATATGGAGAGAACTGTGAGTGCCGTTGGTGGCAGTGTTCAAAGTACGTGCTCAGAACTTACGAGCAACGACTTGGGTAATTGTGGTTCATTTGAAGAGATCCAGATTGGTAGTGAGAGATACAATCTGTTTGAGGGGTGTCCAAAGGCAAAAACATGCACATTTATTCTTCGTGGAGGTGCCGAACAGGTGATTGCAGAAGTGGACAGATCTCTTCATGATGCAATTATGATCGTGAAAAGGGCCATTCAGAATAACTACATTGTTGCTGGAGGAGGTGCTATAGAGATGGAGCTAAGCAAATACCTTAGGGACCTCTCCAGGCAAATTGACGGTAAGCAACAATTGATTGTTGCTGCCTATGCTCGTGCCCTAGAGGTGATTCCACGGCAGCTTTGTGAGAACGCCGGCTTGGATGGTACGGAACTCATTAACAAGCTTCGTTCTCTTCACTCTCAAGGCGAAACTTGGTATGGTTTAGACTTTGGTCATGAGTCCGTAGCTAACAATATGGATACTTTCGTCTGGGAACCTTCTCTTACCAAAATCAATGCACTTCAAAGTGCTACAGAGGCTGCGGCTCTCGTTTTGAGTGTCGATGAGACTATTAAAAGTGAGCCTAACCACAACAGTATTGGTAATCAGCCAGTGCCTCCTCCAGCAGGTCGTGGTAGAGGTGTTCCTCAAGGTATGCCACCTACGCAGATGCAAATGAGCTGAGCTGCTAAAATTATATATAATTTAATCCATCCGTACTGTCCTTTTTTAATAGTTTTCGTATTATTATTATCCAATTGCGCTCAAAGAATATTACAGAGTTCATGCAGCAGTCTGCTGGCTTTGCTGTTGATTATTACCTGACCACGATGATACCACAGATTGTTTCCTGGAGCTTCCCGACGAGGTCTTTCCTGAAAGCGTTTTCCAACTGAACTTGGAACTTCTTCTTCGATTTGGAGTCCTACTCTTATCTTTAGCGAGAGAGGGGTTCTTTTTGGAAATGTTCGACGTAGACGGTCCTGCATTCACTGGCAATGCGCTGTTAAGGAAGTCACGCAAATCTAGATCAGAGTCGTTAGGATCCATTGAAGAAGATCCATTTCTGGATTGTGCTTGATACGGCCTGCCGTATGCATCCACTTTAACGAAATCGCTAATGTCTTCTTCTAGATTCATTTTATCGTTCAATCCTATCAGGTCTGGGGGTGAAAATAGATGTGAAGATGCCGGTATTCCAGCAGAGAGGGTATTTTGTGGTAGTGGTAGTAATGATGATGACTGTTGTTGTTGTTGTTGTTGCTGTTGCTGATGAGTCCGTTGCTCCTGATGATCCGACTGCTGATCCTGCTCCATGGTCTTCTCGGGATCAATACTACCATCATAACTGCTGCCACTACCTCCACATCTAGCCATTGTCGTATGTGTAGTGCCAAGATTAAATCCAGGAAGAAATGAAACAGCTCTCCTCCAACTCATGTAGTCGTATCTCTGGAAAGGATCAACTTTAGCCGCAGTAAGGGTCCAAGGGCGCTCTCTGTACAAAAACACAAGCGTGTCTATGGTACAGTTAAAGGCTTGAAAGAAAGCAGCAGTAGTGAATACCCAATAGCAATTCCAGCCTTCTCCGCCGTCTTGAAGAATGTAGCATTGATGAATGAAGGGGAAAAGCCATAGAAGAATATAAGCCAACGGATAAACAAAGATGACCTTCATCTGTTTCATTATTTGTATGCGCCGAAGCTGAAACCGGTCCATTGCTTCTTGGTGCAACATACGTTGAATATCCAATCCAACTTCTCTCTGAAGTTCTTTGATGTGTTCTTCACTGTTTGGGCCAGAAACACCTCCATCGGCTCCCTGCTCTATGTCCTCATTCATCATTGTTGCCGCTGTGGCTGCAGTCCCCTCACTTATGGAGCTACTTCCATTCTCCTCCTGTTTGTGATGAAGTTTTCGCAAGTTAACAACGTCTGCATTTGTATTTAGCTCACGACCATGCAACTTGGCAGAAATATGAACGTCTGGAAATACAAGCATAAGAAGCATTTTGCCCAACTTATACCAAATGGAGTCTGCAAGTAACTCGGACATCATTCCCGGAGTCTTGAATTCTTTCAAGTCCATCTTGGAACTGACAACTTTATATTGGCGCATCACGTGGATGTAAACACTGACATATATGATCAAGACTGTCACCACTATACAGTAACGAACGATCCAGGTGAAGTACCAAACTGCACGGAGAGAAGTTAAATAACTCCAATTGATTCCACTGATATAACCCTGAGCAGGAGCAAACGCAGCAGAGCTGATAATCACGGGAATAATTAGAGAAGACAAGTAAATATAGACTCGAAAGGGATAAAGACCTCCCTCTTGTGGGTTTTCAAACCTCGACTTCAAGTTGGGAAGGAAAATAAGTAGAGCTATGTGAATCGCAAAACAAAGGATAATGAAATCAGCACCTTCTATACTGAAACAAGTGAACCAACCCAATACATTCTGGAACGGTGCACTTGTTAAGATTTGTTCGTGCGACGTATGTGAAACAACAGGAAAAATAAGTAGCGCTAAGGCCTTTATGAAGTCATAGATAATGAGAAGAAGAATAAGGTCATATCTAAAGACCCTTTTCTTTGGATGAATCATGGCCAAGAAATAGAACGCCAAAAGTCCGGACAGAATGGATACCGAAGAAGACGCAATCGAACACATTTGAATGATCATTCGTGCATGTTCGTTATAGGGTAATTCGGCCAAAGTTTTTGTGTCTGTCCAAGCTCTTTGCACGAGCATATCTATGTATTGAGACATAGGATGAAAATAAAGTGTCAATGAACGGTATTAATAATGGCTGTGAAATGGGCGTAACGAGGGCCAGTCAACAAAGCATTGTAATGCAGTTTGAAGATATGTGTGTTGTTTATTTTAATTTAGAAAAGAAGGGAAAGGAAGGTAAAGAAAGAAAGGATGACTGTTGATGATTAAATTTACCTACTACTTTTTCGCTTTTAATTTATTTTCACCTTATTGTCTTTTCTGCCTCCCCCCAGCAGCGTCGGATGGCTCGCCCCCTGGGGTTGGCCGGCTGACGACGCCATCCGCCTTAGCGTAGAAGAAATTCACCCATCTGTTCGCCGCATCCCGAATTGAGCTGAGAAAACTTACTATCGTAATTATGCCTGTTTTTGTAAGCAAAAAGCATTGTATGCGTAGTGTGGTAATAGAAAATGAGCTTGCGTCTAGAGGACGATGACTCCTCTTCGGTCATCTCAAGATATCCCACTAACCCCACGTAAAGGGTCTCGTGGTATTTTTCGTCTAGTGCTCGAAGTTTGTATTTGTGGGATTCGTGTTTAACGTAGCGAGCTACCAGTTGGCAAAGGAGGGGCTGTTCTTGTTGTTGACGGGAATATTCTTCATGTTTTGCGAGAACGTACTCGCACACAGATCTAGCCAGTTGCATCTGTACAATGTCTTCTCCGTTCCCCGAGCACATGATGCACGCCGTACAGTCTGCCACGGTGGCCGTGTAGATCCCAGCGCCCACCACCCCCGCACATCCAATTCGCCCGGGCTCTTTGAATAAATTTCCTCCCGATGATGTCCCTGCCACAATGCATCGGCCCGGTTCAATTACACAAACTCCTACCGTATCGCTCACATCTTCATCTTGACTAAGATCAATCCTTGATTCTGCTTTGCTTTTTCTTTCCTCCTCCTGCTGGAGCCTCTCCCTGTAATCCTCATACACTTTAGCCATACTCTCACTCACTAAACTCTCGTCCGGCTTTACTTTGCCGACCCGCATTAATGCAGGGGTTATCGCTAAGGTGTTCTTACGATCTTCACTGCATCCTTGCACCATATCTAGCAACGCATCTTCAATCGGGTATTTGCTGGAATTCATAACCACTGCTGATTGGTACGTCTTCTTGCGATCCACATCCAATGCACAGACGCTGGAGTCGCAATACACTTGACAATTCCGCGTGACTGACGACCCGTATCCCGTGTTAGTTAATTCATTCTCTTCGATCATCTTGCTCACCTTGAGTAGTTTTTCAAAGCTGTTTTTGAATAGAGGTGAGATAAAACTACTTTCACGATCTGCTTCATCATTGGTTTTCAGCGGCACCGTAGTCTTCTTCATCGTCGATTTTAATGCTACTGTCAGTAGCGTCCGAAGTACATTGACATTTCTTTTAGCGTGTCTTCCTGCTCCAACATGGATAAGTATAACTTCGTCCATGAAGAAGGCAATGATGGGCTTGGGAGTGAAAAATTACTAATCTGTTATAAATCCATTTATATCTCTCATTCGACCTCTCTGAGTTTTCTGTAATACTCGTTACGAGTCTTTTGGTCTTCAATTTCATCTTTCAATATTGCATAGATCTTTCCCCAAGCATCATTGCTCAACTTCTGTAGAGTTTGTGGAGACTCTAGCTTGGTCCCCGATCCGGTCACCGATCTGGACTCTGATTTAGGCTCTGATTTAGGCTCTGATTTAAGCTCACTGACCTCGTCATGGTCCTTAACCTTCGAAATAAGAACATTCAGAGTAAGTTCAGAATTCTTGGACTTAAGACTCTCCAATGTCGTGCCATCATGAATGGTCTTTGTTTTTAGCATAAGTACTATCTGTTCCACTTGAACGTTTATATGATCTTTCTCTAACTCTTTCTGTAGAACTCTCTTGACTTTATGAATCAATGAATTTGGATCCATCTCAATTTTCTTGCTGAATCGTGGAGGTCTTAAACTTCTGAATGTCACCAAAATTGTTTCATCACTGTTATTATCATCCTTACTTCTATTGTATATTGGAGGGTCCTCTAGCTTGGAAAACGCAAAACCAGGAGCCGTCTTCAAATCCCGTAAATTCCCCCCACTAACCGCCTCGGGACACACGAATCTAATAAGATCCTGGTACTTTTCAGCAAATTCCACTTCAGTAGTCATGGCTAATAAACTATGATACAAGAAGAATTATGTATGCGATTAACGAAAGACCCTCGAGAAATATTTGAGTACGATAATATTTCACTACTACTTATTCAAACCTGTTTGTTCACTATTCTGTTTCTATATGTCCAAATTTTTCAATTACCATGAGTATCGACAATTCAACGTCTCTGACCCTTCTTCACCTCTAATCATAACTCATTTTCCAAATCCTTATCCATTGGATGCTACTGATCTGTCTATCCCAAAGAATCTCACTCGAATAGTACGAATTCCAAGACTATTTACTACCGATTACCCTCAATTCAGTACGATTCTTCCAGGCTATGAACAAGCAGCCATCAATTTCCATCAGAGTCAACTTTTCCATCCTATTGGTCAATATTCTGGCCAATGGTTCGGCCCAGATTCAATTTCTCCTCTATCTATCTACTTATCGCAGGATCAACTTTCAAACATAGTGTCTCATGTCAACGATTATTTGAAAAAACAGTATCAGGCCTCTTCTTTTTGGATCTTCTTTCTTCTTCTCAATATGTTAACTTTGGGTCTTCTATCTGCTCTTCGTCTAGATAAACGAGATGTTACGGCCCTTGAACACTATGTGATTCAGGTCAACGTCAGCTTGAAAAGTTCCAATAAGCCTTGCAGGCTAATCAGTCCACGCCTAAGCGGCTACTTATCCTTGGACTTTGTAATCCTTAGCCCCTCTCCTTCTAACTAACTAATGTGTGTATCTTTTTTGATTATATATGCTTAACGAAGCTTATGCTGAAACCTTCTCATTCGATGGTTTAATTTTCCGTTCCAATTCAACGTCTTTAACCCAATCTTCTTATTCTCGAGCATCTGCGATGACTTCATCAGCTCTTTTCTGTCCGATTCCCTTAATCCAATTGCAGATCTCTTCTTGATCAAGCTATGATATCTGGCCCGGCTCTCGATTACATACTTCTTGCATTTATTGATCTCTTCCTGTGTCACTTTACTAAACTCGGAGTACTTGAAGCATTCCTCAATCAAGGCATTTACATCTAATAGCCTCTTTGGAAAGTTCTGGATCAACTGAAAGAGCTCTGATGACATAACCTCCTTCTCTTCCTCCCTCTTGTTTCTATCAACAATTTTTTGCAGTTCCGGCTCCATTAGCTTGAAAATTGTTAAAGCCACCTGGAAAATCGTTTTGGAATCCTCGTAGAAAATGCAATCCCACACTCTCAACGTCGTTTCTATTGGTAACACTCCAATGAAAATGCTCATGAACCAACTTGTCGTACAGAAAGACAACATTGGAAGGTCATAGAGAAACGAATTGCTACCTTCTAGATACGGAGAGTCGCTCTTCTCTACAATCATTCTCCACACGTTCGGCAAAAACTGTCTCAGGCATAGCATAAGAACGCCCTGGTGGACATTAACTCCTTCCAAGTTGAAGTCATGGATACCCGGAAGATATCTTTCGGAGATAATCACAAGCATCCAAAATGCCTTCTCTTCGTCCATATAAATTAAAATAAGCCCTGCAATAAAATTAAGAGATTGACAATAGCCCACACTGGGTTTGTAAATGGAAAAACACTTGAGAACCCTCCTTAAAGTCTGAATTAAGGCACTCTCATACTCTACCGTGCTCTCATTGGAGTCCTTTCTCTTTATGTTTTTAAAATGAGCATTCTCTGGGAATGTTCTATGCAAATCTTTCTCTATGGCCTCTGTATCTTCGTTTATGATATCCATAGTCTGGTCCACCAATCTATCGTAGACGCCTTTATTTTCTCGTAGTTTCTCATTGCCCTTGGCAAAATAGAACCAAGCGTTACCTCTCCATTCAGCTGGGATTCCTTTACGAACAAATTTCCTCAAATTGTCAGATCGTGGAGGGAATCTGGTTGGAGCAACATCATCTGTAGTAGGGAGTCCATTCTTAGCCATAATCTTCTCCCATTTCTTCTTCCGCTTGATCAGATACGGCGAGTATGAGACCCACCATCTGTTGTACTCACTCTCCGTAATAAAATTGTTAGCTTTTCGAAATCCGTATCGATCCATCTCACTCTCTAGCACAGAACTCTTTGTAGTTCGACGGTTTTGGTGCTTTATCTGTTGTTCCTTCTCTGGCCTGTCAGTTCCTGTAGCCATCGACTCCCCTATTTTGCTTCGAATCAACTCCAACGAAGTCCTGGATTTCTTAAGTGATGCATAAGATTCTTTGCGGGTAATTGGGTTTCTTCGACCTCTTTTAGTTGGTAAAGGAGACGGTGTAGATGCAGTTGTTGAAGTACTTCCTGTAGAAGTCATTGGTGCAAAGATGTTGTGTGGAACCAACGTAAAAGGTTCCATGGACCAGGTCTCCGACACCACCATGGTATCTCCGTGGTCATTGATTGATCCTTCAGGCTGCTTATCTTTGTCATCTTCTGTATAAATATCTAGAACGTTATACGTTGTGGATCCCGACTCCTGTCTGGAGTGTCTCTCTTCAAATCGTTTTTTTGAGGTTCCAGTCTCGTCAGCTTCCATTGTTTCAGGTACCCGATATTTAAGGGAACTGTGAAGGTTTGGAGTGGAAGAAAATCCAACTCCGTTGGTTTCAACTGGTCGAAACATCTTGTTGAAGAAGGACAGGACATGTAGTAAGGAGTGGGAAGAGTCAAGATGAAGAATCTGAATATTCGCGCTACCTTGGGCCACCGGGGGCCACCGGGAGCCGGAATACTGTCACTACTTCAGCCAACCGGTCTTCTTCCTCGAACCTCTCCGTTGCCTTTACTTTTAACCTCATGGACAGCTCTAGAAACATCGTTTGGCGAAGGCCACATTATACAAATGTCAGCTTCCCAATCTGTGTGGACTCCGTTTTGAATGACGGCGTTCTCGTGTCAGAACAGGGAGTCTTTGGAATCTACTCAGGTTCAGGCTTCAACTATACCCACCGGTTCATCTGCGACGCCGACGAATCTCCTGTTCTTTTGTCATCGAATCAGGTCCTCAGCCGTATGGGAGTACACCAATTACCCTTATTTTTGAATACATGGCATGCGTACTTGGAGAATAAGTTCGACTCCTCTTCTAACTTGTATCCTAAGTATAACTACTCTATCTATCCATTTGTCTATTCCTTCAGCACGGCTGCGGTCATTACGCTTTTCCTAACTTCGATTCTCTTCACCAAACACTACATCACCGCTTTCAAGCCGAGCTTTCTAATGAGGTCTTCTTGCCTTGTGGCCACTGCTCAAATGATTGCCATTAATATATTCTCACTGGTAAGGCTTTCTCAGATGGCCGAGGAGGGTAGCTCATCGGCTGCTACGTTACTGGATCAACTTCTCTTATCCAATGGTTTTAACTCTGTTTATCTTATTGCATTTGTGCTTCTTCTTTTGTGTCAGGTAGACATTATAAAGAGAATATATCTTAGAAGGAAGGAAAAGAAAGCCATAGTTGTCATTGGTACTGTGTTGGTCATAGTAACACAGACTCTTTGGGGCATTTCTACCTTTGCATCCGACTCCGACTATCTTGAGCCTTTTTTAGTTGGTATACAGGATGCGGTGCATCTCGAATCGGATGTCTCGCTGGATGCCGATGATAGTGCATTGGCCATATTGCCTGTCTTTGTCTATCTATTGGAGATTACCTTGTCTGTCATCTACGCTGCCTTAATATGTGTCTACTGCTTTTCTAAGCGACGTTTTGCATTCCACTCTCACATGCTATCGCTCACTATCATCATGATTATAGCTATAAACTCCCCCATAGCATTCTTTATAGCCGACATCTCTGACATTTGGGTTAACGAGCTCTCTGATATGTTCAATGTAGTATGTTATGTCATAACCAATGTCACCACTTGGGAATGGTTGAATCGTTTGAAGCAGATGGAGAAACATGATCAGAAGGACAATTTGTTAGGAAGACCTTTTTTTGCTGATAATTACATTAAATCTAGTACCAGCACCATCTTAGAAGACAGTACTCAGGAAAGGACCGTTTCCGATGGTGATCCAAATGAGTTTGCTTATTATAATTGGAAATCAGAAAACAGCAAATTAAAGCACATGTTCTCGAAGTATAGAGCTATAATCGAGAAGAGATTGGGTAATAAAGTGACTCCAGAAGTGCAACCATTGAATTCTCCTTCAGCCAATATCTATGTGTATCAACCAAAGAAAGTTGTTATTACGGATAAGAGTCCCAGCAAAGATGAGTCGATAGGAGGTCCAAGCTTTTTTGGTAGAGGTACGGGAAATGCGCTGACCAGTCGGCCACCCATCGGATTTCACTGGATGGCTGGTAAATCCTTTATATATCATGAGAGAAATGTGAAAGAGCACCAGGTGAGAACGGTTCAAGAAGACATGAGTTTCTGTCAATCCGAAGAATCGGATGGCAATATTTACAGTTATAATTCGGATGTTGGCTCTGACACTGGCTCTCGTAATGATGGTAGCAGTATTGGTACTCCCGCCGATCCGGAATGCGACCCATGAGACAAGTTTTGGTTTTGTATAGTATACATCGTAATTTCATTATTAGGTATTATAGTACTTACAGCTAAGCCTTCTCGGCAACAACCAGCATGATATATCCCAAGCCTTCATATCTCGTCTCTCCATTGATGGTTCCATCATGGGACGAGATGTAAGCGGAGTCTCCAAATGTCGTGCCATTGAGAATCAGTGTCTTCACAATCTCTGAATCGGTGCCGTTCAACTTGTAATCAATAAAAAGTTTAGTCAATTCGAGTCGAGATTTGTCGATCTGGTTCATCGATTCAAGCAGTCTATTGATCTCCAAAGATCTGGATCTGTCTTCACCCTCTTCCGCCTGTTTTTTCCGTAGTATTTCGATCTGTTCGCACACAGTCAATTCGGATTGAAGTCCATGCAGTCTCAATGCTTTCACACTTTTTAGAAACTCAGTAAAAGATGATAGCACTTCAAAGAATGAGTCGATTCTCGTATCTTCAGAAGCAGACGAGTGCAACGTGCCAGTAGTACTCTGCGATCCAATTCTTTCTCTTTTGTGAGTATCAAAATGTTCTGAAGTCTGGCCTTTCTGTCTTTTCGTGGAATCTTCTCTGGTCTCCAATTTGGCATCCTCTCTGGACTCCTCTCTGGACTCTTCTCTTTTGGACACCTTATGATCCACTTCTCTCAGAGTTGAAAGCATTGGATAACCCACAAGTGTTGAATGCACCTTCTTGAAGCCAGCTTTTTTGAGCGCTGGAATTATCCTTTTAGTAATATCTGTAAGTGCTAAATGATGACTTTCAGAATATTCGGCTAACTTCTGCCAAATACGATAGCGAATATACTCATTTGAGTTACAGATACGCGACTCCCTTTGCTCAATTTGCACTTCCGAGCAAGGATCTATATCCCATAGTTGTAAATAGAGGGAGCCGTTATGTTTCAATACTCTTCCAAATTCGCTGAGAGTATCCAATAGTGAGTCATTATCATCTACACATGAGGTCATGTCTTCACAGATTATGCAAGACTGTGAAGAGTCAGCAAGGGGTATCTGAGTGACACGCGGGGTAGTGAAGGATGAGTAGTTCTCCATGAACCGCTTTTCACGGTCTTCAAGCTGATACTCGTAAAAGTCTTTATGAAGGGGAGCATCTTTGAACTGAAGATTACGAGCCAATACTTCGGGCTTCAAGTATCCCTTATTTTTGAGATCCGTTAGCTTTCTAAAAGTATCCGCCACAGTAACGAGATTGATGTGGACATCCTCCGTCTCGTGGCGTAGATTCCAACCATCGATGAACTCAAGATTTGAACCGGCAATAGAATTTTTCATCAAGTCTTTGGTGGCTTTTCCAACGGAACTGCCCAGTTTGTTGCTGGTGAGAATACAAATCTCCGGCATTTCCTGAGAAGAAGACGGATCTGCACTCTCGTTAACATCTTGCATGCGTCTGAAAATATCTTTTAAAATATGGGACTGATGAAGAAGCTTCTTTAGTATCTGAAGATACCAGAGTAACGCTAGCACAACTCTGCGATCCTGAAACATATTCTTCTGGATCGAGGCTATCGAGGGAAGCGGAGGTAGATCGGTGATCGTTGCGTTTGATGACTTTTCAACATCTGTAACACTTTGTACCGAAACTCTTTTTAACTCCTTCTTCTGCCCAATCAGGATCTCGTAGAGCTGAATCTTGTGCTTAAGAGTAAGCAAATACTTCTTATACCAAAGAAGCCACATATCTTTTCTCGTTACAGCGTAGTTCAAGGGGTCGTTCGACTCGGAATCGTCCATATACCTAAGAAAGAAGCGAAGATTCTCTAGATACTTCTCCTTGCCAAACTCATAAAACTGTTTACGAAGCTCTTCCAGCTGCTGCTTACGCTTCTGAGTCAACAGCTCCGTTTTGCGAGCTCTAAGCAAGTTCAGTCGTCTTTCATCGGCATAGGTATCATCATCGACTGGACCAAACGCTATATCTCCTACTAAACGAACAGCTTTTTTGGTGAAACTCAGAAATCTGGTAGAAGAGCTGTTTCTTGCCATTGATTCTGCATGCAGTGCCTTCTCTGGTGTATATCCAGTCAGGTGAGTTGCTGCACGAGACTTTGAAATCGGAGTCATCGGCGAAAGAGTCGAATGGTAAGACTCTGGGGAAATAGATGTCATGGATGCCGCAGAAGCCACAGAGGAGCGCATAGAAGTCAGGTGGGGGGTTCCGTAAAACCCTGTAGAATTTGAGGAAGTAGGCGTTTTTGCGGGAAGGGAGCCTGATGCTGGTGCAGGTATATTCGGCTGCTCGGGGCTCCTGTGCTTAGTCAACTTACTAAAAAAAGTGAGAGGATGGGGGTGGTGGGGAGAATGTTGATGACTATGATGAGTGTCTATCCGATTACTCTTGGAGCCAATAGAACCAATGGAATCAATTGAACCATTGGAGTCATTAATACGGTTGCTGGAAGTGGTGCTAAGATGTTCGTCGATAGAAGAGAAGCTGTCAGTATCAGCTGCTATATCTGCATTGTTCTTGGAGGCCAAAACAGACCTTCGAAGCAGGCTAGAAGAAGGACGATCGACTTTCATAGAAGATGAATAATCTGAGTCATCTTCATCAATATCGATATCAGAACCTCCAATGGTACCAGCATCATGCGGACGGTACTGGGACTTGTGCGAGTTGTTGGATGGGTTAGAATACGAGTAGGACGAGATATCAGGAGGGCCTGGAGTGGTATAAGCATCATCTTCAGAACCCAATTGGCTGGAACCTCGATTTCGCTTATCCATAGAGCATACAGGAGGGTGATATTTTAAGAGAAACGAAAGGAATAAGTAGTTGCTAAAGTAAAAGAAGGAGCCACCGGGCATGAAACGGCTGTATTAAGAATGAGCCGTCCGGGTGATGTGGCCGTGGTGAATCTACTTCACTCCCCGCGACGAAAAATAAAAAATTTTTCACTATTTATCGTTATCAGCTGCATTAATACATCACGGTGATGTGCTACTTAGGGATGCACGAGCACTGCCATGCTTACACAACTTGGTATGGATCCCGATCGGTTAAGCTAATCGTAATATTGACTTGTTCCAGACCCATTTGCTTGAATTGCTCGTTCAATTGCAGCTTCAACACCTGTAGAAAACCTCTTTCTGTGTTGGAATGGTTGCATGCGATAACGTGCGCTCCACATTCTTTATAAAATAAGGCCTCATGGTGTGCTAATTCTCCCGTGTAGTATAGATCTGCCCTGACATTGCGGAACAAGCTTGAGCCCGAGCCGGCGCAGATAGCCACAGTACGGATCGACAACTCATCCAGTTGATCCGGGTGTTTTGTGGCTAATTGAATATGCTCAATTTTCAAGTTCTTCTTAACTCGTTTGATAACACTTCTGAGTGAGATTGGTCTCTTCAACACCACCAATCTACCCATTCCAACTCCATCAATGCCGTCAGAATTGGGTTCGATAATAGTTTTCTCTTTTAAATTAGCATCTCTGTCCGTGATCCCTTCCGCCAACCAATCGTTGACACCACCCTTGGCAGCATCAATGGCCGTATGCGGACAATAGACAGATATTCCTGATCTAATCAATTTGATAAGTGAACTCTGTTGAGGATCAGATGGCCTAATCGATTTCAATCCCCGGAAAATAAATGGATGGTAAGCCAAGATCAAGTTGCATCCAGTTGTAACGGCTTCATCAGCCACAGATTGTGTCAAATCGACCGTTAAGAGTAGCTTTGTTTTCGTCTCGTTCGTTGTCGATACACTACAATCCACTAGTAATCCCGTATTGTCCCATGAATTGTCAGCAAAGCTAATCGGGTAGAGCTTTTGGATACCACACACCACTTGTTTCAATGTCTTAGTGCTGAGAGTAGTCATTTGAGGTGGATGAACAGAGAGTATGGCAGGGTGTGAGCTCTTCGCGGGACTTATCGCTCTTTTTCACCAGGCAAGGTTTTTCCGCCCAGGCCCTTATTTCTCTCTCCCTTTCTTTGTTCAACTATTTCGTTTCTTTCTTTGAAGTAACCGTTAATGTCATCAGTTCTGAATTCAGATCAATTGGTTAAAACCATTAAAACTAGGCTTCAGGCTAATGAGGTGGAAGTTCAAGATATGTCCGGTGGTTGTGGTCAGGCGTTTGCTGTCATCATAGTTAGCGACATATTCAAAGGGAAGAACAAGCTAACTAGGCATAGGATGGTAAACAACGCTCTTAGTGAGGAGATTAGTCAAATACATGCTTTTACGCAAAAGGTCTTTACCACTGATGAGTGGGAGGAACAGAAGAGGCTTTATGGTTCTAGCTAGATTAGCCAATCAGGTGTGTCTGGAATGTCAGCCGGAGCTACCAGCTGCTACCAGGTGCTACCGGGTGCTACCGGGTGCTACCAAGCGCCACCGGGCGCTACCAAGTGCCAAGCGCTACTATGTTATACTAGGCGCTACTGTGTCGCTGCTCTCATGTTATTATATAGTGAATATTGTAAGTCGTTATCGTATCGTTGTCATTAAAAACACGTATAAGGAGGTGGTGGGGTGTCAAATCTATTCAATCCATTTAAGCCATTCGACCCACTTTTGCGTCGATTCCCAGCGGAATATCCATAAATCGTAGGAACCCTCTCCGAATTGTCATGTTTGACAGCGTTCTTCTTGCTGAGAAGCTGATCCAATTTGACGATCCTCTTGCGAATCTTTTGCTGCTCGTCCTTGCCAATGTGGAACAAATTTTTGGATTTAGCCTGTATATCTTGAACCAATTTCGCTGGAAGTGTAATCCACTGCTCCTGTAGTTGTTGTTGAAGCTGTTGTAATTGTTCTGGGGTGGGATGATCGTGTCGTTCATCGATCTGATACGTCGTCGAGCCATTGTGTGAGTCCACCGTCGGCGAATCGCCACTTCTACTCGTTCTACGCAACATCGGTATGGCAATGATCTCCGGTTGATTCTCATTTAATGTAGCATCTGAAGTGACAGATGAGCCACCAGAATAGATGCACGACATGCTTCTCTGTTTCTTTTCCACACTCGAATCGCTTTCCATCACTGTGGTATCGTCGTCCTCCTCCAAGGGTTCCTGTGGAACCAGAGGAACCTGAGGAACCTGAGGAATCTGGGGAACCTGGGGAACCTGGGGAACCTCTGCAGTCTCGGCAGCCTCGGAAACATTCACCAACTCCGGCTCGACCTTCTTCTTCCTGTGTAGCTTAATAACTCTTCTGCGAGGCCGGACTTCATCGTGGGTGCTTTTGAAAAAAGTCTTCTTTTGAAATTCCTTGATAACCGATACTTTCTCGCCCATTTCACCTCTAATGAAATCCGAATCAGACATATGAAGCCTACTAAAAGCAAAAGTGTTCGATGATGCGATTATGGCGTTGGCAAAGGCCTTTGTTACGATGTTGCTATTCATCCTATCGCACGATAGCTCGCCTCCAAGTGCCAGTGTCTGTCTTGAACTGGCTAATCTAGTTAATCTCATCAAACTTCCAGGAGATATTCCCATCAGAGCATCCGGATCAATATCCTTCAACATCACACGAGGTTCCTCAACTTCCTGATCATCAACCATCGACCTATGAAACTGCTCGAACGACTGCGAAGTATACTCCAAGCTGATTTTGTATAGCATACTTGGTAAAAACTCCTTGAATAACTCTCCTATCTGCGTCTCGATTTTCTCCTGCAAAAACCTCGCTATAGGTTTAATCTTGTCAAAGGTTGAGTTCACCTCGATGGACTCCAAGGGCTCGTTCTTAAACACTAGTGTCAATCCTTTGGAAACGCTGAAAACAACAACGATGATGGAACTCATTTTGATAGAACTCAACGTAAGGTGAAGAGGAATGTCAAAATCGCAGTCCGAAACAATGAAATTTGGCTTGATGAAGCCGGCAAGCTCCCGGCAGCTTGTCTCATACGCCGTATCACTGCTGTCTACCAAGTCGTCTGTTATGTTGTCGTTGTAGTTCTTAAGTAGGCTGGCACTGACCTTCGTGGTCAACGTGATAGATGCATCACCAAAATAGTTGAACTTAAAGATTCCTCTAAATCGATCAGACCCTAAATCACCAATTTCTAGGATCTCAAAGTCAGGTGGTATAGATCCAAAGTTTAAATCCACTATCTTTATGGTGTCGCTGAGGATATTGGGTTTTTTCCCCGAATTCATCGCTTCATTCAACGTATCCTTGGCATACTGAATGAAAGAGTCCTTTTCTATACAGTTCCAATTGATTTTGAACGACATGCTGTCTCTACAATGAAGTGCTGATAAGGAGGCGACGATGACAACATGAGTAAAAATTTTAGACTTATGTTACTTATTTGATTTAATTAAATCGGGTCGCGCGGAAATGAAAAAGTGCGGCAGCGGCTGTTGGAACCCCACGGGGCCAAACGGGGCCAAACGGAGCCAAAGGGCGCCTTTCGGCGCTAGACGGGTCCGGACGGGTCCAGCCGGGTCAAGCCGGGTATCACCTCACCTCTCTTTAAACCTCACTCCAAGTCCACCTTCTCTAAATCCTGGAGTATGTTTTCAAGTCCTTTCACTTCCGTCTCACCTTTCTCACTGCCGATATCCTGATATATCAGGGAACTTTCAGGGTCGGAAAAGAATTGAACGTAGTCGTAAGATTTGTTTTTGTTCTGGTCTTTGTCGGAATCTAATTCAGCCATAACATCTCCTAGTCTCTTAATCAATCGCTTATCCACCTCGATTTTCTCAAGGTCTCCCACTGTGATAAAATCGCGATTATTACAAGCCTCTCGAAAGGTATTCAGATATAATTCCCCCTTCATATTGGCAAACTCCTCGTCTTTTGAACTCAAACTCTTGCTGTTTTCTCTCTTTCTGTTGATCTTCGTAATGCACTGGGAACTTATCGGACCCATCGGACCCTTCCTCTCCTTCTCCTCGTGTTCGTCTTCGTCTTCGGGAGTGCTCTTCAAAAGTCGTGCGAAATCCTCAAATCTCACCCCACGAAGAATTAGGTTGCTAGAATTGTAGATGATTTCAAATAGGTCTTCCAATTGTTGATCGGAAAGTCGTGGATAGAGGTACCCAAATGCCTCTTTGAACTCGGATTTGTTTAAATAATCCTTGTTTCCCTCGTCGAATCTGTCAAAGACGTATTTCTCCAAATCCAACTCCGAGTTATTGTTCTCTAGGTCAACAGGTAGATGGGAAGACAAATCAACTTTTCCTACCTCCTCCCTTTCCTTCAATTCTTCACTTCCCTTCAATATTTTGAACACTCTATCCTTGTTCTGGAACTCTTTATCGATAAACTGAAGCCTGTCCAGCACCAATTTTTGAAGATAATCAATCTTTGCTCTAAATCTACCCACTTTAGCATCTTCACTATTGTGGTCATAAGTTGCATTCAGGCGCAAATAGAGGGAGTCAATCTCCTTGAGAATTCCATCCAATCTCTGTATCATCATCTCCAAACTCTTTAAATCCTCCATCACTTCCGTAAGAATATTAAGCTGCTTCTTGGTGTCCATATGCTGCTCGGCAAGCTCGCCTTCTATAAGATTCAACCCAAGTTGAATGCTGGAGGAGCTCTTGTGAAAGTTGTTGGTCATCTCGTCCACTTTCTTGTCCAAATAGTCTTTAACGTACTGTTGAGCCTCCGCTTCAAACACCTTAAGTTGCTTCAAGAGACGCTGTGCCTTGTCTAGACTCTTCTGCTGAGGCTCCCGAAAGCTGTCAAAGTTGTAGTCTCTGAGACACATATTTAATTTCACCTTCTCGGATCTCAAATGATTCAATTCTTTGAAAATCTCCATCTTTCCAACGGTTCTATACTGCTGTAACCCCTTTCTAAATCTAAGCACATCTTCTACATTATGAAACTCGTCCTCGCTGAAACTGAGTTGGGCCATCCAGTTAGCCATTTTAATAATCAAGCTCTCCATTTCGAGAAGGAATTTGTTCTTCATGTTCACGATATTTCCCACAACGGCAAAAAACGTCTCCATTCGAGCACGTAACTGCTTACGAGATCCGACTTGCCTCCTGTCAGCCTGTTCAAGGGCTTTCTTCAAGCTCTGCTCGCTTCTTTTCTTCTTTAAGCGTTCCATGTTCTCCTTCTGGAATTCCATGATCTCTCGAAGATGCAATTTATCGTACCAGATACTTATGTAGGCAATGATACATTTTTCGTCAGGTTTCTCACACACTAGATCATCGGCATCAATCAACCGGTGGATTCCAAGCGCTTTTTCAGCATTCGTCATGACCAATTCGACGATTTGACGAGGATTATCGGCGTTTTCAGCTATAAAGTCATCATAATTCATCAATTGGGGCTCAAAATGACTGAGAATAGCTGCCAAGGCTAAGCCATTTCTCCAGGAAGTGGTAAAGTTTTTGATTTCTACGTCTTTAAGGTCCTTGGTCACCAATTGAGTCCATCTAAGTAAGATATCTTTCTTGCTGAGATGTCCGGCAATATATTCCTTGTCATCTTCACCTTCCTTTTCTTCGAAAGCCATCGAATACCGAAAGATTATAGTCCATAGTAATCCTAAGGTAAGCTTGAGATTACCATCAACTATGTCTTCAGCGCCGATATTATAGACTTGCAAGTTCTCGTGATTCTTAATGAATTCCAACAAACGATCCAAGTTCTCTATACACTGGAATTTGGTCGTTGGCTTCTCATAAATAGGTGTCAATTTTGTATGGGTAAGTATATTGAGGAGGTTACATAGAGCAATACCTGAGGCCAAGTCGCTCAGTTTTTCAATTGAGGGATACCGCCCTTGCTCGAGCTTCATGTTGACCCATCTGAGAAATGTTTTCTCTTGAACAGAGACCCAGTTATCTTTGTCCGGCATGTATGAAGAGAGAGCAGAAGTGAAAGAGAGAAGACACGAAGAAGTCAAGAAATGGGTCGACCGAAAAAGCGAGGCTGGCGCGTTGTCTGGGACCTAGTGGGGCCTACCGCGACCCATCGGGACCCACTGGGGACCCACTGGGGACCTACCGGGGAGCGAGACCCCTCTGGCACTCAACCTAAACGTCACCTCCACCCACCTTACCTACCCTACCTACATTTTACACCACTGTTGATACATTACTGAACTAATTACTCCTTAAAAAAAGGATGCTCCATGGCTTCTTTAGCGGTCAATCTCTCTTGATGATCGTAGCGTAGTAGGTGGTCAACCAAATCAATCACATAAGGAGCCTCACTTAGGCTGCGATTACCACTGTTAACGAACGATTTCCATAGCCTCTTCGGATAGTTACCTAAGATACTATCATAGTCAGTGGAAAGCTTGATTCCGTACTTCTGACAGTATGCCAAGAGTTCCTTGGTACCCAAAACTTTGGCTATCTTGACCAATTGGTCATTATTGGAATCTCCTTTGAAGAAAGGTTCCTTTTTAAACACTATAGCTGCAATCATGGCACCAACAGCCCAGAGGTCCAAAGAGTAGTCATACTGCTGTAGGTTGACCAACAATTCAGGGCCCTTGTGGTACCTAGAAGCAACACGGACGTTGAAATCAATTCCCTTATGGTAAAACTCGGCCAACCCCCAATCAATAAGCTTCAACTTCCTGTTGACTGGGTCAATCATTATATTCTGAGGCTTGACATCACGGTGTATTATACCCATGGAATGTGAATAGTCTAGTGCGATCAATAGCTGGGTAAAGTAAAACTTAATGTCTTCAATTCCAAGCTTTGGATACAACACGCGGAAGTCTACGTTGTTAACCTTTTCGGACACCAATGCCGGGATCTTGGAAGTTGGGTCTTGAACCACATCGAAAAGTTTGACAATATTGGGACCTCCCGTCAAGTTCTTAAGGATTTTGATTTCTCTATGGATTTTCTTGAGTTTGACTGGTTTGAGAACTTTAATAACGCAGGGTTCGTCGTTAAGGACGTTGACCCCAGTGAACACTTCGGAATATTTGCCTCTGCCTATCTTCTGGATAATCTCATAGCTATTGATACTGCCCCATTCTATCTTGTAGTTTTCGTAATCCCAGTATTCTCTAGGCCGGACTTCATTTGCATCTGCATAGATCCTTGCAACGGAGTAAATGCGATGACCCGCACTGTTGAATTTGGGCACTTTTGACATGGCAATAGGAAGAGGATGAGTTGAGTAGGTGAGAGGATGAAATTTGTGTTCTTTCCAGGGCAAGCCACTTCGCGAGTACCGGGGGAAGCCGGGGGCAGCTGGAGAACAGATACCACGGAATACACACCAGGTGACTTGACTAATCAACAATTATATGCCCGGTAGAGTTCAGGCTACTTCGCGCCCAGGACATAGGCCCGGTAGTACCATGTGACTTGACAACACTAATCAAACTAACTGCTTGACTTCACATACCTTCAACCTCTTCACCTGCGGAATGAAATCCGTGATCCCCAAACACATTCTATCCCTATTAGACTCTCCCCCAATAACTGTTGATCTACAAATACCTTCCTCTGTCCCCCCTCCTGTCCAATTTCTTCATCTAATCAACCTCAATGCCGTGCCGTTCTGGCTTCGCGATTCTACGGTTAGTCCATGCACTGTCTACACCACAGATCCTGACACCCAGGCCTTCTTCTCTCTTCTCTTACAGCTTTGTTTAACTTCCAGAGAAAACAGCAAAGTCCCCCTGATATCTTCTCTCTTGGCCTCCACGTCTACACAGGGGATCTACGTGGTGATATACCCCTTGGTGAAAAATCATACAGCTAAATTTGTGGCACAGACGCTTAATTTCCACAACGAGTTACCTTCCAAATTACGTCGGCTAAAGTCCCTTATTACAGCAAAAGGGCTTGATACGCTGACCAGTAAATCAGTATTTGTCGAACTAGACCAGGAATCTAGAAAAGAAAATGATTTCTTCGACAAGTATTTGAGAAAGAGACGACAGCGCTTTGAAAGTGAGTCTAGTAGCTCAGCTGACCCGACAAATCAACCGATATCCGGCTCGATTGATATTGACGTTGAGAATGAGGCTGAGTTGGAAACAAAAGTTGAAGCTGGCACTAAAGCTGAAGCTGCGGGTCAAAGTCTCATCGAAACATGTATCTTGAGTGAATTTCGAATGTGCAATATCTCCAAAAAGCTTTCAAAGCATCAATATAGAGAGCTCTACTCACTCGTTCATCGATCTACAAGGTTCATATTGAATGGACGTGCAAAAAAGAAAACTGAGGTTTCCTTAAACCAGGTGGCAGATATCGTTAGTAACGTGATGGCACTGCTACTAAGTAAGTCATAAATTGTTCATCAAATAGTCATTAGTACATATAGTGCAGGGTCATAAAAAATAGTGATACATAGGTATACGATAGGTACTAATTATCGTAGAATATTCCCACCTGAACTTGAGGGCAGAACGAAATCCTCTTCTTGGTCTTTTCTCTATTACAGAGAGGATGTTGTTTGGTAGGTTTTTTTAAAATAGACTTGAGTGAATCCACCGAAGTCGAAGAGGTCGATATGGAAGTTGACGAGATCGACAGGCTGTTTCTAAGAGACATCAGGTCCGAAAGAGAGTCATCATCATCTGTGGATGAGTCCACATCGCCATTTTCTTCTCCTTCTTCTTCATCTTCTTCTTCTTCTTGGTCAGACATGTCAACAAATGATTTGTCCTGAGTTCCTTTGATTACCGGACCATATAGGCAAGTCACATCATTGATCTTATACCAATTAATTTCTGCAGGATCCAATTCCCTTAACTTGTTTAAGGATTTGGACCACGCTCTCCAACATGCGTTCTCTAACCGTTCGCTAGATGTACTTGGCATTAAAAGCATGACATCGTCCACTCTTTGCATATAGTTTATTTGCCGAATTGATCTCATGTTGCTCAGTTCAAAGGGTCTCATAAAGTTGTTATTCGATATGGCTTTCCAGCAGTTCGAATATTCGGAATTGTCAAGGTTCGAACTTAGATAATCAGTAGCCTCTGGAGGATTGGCCCGGAATAACTGGGCGTCAGAGTCCGAAATGGCCGGAAGAATTGTAAAGCTGTTACAGCATGCATCGTGTATAAAATTGGTATCCATAAATTGGTGGGCAAGTCCTGACCAGCTTGCACCGGCTTCCACTTTGTCCTTCATTTCTTTACCTCCCATATCTTGAGATCTCCACGCTCGGTAAATTAATGAAAATTTGGGCGACTCATACCTTTTTATACTCATTGTATTGCCTCGATCATCCTTCCCCACCGGGTCAATCATCCGCGGAAAAAATCCCCAATCGGGTAAGCAGGGAGGGGAAGCTAAGTTTTACAACCATTAAATTTTCTCTTGTTCCCGCGTTTTTAACACCCCTCGTCGCAAAGTGGAGAAGCAAGGCTGAAATAGGAAATAAGACAATCCGAATGATGACTACTGGTATACTGAAAAGTTGAGATGAGATTGCTTATTATTATACACTATAGCACTGACTCCTTAAAGCTCGTCCAACAAGGTCTGCAGAGCGTACCTAGCATCATATTTAAGTTCCAGGTGAGGTCTCTGTAGCTGAATTTCTTGCATTTCACTATCTTGAAGGACAGTATCGATTTCTCTAGTTAGATATTCCGGTTGTATGGAGATGTAGGGTGATTTGGACGGTGTCTGTGGTAATGGAACTGAGTCATATTCATTCGATGAGATTCCGTTAACGTAAGGGTCCACGCCTATACGTAATTGGCCAGTAGCGTTGTGGAGGTAATTTTTGCTGTTTACGTGAGTTTCTGGTATGGATGACTGACTAGGGCTTGCTGAATTCGTCCCATTGACTCCGTAAATGTACTTGTTTAGAATAGGACTTTTCACTTTGGAGAATGGAGAAGAAACAAACATTCTGATTGCTCGTGTTGGAGAAGTAGGAGCCATTGCAGTAAGTGAAGCTGGCATAATGGTAGCTTTAATTCGCTCTGTAACCACAGACGCCTTACCGTCAGGACCGATTTTTATGGATAGTTTGTAATTCAGAGGAGGTAAGAGCAATGAATGATTCGTTGTCGTCGTCTGTTTAAGTTTCGTTGGAACGGCTACTATATCTCTGGGTCCTGAAGAACCAGTGGAACCAGTGGATTCAGCGGAACCAGAGGAACCGACGGGACCTGCAGACCCTCCAACCCTCTTGGAAACTCCTAGACCCCTGGAAACTCTCGGACCCCTTGGACCACCAGGAGTTGTAGTCAGGGTGGTCTGTGCTGGGGTCTGAGAATACCAATGAGTATACATGGGTGAAGAGTTCAAAATACTCGAGAAGTTTGTTGAGCAAGTTGATTTGGGAGTTGAACGAGGTGGTGGCAGCTTAGAGGACTCGAGTAGAGATGGATTAAGACCCGGAGATGTAGGTGGATTCGGTGAGGAGGTTGTCTGAACGATAATGGTTTGACCAACGGTCTCTGGAAAAAGAACCGTTGGCAGCAATGCAGTCTTCGTCTTGCCGAGCTCATAGGTCGATAGAGGAGATGTCTTTAAAGGCGATGACCTATCAGAAGCCCGGGCCGAAAATGGAGATGAACTAAGAACTTTTCGCCGCTTAGTTGGAGTCCCCTGGGTGGCAGTTGGCAAGAAATTCGATGAGGTTTTTGTAAGAGAAGCTGACGATGATGGTGATGATGATGATGATGATGAGGATGAGGACGTCGACGATCGAATCGAACTGAGAAAATTCTTCTTCTTGGGGCTGAGTCTCATTACAGGAGTAGAACAGACACCCTGACGAACCACAGCAGCAGAGTTGTCAGATGCATTGATAGGACTTCTGATGGCAATTGGCAGAGTGGACTCTCCAGCTCTGGCCTCCTTTACATGGCGTGGAGGTCTTCCTCTGCGCTTACGCTTTGGAGTCACTGGAGGATCCTCTGAAGAGGTTAAAGGTGCAAATGTAGACATATGTAGAGAACAACGTCAGCAGATAAAGATCAATAGAGAGATAAAAAGCAGTTTACTTACTACTCAGTTAATATCTTGAAATCCCCTCCTTCCTATTCCTATTTAATTACTCGCATTTCGGCAAAGACCCGAAAATTTTTTTGGACATAACCAGCCAAGCCGTTCACAACTAAACTTCCTAATCGAGCAAACTAGTTGTATGAGCAACTACCCGATCTGATGTCACTACTGTTAGTGGAATGTGGTTCCAAAGTCTACTGTATTTGTATGTTAGGATGTAGTGTTGAAAAGTGCTGAGCACTTTGCCTAGTACTCTGCCTGTACTCTGCCTGTACTTTTCGTGGTACTATTCCTAGGACCTGTCTAGTACTTTAAGTTATTGCCTATTACCTTAAGTGGTTGCCTATTACTTTACGTTGTTGCCTATTACTTCAAATGGTTGCTCCCCGATCCCGTAATCTTATATCCAGTTTTATTGGTGTAATTTTTTGTCTCCAGCTTCTGTTTCAGGTTTCAAGCTTCTATTTCAGGCGTCTGTCTGTTTCAGGAATTTCTTCCAATTTATGATCTCCAGCGAAATTTTTCGCTGCAGGTAATTTACGTGTTTTATTTCCCTTTTGAGATTAATTCTCCTTTGGGTAAAGTGGTTGCGTTATGTGATTTTTTCCCCAATTTGCTCATCCAATTATTCTACCTGCTCTTCCTATCGGTCTATCTTCCCAAATATCCACTCTGCTCAAAAATGGCTTCCCATGATGCCTTATTGGGCTTGGCCCATCAATGGCTCCAATTGGATGTCAATCCTTCTACCAGAGCCGAAATTCAGCGACTGGTTGATCAAAGGAACTTCGACCAATTGGATGCCCGACTCTCTAACCGCATAGTCTTCGGCACAGCCGGACTTCGGTCCAAAATGGAGGCCGGTTTTAGTCGGATCAATGACGTTACTATTCTTCAGGCTTCTCAGGGATTGGCCAGGTACATCCTATCCATTTCTAACGATTCAACTCAACCTACTATAGTGGTAGGTCACGACCATAGACACAATTCTGAGAGATACGCTAACTTGGCTGCCGCTGCTTTTCTTCATTTCGGCTTCAAAGTTTACTATCTTGGCCCCGGTATCATAGCAACACCTATTGTACCATTTGCAGTTGATTATTATCATGCTTTAGGTGGAGTCATGATCACCTCTTCTCACAATCCTAAGGAGGACAATGGCTACAAAGTTTACTCGGGTAACGGCTGCCAGATCATTGCTCCTCATGACAGTGGTATTCAGCAGTGTATCCTAAAAAATTTGAGACCTTTTTTTAATGATGGGGAATGGAATACTGCAGTAGTGTTTGACCTGTTTAAAGACCGTTTGGTCTACTGTAAGAGTGATACCGTAAATGCCTATATGTCAGCCATCTGCAAGAAGCTTATTACACACAAAGTTTCTGGATTCCGTGCGGTTTATACTCCGATGCACGGAGTTGGAGCTGAATTCGCAGAGAAAATAGACCAGATGGTCAGCAATGCTTCTGAAAATCTCTTAGTTATGTTTCCAGAACAAGCAGAACCGGATCCTGACTTCCCTACGGTGAGTTTTCCTAACCCGGAAGAAAAGGGAGCACTAGATTTAGGGATTTCCAAGGCTGAAGAGCTTGGGATTTCGTTGGTTTTAGCCAATGATCCAGATGCAGATCGATTTTCCGTGGCGGTTAAAAGTAAATGTGGTGAATGGAGACAGTTGACAGGAAATGAGATTGGGTTTTTGTTTGCTGACTATATAGCTTCCCAGTATTCTAGGGAGGAATTAAGTCAGATTTACATGATCAATTCAACGGTCTCTTCGCAACTCATTGGTTCAATGGCTAAAAAGCTTGGCTTCCATTACGTTGACACTCTAACTGGGTTCAAATGGATTGGAAACAAGGCTATCGAGTTGGAAAAGAAGGGACTTAAAGTGCCTTTTGCATTCGAGGAGGCCATTGGGTTCATGTTTGATGTGGTTCACGATAAAGATGGGCTTTCTGCGTTGACAGTGTTTTTACAGATGTACCAGTATTGGCTGAGGAATGGAGAAAATGCCGTATCTAAGCTTGAAAATGGCTATAAGAAATTTGGATACTACTGTTCGTGCAATGGATACTATAGAACGAGTGACGTCACGGTGATTCCAAGTCTTTTCAACGAGGTCATTAGAGGTTCCACTAGTAGTGACTATCCTAAGAAAATCGCAGAGTTTGAAGTGAGCTCGTGGAGAGATCTTACTTTGGGGTACGAATCTACTACTGTAGATAATAAGCCGTTGCTTCCAGTGGATTCTTCGTCACAGATGATAACTTGTGTATTAAAAGGAGGTGAGGAGAATACGGAAATTAGATTTACTGCCAGAGGATCAGGTACGGAGCCGAAATTGAAGGTCTATATAGAAGCCAAATCTGACAGTGAGAAGAAGTCTAGGCAATTAGCCCAAAGAGTGTGGGTAGTGTTAAGGGAGCAATGGTTTGAGCCTGATAAGAATGGTTTCATTGAGACGGTGATGTGAGTTTGATGATCCGGTGCCCGGTAGGCTTCCCTAGTTCGCTAACTTCCACCCCGGTATCTTGGTGGTACTCCCCCTACAATCTCTCTCTATTTTTCATCCTTTTTTTTGGCGCTGAAGAAAAATTAATCCGTACTGATTGAGATCCATAAATAATAACTTGTCCATTGTTATCTACTTGTTCTACTTACTATCAATTGTCCTACACTCTTTATTTAGATTTGCACCATGCAGAGGTTTGTTCGTGGGTTTAAAAAGGGCCCCGAGTTGCCTATGTAAGTACTGTTGCATTTATATTGGCACTTCTTTTACTAACATTGTATGTTATTTATAGTTCTTCAGACTATGATGATGAGTTTAAGCCCAAGAGGCCTCGTCGATCCACCTCGAATATGGTGCGTAGATCATTTCTTGTTGCTGGTATGTTGATATTTTTGGGATTTGTGATTTACATGGTTGTTGGAGGCCAGGGGAACCTAAGGAACCAGAGAAACCAGGGGAGCCCGAGGAGCCAGAGGAGCCAGAAAAGCCAGAGAGCCCAGAAAAACCAAGGGTACCAGGGGTATCAGGGTGACTCGACTCTCTACAAGGCCCAGTCGGAGAAATCCAGCGGCTCGTCCGATTTTCCGGCTATTCAGTCAGGTCTTACCGAAATGGCTTCCGATAGTGATCCTATGCCGGACACGGTTCACTATTTCGACATGAAAAACTATGAGGGAAGTGCAGTAGACAAATCAAACGATCAGAGAGTGCTTCTTCTCATTCCTCTAAGAAATGGTGAGAAAGTTCTCCCGTTGATGTTTCGTAACATGATGAATATGACCTACAACCACGATCTTGTAGACGTGGCCTTTTTGGTAAGCGACTGTTCTAAGGGGGACAAAACGTTGGAAACACTTAGTAAATATACCAAGGCATTACAGCAGCAGACGTTGCTTCCTCTTCTTGAAAAGAAGCATAAACGAGTTGTTGGAAGTGGTGTCTTCGGTTCCAGTGATATGTATGAGAAGTATCTGCCGGAAGATTACAAAGAGCGGGTCAGGAAAGCTTTTTCACCGCCTTATCATGACCAGTATGCCAAGCCTTTCCACAATATAGAGATCTTCCAGAAGGATTTTGGCCAGGTGATTGGCCAGGGATTTTCAGATCGCCATGACGTTAAGATTCAAGGAATCCGGAGAAAATTGATGGGTCGTGCCCGGAACTGGCTTCTTTCTGCAGCTTTAAAACCGTATCACTCCTGGGTTTATTGGAGAGATGCTGATATTGAGACCTCTCCGGGTGATATTTTGCAATTCATGATGAAGTTTGCCGGGGACTTTGATGTGGTTGTTCCCAACGTGTGGAGGCCGTTACCCACTTTCTTAGGGAATGAACAGCCTTATGATTTAAACTCCTGGATTGAGTCCGATGCAGCCATCAGTTTGGCACACTCCTTGGATGAAGATGACGTTATAGTAGAAGGTTATGCTGAGTACCCTACTTGGAGAGCACATTTGGCCTATATTAGAGACCCGCAGGGTAATCCAGATGAGATAGTTGATCTGGATGGTGTTGGAGGTGTTTCTATTCTTGCCAAAGCTCAAGTATTTCGTAACGGTGCTAACTTTCCTGCCTTTACATTTATGAACCACGCAGAGACTGAAGCATTTGGTAAAATGGTTAAGAGAATGGGTTTCAGAGTGGGAGGACTCCCTCACTATACAATATGGCATATCTATGAGCCTAGTCAGGATGATTTACAAGAGATCTCCAAGTTAGAGAGAAAGAAAAGACGGTTTGGAAGCAGCAAGTAGTGTACTTTATTAGAAGCCAACTTTTATTCATTCGTTTAAATAAATCTTTACATTATCTTTTAATTAGGTGTAGATTCTATATGAGATATGATGCCAACATAATTGAAAGGAGGAAGAAAGAGGGAAGTAGAGGAGCTGCACTGGCTTTGGAGTCTGACGTGGACGATGTGGAGTTAGAGGAAGTGGACGAAGCGTTGGCTGAGGAGGAAGTCAAAGTAGAGCTTGAAGAATTAAAGTAGGAAGTGCAAGCGGTTGAACTAAATGCAGAAGAACCTGCAGACGACTCTGCTCCTGAGCTAGTAATAGCTAGAGAATCCTGTGAACCTTTTGTGACAACTACATTGTCAGCTCTCTCGGCAAAGCCAACTTTGGCGTTAGCGTAGTCGAACTCAACGTAGTAACTTTTCAAGAAAATGTTACCTAAGATCCAGGATCCATCGGTGGTGGAGTCTAGACCTTGGAAGTTACTAACACAGTAGCCGCTGAGACCGGAATCTTCAGAATATGCAGTACCCAAGTACTGATCAGAGGTAATGGTCCAATTATGTCCTGCAATATCGAGACTTACAACAGAAGTTGTGTTGCAGTAAATGGCATACTGGGTGCCATCCGATTCAGAATTTGCAAAGCATGAATGAAGAGTGATGGCATCTTTAGAGGAGAGAATGATAGAAGTTGTTCCCGAGTCTAATAGGCCGATTCTGGAAATGTTTGACGAGCCATAATCCGGAATTTTAAGTGCCTGAAACTGAAGTTGATAGTCATCGACAAAAATCTTGTCAATTTTCACTTCCCAGTGATTTGAAGAGTCCGTAAGAATGTCTGTAGAGTAGATAGGGTCGATATAGAGGTCTGGCTGATCGCTACCCAATATTAAAAGGCCAGAATTGTTACCATATGCCTGTAACGAGTCATCGACAACATAATTGGACATACAGAGAGCAAACTTGGCAGCGTCAATTGTACCGTTCTTATACAAATAGTCAACTATATTGATCAAATTTGATGAGGATTCGTTACCCGCAGACAAGCCAAGAATTCCGCTGAAGGGGTAATCCTGAAAAAGATCTGGAACGACAGAAGCAGCACCGAACGAGAAGCTTTCGGCCTCCACGTTCGCAATGGTGACATCGTCCTGAACAATGATACCGGAAGCAGTGCCCGTGTTATAGGAGAGATCAAAGGTCTTCGAAGAAGAAGAACTTCCGCTGCTGGATGCACTATACAAGGGTTTATCGCTGCAAGAGTCATCGTTGCATTCACTGTCGTAGACCCACAAATAAGCACTACCCGTATCTATGAGAAGAGGAAAATCCGACGAGCCAATGCCTGCATTGACATAGTAAGCGTATTCATCGGCATCCGAGAAAATGAAGGATATGCCTGTAGAGAGCGTGAAGGAGCCATCGTTCGTAGAAACGGCAGCATCCTTCTGGATCTTCTTGGAGATCAGCCCGGCTGTCTCTTTGTAGCCCTTGGGAGGCTTCTGCTTGGACCACACGGAAAACTTCTTCTTGTTGTTGATATACGACGGGGTAAGCGGAACAAAAGCCCACGCCAGTTGTAACAGCCAAAGGAGACTGACCAACGAAGAAGGAAGCATGTTGATAGAAGTAGAGAAGGCAATCACTAGGAGAACAGAGTTGTGTTTATGAGGAAGTGTTTGAATCATGTCAATGAGTTAACCAGAGGCTTCGGGAAGCAGGGGCTACGGGGTGGACCCCCAGGAGCTACAGGGTGAAACGCCAGAAGTTACCGGGTGCAAAATCCGGATCTAAGGGGGGTGGAAAAAAAATTAGGGGCCTCGAGATCGTAAAATTGTGCAGACCGTTGCCGGGGCGTGTTTGTTTTCATTTGTCAGAATACGTAGATCTCAGTGGACTAATTCGGCAGCATGCAGCTTAGGATTTTGCATTACGTGTGGCACATGATCTCTAGGATCAAGGGAATGCAGACATGGTAGTAGTGCAAATGTCGTGCTTTTCAGTAGCTTTCACCACTTTTCAACCGCCTTCAAGCTAATTAAACTGTTGTCTTTTTCAAATACCCTCGGATAAGTAGTGTATTATGCGACGTGTTTTAGTTTCTTTTCCTGTGCGTCTGAAATTCTTCTTTAAGAAACTGCTGCACGATGAAGGACTAAGGCACTAAAGCGTATTTCGGTGTTCTCAGTGGTATATGTACCCAAGACTAAATAAGAGCTCATGGGGATCATCCAACGGAAACTGCTTTTTTTATTTGGCATTTTTTTTGCCACTGATGTAGTGATGCTGGTCACTCCGAGCGCGTAGAAACATAACTTGAAACAGTTTGTTAAGACAGTACCAAGCGTAAAATGGAACACCTTATTTGTATGAATGAGCCCATAATAGTTGTTTAAGGGATCAGACATCAGCACTCATGACAGGGCTGATTTTAGTATGTATATCTGGAGAGGTGATTAATTACCTGTTATCTACTAACAAAAAGTCAGTAATGCTATTATTTTCAAAAGGTAAAATACATTTTACTTCCTGTATTTCAACAAATAGTCTTTGTACCCCAAATATGGCAGCTAGTAAAGCTTTTCATAAAGATTATTTCAACAAACACCATGCAAACATCTTTTTACCACTGAATCTAATATCCAAGGATAACGACTTGTTTAAATAGTAGAAAACCTTCAGATTGTGATAAAATCAAAATGTTCTGAAAACAAACATCAACTCCGACCAAGCCAGAGCTTCCCTCTTAGCGTAATGGTTATCGCGTTTGGCTACGAACCAAAAGGTTGCAGGTTCGAGTCCTGCAGGGGGAGTTTCCTCAATATGGCCAAACAAATTTTTTTTATTGGTTACTACTTAAGAAGTAAGTATTAGTTAGTATTATATTATTAAAGAGAAAGATTAAGTATACTAGTTTTCAAGATCTGCAGCATATTCAGCAAACTTGGATTTAGTAAGTCCACGTAATACGCCAGTAACGGCCTGCTCCACCACGGAAACGGCACGCTTCAACTCAGGTTTAGAAAATTTTGAGTTGCAATGAAGGATAAGCTCAGGCACCACAGGAAGAATCTCGTGGTGCAAGACGCGCTTAGTTCTTGTTAAGAGCACCTTGTTCTCAACACATTTGTTTATGATGAGTTGAAGAATGTAACTCTCAGTGTTATATCTGGCATCAAAGTAGAGTTCCTCGTGACCCTTTTTCACGGCTTTAATGATTACAGAACCAGGGCCACCATAACCTTCAGGGAGATCTAAAGACTTCCGTAGAAGAGGATTAATTCTCAAATGAACAACGGGGGAATAGTCAGCAGATCTGACAATCAGGAAATTCTTGAGAACAAGAGAATTTCTAAACGACTGATGAAGATACTTGGAATTTTCAACGAGTGGCTGGATATAAGGATTAACAGCACCGGATTTTTCCGAATCTTCAAGAAGATGTATGGTGGTAGATGCAGCAACGGCACAGTAGGAAGGCAAGGAAGCAGAAAAAACGTAAGCATTAGAGGATAGAATTTGGTGATAGATCATGTCGTGACATCCTACACAGTATCCACCACTAGAACCCAGAGCTTGAGCCATTGAACCAATTGTAATTTCAATTTGATCGCGAGGAATTCCATAGACTTCAGGAAGACCACGTCCGTTGGCACCAAGAGTACCGACCGAGTTTGTTTCGTCAAGAACCAAACGAAACTTGTAATGATTTTTTATCTCGACGAGTCTCTTCAAATCAGGAGAGTCTCCAAAGTTTTCAAACAAGCCTTCAGTGACGATGAAACGACGGTTCAATGGACCTTCAGATAAATCCTCCTTTAGGCTCTCCAGAATCTCTTCCAAGTGGTCCAGATCGTTGTGATTGAACCATTCGACATCACAACGGGAAATTAAGGCTGATTTCTGAAGGGCCAAATTAACACCACCATCCATGATTATGATATCACCACGCTTCAAGAAGCAGGGTAACACCGATGTAGGTGTACAGAAATCTTGACCGTAAATGATGCCTTCCTCTGCACCCAAAAACCGTGCAAGGTCCTCACAAACACGCACATGAACGTCCTGAGTACCATAGAAATTTGGTGGACCGCATGCACCGACACCGGCTGCTCTTATCTCCTTGATGGAATTTTGCTTGACAGTTTCATTGGTTCCCATGGCCAAATAATCCTTGCAAGCAAAACTGAGAACGTCCGTAGTAATGTTCCCTGTACTTGGGTCTTCGACAGTGACGTGAGAACTGATACCACCTTTAATTAAGGGAATAGAGTCCAACTGCCACCTCTCGTCACGCCTTAAAGGAGGAACAATAGGGTCAGGTTCCCAATCATCAATCAAATCGTCGACCTCTCGCTCATTGAGAGTCACCTTATCATTCTCATCCTGAGAATATTTAGAGGCCAAAAAGTAACGAATTGCAAGAAGAGCAAGAAGAACTTCCAATAAAGTACGCCATGGATCATTCTTATGAGAAGCACGAATATAGTCGAGAACCCATGCACCACCAGGCACACTCTTGAACAGGTCAAGAAACGAGTACCAGACGGTAGCGAGCGTAGAGGCCAGCGTAAGAAAGAACTGCGGGGTTTCTTGTGTTCGCGTTTCCATGGAGGCAATGAGTGAAGTTAGAAAGAAGGAAGAGGTGTTAAGAGGGTTAGAAGATTGAGAAAAAAGTTGGAGGTATGAGGGGGAAGCTACCCGGGAGAGGGGTGAAGCTACTGGGGTAGGAAGGAGGTTACTGGGCGGGAAAAAATACCACTGGAACTCTACAGGGGCACTGCTAAAAGTTACCGGATGCTATTAGGTGCAGCTGGGGCTACGGGGTATCGGAAACTTAACCGTTACCGTGTTCTGCTATTACATTTCCTTATTAGGCAATATTCTATACACTAATGCTTATCCTTATTCTCCTCCTCGAGATCGGCCAAGTCCTCCAATATCTCCTGCTCGAAGTCATCCCCGTCATCCGCGTCATCGTCAGCCCCAGAAACTTCAACCTCCTTAGCCGCAGCACCTTCAGCCTCCTTAGTCCCAGCGTGATCAGCCTCCCCCTCCCCCTCCTCGGCTTCGTAATCATCCCCCATAAATTCCTTCATCTCCTCATCAATCTCATTCCAGTCCAAATTAGACGTATCAAACGTAGTCTCTCCTAAAACATGATTATGGTACTTCAAGAAATTATCAACCTGCTCTTTACTCAGAAGATGTTCCACTTCAACCTCATATTCCTCTTCCGGGACTTTCTCCCACAATGACATACAACTAAAGAGCCAATTAGGATTCACTATCTTCACTTTAGAATCGACAGATTTCGCCAACCGGACTTTGAATGTCCCTGGATTCTTGCAAATCACATGTGTTACACTAGTATTGTATTCAGCGGAAAAAGTAGCACCAAATGACTTAGCCCAAATAACGATATCTGCTGAGTCAAGAGGTGTTCCTAATGGTAACACCCCACTTAATAGAAACACAAAGCCTCGAAAAACAAGACTTTTCATTGATGTCATGATATCCTCTACATCTGGAGCATGTTGAGTCTGATCTTCTCTCTCAACTTCGAAATAAAACTCGTTGTGAATCCTCATAAGTGCCTGTCCAAGCATTTCAAGCTCGTTATCGTCATCATAGAGTAAATTGTGTGGCTCTTTTCCATCCATACCCAAAATAGGAGACTCTCGTACCGACGAATTCTTGGTTTCTTCTTCTTCAATAATCTTTTCGAGATTCTGCTGCATTTTAGCTAGTGGTCTTTCTTGCTGCTGTTGTTCTAATGCACTGGACCTTTCATTGGCTTGCATAGCAAGTAATTCTCCTTCCCCAAGTTCCACCATTCGATCCACTGGCGATGATGCTCTATCTGTAACAGAAACGTTGACCGAGGAATCAACAGCGGATGCAGCAGCTTTCTCAACCTCCTCTCCAATCTTCCTGGTACTTTCATCCTCAACCTTGATATCTCCATCCGTAGTGCTTTCATATTCATCCTCTATAGCAGATTCATCTTTTCCAATCTGCTTGGCCATCTCCTTAATATTAATTCGAATATCACTGATGGTCTCCCTACTGGATTCATCCTTCTCTTCTCCATCAGTCAACTTCTCTTCCAATATATTAACACTCTTACGTCTTTTGGAAGGACCCAACAATGCCTGCTGACGCGGGAGAAAACTCGAGTTGATATCACCAATACCAACAAAGAAATCATAGGGAATAACCTTAATCAAGTTGGGAGACCAGTTCCAAACGTCTCCTCTATCATCTATCACTACAACCATCGAAGTGTCTACAGGAAACAATCTTTTCAACGATTTCTGAGTTAAAGATCCACTTTCATCACGTGAAAGAATTCTATCACCAAAGTAAATGCCATCAGGATCGATTATCTTGCCAATTTCCTTGGCGTACGACCTTGTGGCCATGGTATAGATATGCATTTCGTACATTTTCGACGCTTTTTCCAAGAAATCGTGCAATCCTGGCCGAAGTTTCACGAAGTACCATCGAATATTAGCAGGAGAGATAGGTCCTGTGTATCCTGATGATACCATGGCAGGTTCCTCCAAAGAGAAAGACTTTACATCCTTTAGAGCCTCATAGTTGGGATTCGTAGGATCGGACATCCATTCACCAACCGTGGGATCGACCGTCGCATGAATCACCGTCTGATCCAAATCCACCACCAGAGACAACTTTTTCTCCTTCAACAAGCGTTTGGTAGATCCTCGCTCAATATTGGCGGCCTCTTTGGAAGACACCTTTAGATTGGTTGTACCGTGAGCCATCGGTATAGAAGCTCGGTCCTCATCATCCACCGATTTCCCACAGATGGCGCAGAGTCCACCATACTGAATTGGATGAGTGCACGGCTCCACAACATCCAAAATATGGCCGGCTTCATTGTTGAGAACGTCGCCAGTCTTAATATACACCTTCTCTATCCGTCCTCCAAAAGGACACTCGTAGTTTCCGACATATTCGACTTTAACTTTTTTTCTGGCACCTTCGTCAGAATCAGCCATATCCCCAGTTTCTCTGTCATCATCATCATCTTCTTTGCTCAACGGCACAGGCTCATAATCAGAGTACTTATAGGTGAATATCTGTGCATGCTTGGAGATCACATCGCCCTCCTCAACTATCACTTTGCTCACTTTAAGCGGATACGGAAGTTTTGCTGGAAGATATACAGATGTGGAGTCCGTCATGAACTTATAATGACTTATGCTTGGAGATCAGTTTAATAAGAGTTGCAACACAAGAACATATAGAGAATGGTTACATAATTAAAATATCGGGGGCACCCCGCAAAGGAAAAAAATACTACAAGACAAACATCCGTGCACCGTAAAGTAGAGTACTACTTTACGGACGGAGATGAGGACGAGGTAACCTGGACAGCAGTGACGTTGGCCGTAGCTCCTTCTATATCATTATCTATGGCATCAGCATCGGAGAACTCCATCTCAAAGTCCACTTCTTCATCTGCACTGACATCTGCATTACCAAATGCACCCACTTCTATAGAATTAGCCTTCTCAAGCCTCTGTTTCTGTTCTTTCAACACCTTTCTTTTGGATTCCTCTCTTTCCTTTTGCTTTAACTGTCTCTTATATTGATGCCGGAGTTTTTTGGTCACTTCTGTCAGCTTGTTATGATAGAAAGTTGACAAAAAGGTATTATAATTGACCGGGAACTTCGGGTACTTCGTGTAGGCACCCAAATGACGGCCCAATATTGCTTCCTCCGAGTTCATACGTTCATCAATAAGTCTTTGTTTCTCTTTCCGGCGTTTCTCAAGCAATTTGAGTCGTTTTTGAGCATATTCTGAAATATCAAATGATGTAGAGCTTCTTGCAGGCACTGTAGGCAGTACAGGCAGTACAGGCAGTACAGGTACTCCAGATACTCCAGGTAGTACAGGTTTGTCCACGGCCACAATAATCCGTTCAACTTCCTTGTTAACTTTATCGTCAACTTCCTTGTCAACTTCATCATCATCTGTATCCAAATCTGTATCCACATCCTTCGAGGCCTCCTGTGCCTCCTTCGTGGCATCCTGTGCCTCCTTCGAGGCCTCCTGTCCCCCATAGCTCCCCATTATATGATACAAAGCCTTTTCGCCTAGACGTCCCTCCATCACCAACGTCTCCCTCAACTTGCGGGGGTCCAGATCTCTTTGCGAGTAGCTTGGAGTTTTCTTATATGTATAGTCGGGTGGTAAAGCAGGCATCCATCCAGGTATATAAGCCTGCTTCTTGTCCGAGGGAACAATCTGAGCACTTTTGTGAAAGAAAACAAACGATGGATCATCAACCATCGTATTTTGGTGAGGTACATTAGCCATTGTCCTGGCTTTCTCTTCAATCTGTTGTATACTCTGCTTGTAGTCGACACCTTTGTTCTTCATATACTCCTCATAAATATCATCAACACTTAAATATCCCTCTCTTACAAGTATCTGTATGTCGGCCTTTGATGGCATGTGCCGTCTTTGTATCTCTGTCATCCTATGTAATCGACCAAGCAGCTTATCCATGAATAGTACACTCAATTCTGTCAATTGGTCCAATGCCGTTCGTGTAATGGACTCAATCTGGTAACTTTTTACTATCACAGAAACACATAGTTGTAGTAGGGAATCCATGGGATCTTTTTCTTTGTCAAAACTATACTCTTGTTGTCCATAGCTTGGAGTACTTATTCTATCACTATATCCAACTTGACGCTTCTCTCGGTCAGAAACATCTTCACCCACTTGCTGAACCAAGAAATCATAGATGCACTGTTCAAGTTGTTCAGGCGGCAAATCAGACATAAAGAAATAGGATATTAAGTAGACAAGAATGGAATAACTACAAGTACTAATCAAATGCTAAATGCTCCCTCCTCCTTAATTCGCGAAGGTGAAAATAGTTTAAATAGACTTCAATTAATCGTTATATACACGTTTCCTAAGCCATTTGAGGGGCACCTGGAATCGGATTACCATCAGCATCAACCAATCCATTCTGCATCATCATAACATCCTCAGAGCCGGCGGTTTCGACCTGCAATCCCAAACCCATCTTGGAAGTGTTCTTGAATTGATCGATGGAGGCAGTGAAAGTAAGTCCCAAAGTAGGTAGAATTCTATGCTCTAGCATGAACGAGGCAACCCCATCGGAGCTCAACTGTCCTCTGTATATAGACTGTCTAAATTCATATTTGGCGCCGACGGTAGTATTTGCTTCGAAGACGGATTGCATAGTTGGAACCATCATCTCTGTCATAACAGGCTGATATGAAGCCTGTAGAGTAGTTTCCACGCCGGCCTCCATGTTGTCGGCCACTTTTCTCCAGAAAGCTGCTGTAAGAGATCCCTGAGCCTGCAACTGGGCTGACGCAATCCACTTATCTGCGTTGTAACGACCCACCAATGAAATACCTGCATCACCAGGCATTCCTGGTTGCAATGCAGAGTATGCAGTTTCCATACCGATTGCAAACTTAGGAGTGACTGACTGTAAAATGGAGCCAACCATGACACCATTGAACGAGGATCCAGTGAAATCCGGGTTCAATGTCTTGAAATTTAACGAGAAATCATTGGCCTGATAGTCCTGCTCAAACTGACACATAGGTTGCTGACCAGAGGCTAATTGCAAAGTGGCTTTAGACACATTGCACTTGTCCCAGGCATAGTTGAGTCTTCCAGTGAGAGACAACTCATTGTCAAGAGTTCCCTGAACAAAAGAATCACCAGCGGCAAACATTCCAGCAAATGCATAGGCAGGAGATTTACCTCCAGTAGAAAAACTGTGGCTGACCTGGAACAACGGATTCATAGAGAATGTCTTACTCAAGTCTGCTCTAAGACCTGAGAACTCGTACTGAGTGAGGAAAACATCCTTTTCTACCTCCTTGTTCAAGTTTTCCATAGTTCCTGGATTGATCAAGTCAAGTGATTGTCTGTGAGTGGAAATGGTAGTGGCCACATTGTTAACAAACTGGAATATCGGGTTCGAAGACCAATAGCCACTTTCATTACCCTCAGATTCGGTCAACTCGCTACCTGTGGGGATAAGTCCTTTAATTGGTGAAAAAGATTTGCTCAAGTTTCCTAAATTAAAGTTACTGGATGTCGACATGACTGTATGTGGGATAAAACAATAAATTGAAGCTGTTCTTCTGCTCCTCTCTTTCTCTTCTCTTGTCTTGTCTCGTCTTGTTCTTGTTCTTTTCTTTTCTCGTCTCGTCAACCAACTGGCCACAAAAATTTTCACTCCATTAGAATCGTCCTTAGTCGACGCGACTATACACTATATACCGTACTTGTACTATATCATCCATCTACATCCATCTTATCGAGATCTTGTTCATCTTTCTCCATATTAGCCATAATTTGCTTCTTGAAATCATCGAGAACCTCCCGCTTCATCTCAATTCTTCCTCGAAGTTCCTCCATCTTCTCAATACCAATTTCCGGTGACTCGTTAAGACCTTCAATTTGATTGACCAAACCCTTACACCGGTTTAACCTTATTCTAATCCGACCAGCCTATTGAACTGTTAGTATACCCATAGTTGCCTACGTGAAGTAATCTACTCGCCCACTTACCGCATTATCAAAATCCTTCGGTGTGATCTTCCCCAATTTCAAATTCTCCACTAAATCGAGTAGCATCGGTAACAGTTCAACTTCCTTCAACTCACCAATCACCTCTGCCTCATGGTTCAATGCTACATATCGCTGTTCCTGTGTAATACTACTAGCGGTAGTAATCCCTGTTTCCTTAGTTGTTCCCGGTGTAAAGTTCGTCTTCCCCGGTGTCCGAAACGACGGTGTAGATGCTAAATCCGGAGTTAATACCATAAAGAAACATAGTGAATAAGAGAAAAACTTAAGAGCGACCAAGTAAAACAGAACAATTATAATACATAGCTTACCAATTAAATAGGCCCCATGAGCTTCCCCGTGGAGTTCGTACAGAACTTACAGAAGGGTTCTTATCGTTGCCTGTGATTGCTCCCATAATAAATGAATTCCTTACAATATCAGATCCCTTCAGTTTGTGCCCCTCTCCAACACCACGTAATGACTCAATTTGTTTGTGGTGGATAACCATGCCAGGTTTAATGCCTTTGAAAGTCATTGAAAATCTTTTATTGATCGTCTTGAATTCTGACTGGCTGCTTTTTGTGTCCATCCAATTGAACCCAGTCTCACTTAAAGGTCTACCTGTATCTTCTTCATCTTCAAATCTTAATAGTACAGAGTCAAGACTTGATTCGGCAGAGTTCGGTCGTATCGGTATTGGCTGTTGTAGAATTGGCTGGAATACTGTTCCTACAGTTCGATCTTCATCGATACTTGATGTTGTTTCCAAACTTTTAAGATCCCGTGACTTAGCCTGTACGCGCGATACCTCCAACGTTCTTTCACTATCTGGTGAAGTTCCACTCAATGTAGTATCAGTATCTCCTGCAAATCTTATATCCACCTCCATCCTGTTCATCGGTTCAAAAGAAACATTAGGAGAACAATCCTCGTCCTCTTCATCATCTCTCAAATCTTTAAAGTCACAGATCTCTTCAAAGACTTCAACCAACTGACCAATCAGATTCTCGTTTCTACTTACCACCTGTAGCTTCCAGTATCTTTCTGGATTGTACAAGGGAAGCACAAATACGTCGTTTTGAGTGCGAAACACCTTCAACATCTTCATTATAGGATGCACTAACTTACCACATACTAAATAACTCGTCCCATTTCCAACCAATTGATATATTTGAAATGGTCCTTGAGCCAACATTGATCCTGAAACACCTTCAAGACTAGGCAGATGGGAGCCAATCTCATATAATGTCATCTTGACCAATGATGTCTTGAAAAGAACTCTCTTTTCGTCCTCTTTGAACGAATGACGTGCCGACTGATTCAATTTCCGGAAAAACTTCGCTATTCGTTTCCCATGGTGTGTTGTCAGCGTCTTTTCTTCATTATTCGTTTTGTGACTGCTCATATCATTACCTCTGTACCGACTCAATTCCTGCTCAAATCGATACCCAAGCCCTGTAATATGCCCTGGGTCATTTTCTCGAGATCTCATGCGTGGCCGAGAGGTTCTTAATGAATTCAGTTTGATTCTTTCTGTCTCCATAAACAACAAACGTCCAAGAACAAACGTCCTTTATCGCAAGCAGGATAAACAACGCTCCCCGGAACTATGCCATTAATGAGGTCGATCGAGTCGATCGTCGCTACTGATTTACGAGAACCTACAAGTGTACGGATGTTTACATTACACTATCAAGCAACTACCTTAGTTCCCCACTATTCAACTCAAGCTACTGCTGAAGTCACGCGATTTTGGGAAATTACCGCCGAAACCAGAAGTATGGATGTACTGAACGTACTCGTCGTACTACTGGATTGTTTACGAATAACCCACGATAATCTCCCGAAAACTTTACCCAAACAGGTAATGAAAAATTTAACGAATGTTTCCCATTTAGGAAAAGAAAACGATGCATCTGAACAATGATTTTCCAGAGACGACGAGACCACGGAATATCGCAGTGATTTAATGCGGTATACCTTGACCAAACACCACTGGAGTGGGAAATTGATTACAGCAGTAGCGAACACTAATTAATGGCAAATAAGTGGAGAAGGTGGTAACCATTTAATGCTGAAAAAAGAAAGACTAAATGTAGCATGGCCAAGACTCCTGGATGCGGCGGGGAAAGCCCCATAGGCATAATGCCTGGTTTAGGAAGTGGCTTTGCGTGAGCCGTCCAGAGGTATGGTCCAGGACCGTTAGAAAACTTGCGGAAGAGAAATCTAACAATATAATGAGAATAGCGAGCTCTATTATGCAAATATTTATAGACCAATTAAAGTCGAGCATATCGCTTAAGTTCCTATTGTTTGATGTCAAACCACCTCAAAGGGTAACGTTAGAAAGCATTATCTGCAGATCCTACGAATTATTATAAGAAGCGATGTACCTGCGATAATTGCCATGTAAAGAAGTTATTTAACTCTCAGCGACTACTTAATGAATATTTCGCAGTCTTCGAAATTTCTAGACTTTGAAGAGGAATTCTTCAAGGAGAAGCCTTTCTATGAGACGTCCTTGTCGTCTTCAGAAACGGAAGAATCAATAGAGCCGTTGAACGACGACTATTTCGTTGATTATGAACGTCCTTCCTTACCAAGAAGCTCCATTAGTAGTGGTTACTCGATTTCTGGGAATTCGGATAATCTAGAAATGACATCTACTAATTGGCAACAGCAACGTGAAAGGGAATCAAGTGTAAACTCTTTATCGCATTTCCATATTCCTCAAAAGTTGAAGAGTTCTCCAGCTTTGAGTCGACTCACCAAGAAACTCCTCACTAAACAGAAAAATGAGAAAGACAGTATTCCTTCACCAATCGAACTGTCACCCACACAACAATATTTTGACTTTCCGAGACGTAAGTTGTGCAGCGGAATGTCAAACGACATGATGGAACTATCCAGGACTTGGACCAATCCGGGAATTTCACGGCAAAGTAGCATAGTTAGCGGACGCAGTGCGACTGGGGGGAGCGGCGGACCAGGTGTCCTGACTCCCGGTACGATTTTTGGGGGTGCCACTGCAGGCTATGAAGATATCTCAGAAGAGTACTTTAGCAAGCAGAGCAGAAAGCGCCATCACAGTAAAAGTTTCACTAACCCTGTATGCAGCTTGAACAGCAGCCTGAGTTCTGCAACTACTTCGATAAGGGCCGAAGGATGGACCCTTAAAAATGGATTATTACTGGAGAATGATCAATCGGATACAGATAACCAGACGGACGAGGGAGACGACGTCCACGAGGACGATAACGAGATTTTTATGCGCCACGAGGAGGCGGTGGCAGATTTGATAGCACAAGATGTGTTGAACAGAATGCAGTTAGATTAATGTAAAGTATAACGATGTACTAATAGAGCGAATGAAAATTGGAGATTGTGAATGCGGGGTCCGAAGCCCCCGTAGATCCCACCACGCAGTGGTACCTTCCCCCGCCTTTCGCATCTCCGATAATCCGCACTAAGCAGCGATGACCTTTCGACCAAAGCAGCCTGAACCTACACATCTCAGCCTGTACGAGATCTGGTATAATTACGTTAATCCGAACTTTCTTTGATCGGTGACCATTCCGGGGAATTTGAGAGGGGCAAAAAGAGGATTATAAGTAGTTTCAAATCCGTTCTTTTATCACACACCCATTTCTCTTCTCTAACTATGACTACTTTTCAACAGCAAAGAGACCTTCAAAAACTTCCTATTCCCTCATTAGAGGAGTCTGTGAGCAGATATATCGAGGTTCTATATCCTCTTCAGACCGATGCTGAACATAAAAAGACTGTCGAAGCATGCGCTCATTTCATGAAGACCTCCGGTCCTGTTCTTCAGCAGCAATTGATCGAGTACAGCAAAAACAGACCCTCCTATATAGAGCAGTTCTGGTACGACTCATATCTCAACTTCGATAACCCCGTTGTCCTCAACATAAACCCGTTTATTATGATCGAAGATGACCCCACTCCTTTGAAATCCACTCAGGTATCAAGGGCTGCAAGCCTTACTTCGTCTGCTCTCCGTTTCATACGGGCGCTTAGAAAAGAGGAGCTCTCACCTGATCTGACTCGAAATAAAAAGGCTTTGGATATGGATCAGTATCCTAAATTGTTTGGTTCTGCCAGAATCCCTACTCAGACCGGTTGTCTATTGCAGACGGATGCAAAATCTAAGCATATTGTAGTGCTAAGCAGATCTCAGTTCTACTGGTTCGACGTTCTTGATGACGGCAATGAGATTTTACTCACTGAAAGCGACATTAAGATGAACTATAAGAGCATCATCGAGGACTCCAAATTGACTTCCACCTCGGACATCGCCAGGTCCAGTTTCGGTATTCTTACTACTGAAAACAGACGTATCTGGGCCACTCTGCGGGCCAAACTCAACCAGGACGAGATCAATAGTAACATCTTATCCATTATCGACAGTGCTCTATTTATTACTGTTTTGGATGATATTGAAATAGGTGAAGATTTGACGCGTACGGCCAAGAACTTCCTCTGCGGAGAGTCTAAAATGCAAAACGGTATACAGGTGGGTACCTGTACCAATAGGTGGTATGATAAACTTCAGATTATTCTTACTAAAGATGCAAAATGCGGCATAAACTTCGAACATACAGGTGTTGATGGCCATACTGTGCTTCGATTCGCCTCTGATATCTACACTGATTCTATTCTACGGTTTGCAAAAACCATCAACAGCCATTCTCCTTCATTGTGGAAATCCTATTCTCCAGATCCAATGACAAGAAATCTAGAATCACTGAGACGCTTTAGCTTGACTCCAAGGAAGCTTGAGTGGAATCTTACTAAGGATATGTCGTTGGCATTACGGTTTGGAGAGACTCGGTTGAGTGATTTGATCCATCAGAACGAATTCGCCACTCTTGAGTACAAGAAGTTTGCTAAAGACCGTATCAAGAAAATGGGTATGTCACCCGATGCATTTGTTCAGATGGGATTCCAGTTAGCTTATTATGCTCTTTATGGAAAGATTGAGTCCACTTACGAACCTGCAATGACCAAGATGTTCTATCACGGAAGAACAGAGGCGATTCGAACGGTTTCAGAGGAATCCAATAGGTTTGTGACGAGGTTTTTGGATGATCATGTGACCGTTGAGGAGAAATTGCAATTACTTCGGGAAGCGTGCCAGAAGCACTCTTTGAGGACTAGAGAATGTTCCAAGGGATACGGCCAGGACAGACATCTATACGCATTATTTTGCATTTGGAAGAGATACTTCAGTACTGGTGGAGACAACATAAGCAAGCAGGGAAATGACTCTGACGATGATGCCAGCACGATCAACTTTGGGGATCTTCCGAGTACAGTGACAGATATTGGACAATTACAACAGATTCCACCGATTTTTGCTGATGGAGGCTGGGATAAGTTAAATAACACGATCATCTCGACTTCAAACTGTGGAAATCCATCATTAAAGTTGTTTGGCTTTGGACCGGTTTCCTCCAACGGTTTTGGTGTTGGTTATATCATAAAGGATAACTGGATGACAATATGTGCGTCCTCTAAACACAGACAAACACAGAGATTGTTGGATACTCTAAATACGTCATTTAATGAGATGGAAAGAACATACATTGAGGCTACCAGGCCCAAGATCGAGGTTCCAATTAAGGCCGAGGTGGAAGAAGAAGAGGAAGAAGAAGAAGAAGAGGAAGGGGAAGAGGAAGAGGAAGAGCAAGGATTGTTTAGTGAGGACATTCTCGAGAACAAGTTGAAACAGCTTCACCTTAAAGGAAACAAATCGGAGATTACCAAGTTATTGGGAGGATATAATTCATTTGAGATGGACTACAAGTCGGACTTGATCAAATCAAGAGAGCAATCACCAGAACCACCATTTTCCAGGCCCGGAAAGGGATTGACAGCTGGAGAAATAGAGAAGAAGCTGAGGTTGGCAGAGTATTGATGTGGAAAATGAGAACCACCAGAGGATGAAAATTAAATATTATTCTATTTTGTATTAGCAACGTGATTTATGACGACACGATGGTCAGTATGTTAAAGAAACAGTACGAGTTCCCCATAGTTCAGGTGAAGAACCTACCGTATAATGTGAAACCTGAAGAGCTTTACGAGCTCTTTGGACAATTTGGTAATATTGATCAAGTGAGAATTGGAGATGAGACTGAGACCAAGGGACAGGCGTTTGTGGTGTACAAGAACTACAAAAACTGCCAGATAGCTGCTGACAAGTTGAAGGGGTTCAACTTCAATGGTAGGTACTTGGTGGTGAGTTTATATAACGTGGATAAGAGTAAGGTTGAAGAGATTGGAGCTAGTAAGTAGAGCCAAGGAGTTAATTTATGTAATTAATGCATATTTATTGATGCCTTAGATGAATTTCTTCCTTTCTTCTGACATTGATTGTTCTTCCCCTACAATGTCATTCAACGACTTCATTGACTCACAGAAGATCATCTATGAGTTAAAGAAAGACGTCGAGGAATCAGATTATCCCTATGATTGTAAGACTTTGTACTACCAAGAAGGGGTACCTACCAGACAGACAGATATTCCTTTCGTGAGGCTTCTGCAAGGGAAAGAACCTATCTCCAATATGAAGAGACGCTACAAACTCTACAAGAAGAACTGGTCCCGACAACTTAGTGTCATCAATGAGATCTTGGCCAATACGGATAGAGAGAAATTTGAGGAACTAGGCCGATTTTTGTACGAGCATAATGAAGAAGGTGATGATGATCGATGTGAGCTTATGCCATGTTGGCATCTTCCCTGTGGCCTGGTAAACTTAGGTTCCAACATATCCAATCACAGGCGACTTCTAAACCAGGTGTACGACTTTTTGGTGATGTCGGATGGCCAATCAAACGGGCAGACGGTGGTGAGTCGTCTTAATACGGCCGTATGCAGCAGTATCAGTGCTTGTCTCAAAACCATCTCCTTCGATATCATTGGCTCTTTTGGCAAATCTATCAACCAGAAGCTTCCAGATTTGGAGGATTTGATTCTGCAATTGTCGAAGAAGCAGCAGAGACTTGTCGTGTTGATCGAAGACGCTGACTCCTTACCAACGTCCACGTTGACTCAGCTTTTAAAGACTCTCTGGCATTGTAGCACAGTATCACACAATGTATACGTTGTTATTGGAATCTCTACACCACTCATCATCTTTCAGGAAAAGATACCACGGCTTGTATTGAACTTCCTACGTACCAGACACTTCCGTATAGACAATTCTAACGAGGCCATTGGCCAAATAATGGGAAACTTGCTTCTCAATATCAACGACACCTACAATTCATTGATCTTTGAGCCTCGATTGATTCTATACTTTCTTCAGCGAAAGTCTGATATTGGTATATCTCAGTTCTACGACTATATGAAACTCATTTATATGAATCACTACTTCAGCCAGCCTCTATCGATTCTGTGGACCGATGATTTCTCAGGAATCGATCTTACCGACGACTATTTTGATGTGTTCAAAAGACTACCTTCTGTAAGAGCTGTCAACGACCATACTACCGATCACCAGGAAAATGACGACTGCCAGCGGTTTCTCCATGATGTAGCTACAGAGAATGAAACTGGTATAGGTTGGTTTCTTCGACTCAACCTAAACAAACTCATCAACTGGAGATTCAACTTGAAAAATCTGATAGACTTCCTTAACTTTATGCAGACATCTTTCTACGACTTGAAACTTTGGAGGACCAACCTCGATCTTTTCCAGCTTATCTTCGAGAACTACGATTACGAAAACGTGCACAACAATGTTGCAAACTTTGACTTCTTAAAGCCCATCTATTTAAACATGAAAAATATAGAGTTGTCAGTGTTCAACAGCTTTCTGGATACGATTCAGAGCGACCAGCAGTTCGACTTCTTGTTTCAGAAGGGTGATAATGCTGCCGATACATACTTCCAGTCGTTAAAACATGCGGAAAGTCATAAGGAGGTAGAAAAGTTCAACAGATACCTTAATGAGAAGCTGATCCATCAATTGGTTGAATTGAATCTTGACCACCAACCATTTAAAGAGATCTGTTGTGCAGGGCTGCAAGTGACGGGCCTGTTGCAAACTGCTTTCAATCCTCCGGTACGGGATATCACAATTGGAGCATTGCTCGACTCTAAGAGTTACCTATTAAACTCGGCACACAGCGACTTGAGCCAATTAGATCGTCAGGGAGATGACGTGCAGTTATATAAACTATTTGAGCCTTCGATGATTGAGATGTTCAGGATCTATAGAGAAGCAGGAGTGATGATTAACATTTATGACTTCTATAAGGTGTTCAGGAGCGGATTATCGGACAAAAAACGTCTATGCCAATTAATGTTGAACAAGTTAGAGGTGAAGCGGCAAAGAACCAAGGAGGACAATGTCAATATGGATACATTGCAAGGAATTATAGAAGGAGACTCAGAGAAAGAGTGGGATAAATTGACACTCAGCTGGTTTTTGAAAGGACTAGTGGAGTTGGAGTTGGCTGGGATGATTAAGGAAGGAAGGAATTCCGAGAATGTGGAAAAGCTGGTTTGGAAAGATGTCTAAAAGTAATGCAATGCAGATTAATTGAAAAACAAGGAGGTTCTCTTCGGTTTGATGGGATCCTGCTGTTCTTCTGTGACAAAGCATTGAGGGTACAGACAGTATTGGGCACCAGGATAGATGAAGAGGCCTTGAGGAGGTGATTTTACCACGTCATCATGGTTGATCTCGTCAACTATGAAAAGTCCTGGATACTGAAGCACTTGAATACGTTGCTTAGCCTCCGGAGATAGTGTATACGCGGATAGAATATGTGTAGGCTGAGAATTAGGGTCTAATGGAGCCTGGTATGTAATATAAGAGGAGTCATTTGAGACTTGAGGGTTAGTATCACTGGATTCTCGTAGTTCCAGAGTGTCTATGGCCTTTTGATAATCCGAAAAGGCATTCTTTAGTAAATTTGATGTGTCCCCCATATCAAAGTCGATGTCTTCAAACAGCGCGGAGTCCACAGTTTTATCAGGGGATGTGTGGAGGTCGAAGTCATTGAGAACGAGGTCATCAACATCATCAAGGTCATCAACATCATCAAGGTCATTAAGATCGAGGTCATTGAGGTTAGCATCAACATCGTTGAGATCAAGACCAGACTTTTCGGCATCTTCTTCGTTGATAGTGGCGGCAGACTGAAGAGCAGCCATCTGGGAATGTGAAAGAATAGACTCGAAGGCCCTGGACTGTCTCTTAGAGGCGTGAGAGACCGGCTTGTTGGCCTTTGGCCTGGGTCTAAACATAGAAACAGGGGCAATGGGAGAAGCAGGATCCAAAGTACGAGTGGATGAAGATCGAGACATTGTAGATACAGGAGAAAGGAGTAAGGATATTTAGAAGGATATGAGATAAGAACGGTGACGAGTAAACAATGAGGTCGATAAACGGCCACCGGGTGTTTCAGCGGGTGACGCGGTGACGCGGTGGCTGATAGGCCGCTGGGCCGCTGGGCGGTGGAGGAAGCGAAGAGCGCGGTAGAAAAAGCAAACTGTATGGTAACTGCGCGGTAGTCCTGCAAAGTCACCCCCTTCAAAACATCTTCTTCATTACTCCTCTCTCCTTTCCTCTCACAGGCATGAAACTGTACTACATGGGAATCATCCGGCCAAAATCCGGCTCCAAGAAGACTCTCACGCTCTGTGAACAGAAGAATCTCGCCGATTTCTCCTTTTTCCAGAAAAATAGCGTGGGCCAGTTTATGACTTTCTTTTCTGAGACTATCGCCGAGAGAACCAAACCTTCGCAACGTCAGAGTGTTGAAGAGGGTAACTATGTTGGTCACGTGTATACAAGAGCCGAAGGTGTTTCCGGTGTCTTAATTACTGACAAGGATTACCCCATTCGTCCTGCTTATACACTCCTCAACAAGCTACTGGACGAATATATAAGCCAACATCCGGCGTCAGATTGGCAAGATTTGGACGAGGCCACGGATATTTGTCAAATGGATCAGTTATCTGATTACATAATCAAATATCAGAATCCAACTAAGGCAGATGCCATCATGAAGGTTCAGCAAGAGTTGGACGACACTAAGATTGTTCTACAGAAGAGTATTGAGAGCGTTTTACAGAGAGGCGAGCAGTTGGATTCGTTGGTTGATAAATCGGAGGCTCTTACTGCCAGCTCTAAAACATTTTATAAGCAAGCGAAGAAGACTAATTCTTGCTGTGTTATAGTTTAGCGAGGGGGGGCATAGTAATATAAATATTCTTAACGCGATTAGTAATCTAGGGGGGGGGCGGTAATGGCCACCGGGTAGCTCAGCCAAGAGCAAGTAATATCCACGAGAGCCACGAGGAACCCAGAAATTTTTCACCGGTTTCGAGGACTCTAAACGTATCTAGACAAGTGACGTTTCTTTCTTCTAGTACAGAGGACATATTTTTGCCTGTAGATACACTGAAGTTTGCCATGTTTTGTAATATCTCTAGACGGATGGTGAGAACTGGTTGTGGTGTCAAGGCAGTCAAAACTGTCCGGTTGGCACGATTCTTGAGTGGCGCTGGTAGAAAGAGAGGCTTACCAAGATCGAATTGGAGCATGCGTGGTAGCCGATTTTACTACACGCAGCAACAGCAGCAGCAGTTCAGTCGTTATGGATCGATAGTTGCTGGTGTTTCTATTGTTGGTGCTATTGGAGTGAGTATTTTCAAGTCTCGAGAAGCTGATGTGACCACAAAGGAGGCCGAGAAAATTCAGAAGGATGCCAGAGAGAGGGAAGAAGAAGCTGCCAGGATTGCTGAAGAGGCTGAACAGGAGGCCACCGAGAAATTTAAGGAGGAGGCCGTGGAAGCACCCATAGAGGAGGCCGTGGAAGCACCCATAGAGGAACTCGTGGAAGAACCCATAGAGCAAGCCGTGGAAGAACCCGTAGATGGGGCCACGAAGGAATCCACGAAGGAAGTCACAAATGAAGCTACGGATGAAGCCACAAAGGAATCTTTGATGAAGTCCGAGTCCGAGTCCGCGTCCAAGGTCAGTGTGGCTGGTGAAGGTAGCGAGGCAGGCAATTCGGGCGTAGTTGCTGTTCCTATTGCCCCAGTTTCTGCCCCGAACACTTCCAAAGAACCTAAAGATGACCACGAAGAAGCGTATGATCCCGATACAGGAGAAATCAACTGGGATTGTCCTTGTTTGGGAGGTATGGCCGATGGACCTTGTGGTGAAGAGTTCAAAGCTGCCTTCTCATGTTTCGTCTACTCTAAAGACGAGCCAAAAGGTATTGAGTGCATTGACAAGTTTAAGAATATGCAAAATTGCTTTAGAAAGTATCCAGAAGTTTATGCCGAGGAGTTAAGAGACGATGACGATTATGGAGACGCTCCAAGTGTCGGTGAGGTAGCTAAGCCTACCGACACACCCGAGACGCTTGAGACACCCGAGACGCCTGAGACACCTGAGACACCTGAGACGCTTGAGACACCCGAGACGCCTGAGACACCTGAGACACCTGAGACGCTTGAGACACCCGAGACGCTTGAGACACCTGAGACACTCGAGACGCCTGAGACTTCCGAGATTTTTGAGACAGCCGAGACTTCCGAAAAGCCTGAGACCTCCAAGACTCCTGAGACGCTTGAGACCCCCGAGGAGTTCGAAGTACTTGAGACTTCCGAGACATTTGGAACCCCGGAGACCCCAGAGACCCCCAAAACTCACACCAACTAACTATATATTCTGTAAATATTTGGCATCATCATCCAATATATAAGTATTCGCCTTTATACAACTATTAGACTTTCGATCTATATAAAGTGAGCAATTTCATGAATACTAATAGGCTCAAAATCGTCTTTTAGCTTGGCCCAGATGATATCGTGTGCGAAGTAAACTGTTAGGGCATTCTTCATGGTTCCGGAGATATTATACAGTAGTTTACCTTGGTCATTGATAAGACCTTGTCCGGCTGGGACCATGAACAGATCGTGAGAGTTGCAGTATTCTTGAGTGAGTCCTTTGATAGAGATACTATGAGAGGGTTGAGTAGACGCAACGCCGGATTCCGTCTCTCCTGAAATACTCATACGTGCCAACTTCTCCATTACTGAAGTGACAGTCGTGTCTCTCTTCTGACAGATCTCCAAGACTGGCGGCATATCGGATAGACTGAATATCCTTCGACTGAGACCTGTATGATAGATCAAGTTGAAATACTCACAGGCCAGTTCCACATAATGCTGGACAGAAGTGTATCTCAAAATAAAAACAAACTTGACCATACTTTCATAAAAATAAGTGTACTTGTCACGATCTTTGGAAATACTAAAGAATCGTTTGATCCATGGAATCATTACCTCGTTCTCTACAAGATAGTCGATTTTAGATTCCTTGAGATGATTGGCTTGAAGAACATCAACAAAGCGAATACAGCTGCTAATAGAGTGCTGATTTCTCAGCTGTAGCACCTCCTTCTTCACTATACTCTCCTCAATACCGGCGTCTGAATCGTAGTAATCCAACCAAAGCTTTAAGTGGATTCTATCCAGAGGAAGTTGGGGATCTGTAGTGGAATCCCATTCAGTCTCAATCCATTTTCTATACCTCTGGAACAATGCTTGCATGATTCTTTCTACCATATCATCCTCAAGGATGTCCAACCAATCAACTAGCCAGAATTCCGGTCCGTTTGTACCGGTAATTTCCCATTTCTCGGTAATATCTTGTATAAGAATCGGAATTATCACCACTCGAATAACGTAGTCAATACCTTCTTTGGAAATAACACTCTCAGAGAACTCCTCAAGGATTGAAATAGCTAAATTAGGCTGCTCCATTGATATCCACTTGGTATTAAACATATCAGTCACTTTTGGAAGCCAATTACTCATTACTATGGTATCAAACCATTCATAATCATCTTGAAACTTGTTTCTCCATTTCATCAACTTGCTTACCAGTTCAGAAGTCTCATTTAATGATTTGGGATCCCATTTGAGCATCAATGAAGCCACCTTAGGCTTTAAAAGTGAAGCAAATAACAACGAAGTGTGACTACAAGGTACTATTTCGTCCAGAATACAATTCATATTGTCGTCATTGTCACTGTCATCGTCATTGCGGCTCATATATTCACTGACTACTGAAACAGCCTGCGTTATGTCGTTCAACTCCTTCTCTGTGGATTCAATCGTCTTATTCAACTCCATTCTCTCATATTTCATGTATTTCTCTTTAACTCGAAGATCTCTTACAATCTCTAGGGAATCTTTCATTAATAACCGTAGTTCTCGATTAGACGAATTGTCATTATGATCACTACTATCAGATATCTCCTTGACTCTAATTGGTACTTCAAAGCCCTCGCTTTCAAGTCCAGTTATGAGGTCGAACATGGTCGGGAGAACTTGTAATTCAAAGCTCACCTGCTTGTAAGAGTTGTGAATGGCACCATCATCGCCGTGGCCGTCATAGCTCGGGCTGTGATAGCCGCTATCAATCTCCTCTATACCACCCAAACCTATTCCTTTGGGTCGTAGTCGTGTACTAATAGGTTCAGCTCTTCCCTGACCATCTGTACCAAGACCGTGACCCTCCACATATCCCATTTTCTTAAGAAGCTTAGCCCCAATACCATAGCGTTGATATTGAGGGCTATTCACCACTGGAAGGTCTGACGATGGCTTGGCTTCATGGATCTCTGGCTTTATGTCAGATCCGGTCGCCACAAAATTCATATATCGTCGTGAACTCATGGACTTCTCCGGATAGTCATCAGAGAGTCGTCTTTTCCGGTTGAACATGATCAGACAGGTCAGTAAGGGTGAGAAGTGAGCAGTGGTAGGGTCCGGTAAGAAGAGTGGTAAGTCTGGATACCCGGTGGAAAATATTTGATAGCCCCCGGTGGTCAAGCTGGATTCCCTGTAGTTGAGCCTAAATGCCCCGTGGCTGTTCCGTATTACCTTGAACAAGTGGCCTCATAACACCTCCTTCTCTCAATCCCCATTTACCCTCCCGACTATGCCCCAACCTCCCACAATTCTATTCTACCGACTCTACAGTGTCAAGGCTCCGCGACTCAACGTGCGCTGGTTCTATGCCACGGATATCCCTACCACTAAACCAACCGTGAAAACCTACATACAAAAACACCGGGCACGGAACTTTCTTCCCTTTTCCGAATTGGATTCTCGGTGTATAGAGACCCAATTCCAGAAGTACAAAGCCAGTGGAGGAGATACTCGCTACCAATTGGTCCCTGTGCATGAAGACCAACTATTTGACTGCGATTTGAAGGCCCGGCAATTGAGACCTGCCTACTGGAGTGGCCCGTCCTACGAGATTCGAAGAGGCACTTGGTTTGTAGATGGCTCACCTGTTTCTGAGTCAATTGCCGATCAGTTGGAACGTGCCTATTCCAAGATCAAACCTTATGATCGTGTCTCTGTTGTGGATGCCGACGAAGGTAGTGGACAGGAACTTTCTGCATGCTACGAATCTGATTGTCTTATAGTTCCTGAGACTGATCTGTACAAGAAGCGAACTGGCAAAGATTGGCCTTTCCAGGATCCTCCGGATTTGTGCTGTAATGCCAAAGCTGCTGTTTTTATTGACGGCCATAATGCTGTACTTTTTGACCCGGAAACAGGATCACGTAAGATATTTGTAGATGCGTTTGCCAAGTCACTCAAGAAGGGTATTATGGGCTGCTATTGCTTGACACGAGGTGTTGATGAGGATAACAGTGAAGCACAAAATAAAGAGGAGGAGAATAAGCAGGACACGAAATCGGTGAAGACCACAGAAGCTGCCATTCCCGAGACTCTTAGCAGTGCCATGGAGATGGTGCAATCGCTTAAAAAGACGTTGGACTACGAATTTTCCAACGAACGGTTCCAGAAGGATATGGAAGGTGACTTTGCCAATGATCCAAGCCTAATTGAAAACTCAGGTGATCGAGAAGTGGATCACTTGATTCTTTGCGTTCATGGAATCGGTCAATCGCTCAGCTCAAAGTTCTCTGGTGTCAATTTTGCCCACGATTGCAGCAATTTGAGACGTCTATTGAAAACATTGTTCAAAAATGACCCCGAAAAGTACGGCAAACTAGCATATCCTTCCGGTACAGACCTGTCCAGCACGACCGTACGCAACTGTAAAGTTCAAGTGCTTCCAATCGTTTGGAGATACGATATAGATTTTTCTTGGGATCATGTATACGATGGATTTGCAGAAGACGGGTCTCTTAAGCTTCCAAAACTAAGCGAGCTCAAGATTGACGGTGTAACATCTTTGAGAACACTTGCAGCCGATGTAGTGCTTGATCTTTTGCTCTATTACGAGCCCTCGTTCAAGAAGCAGATCCTTGACAGCGTGATAAGATCTGCCAACGGTCTCTATGACAAATATATGGAAAGGCATCCTAATTTCAAGGGTAAAGTGTCACTTTGCGGCCATTCTTTAGGCTCTGTTATTGCATTGGATGTACTCTGCTCGCAGCCACTAACTCCACCGAAAGAAGAGGATTTCGATCCTAGTATCCATCTCAAATTCCCTGTAGAAAACTACTTTGGAATGGGATCGCCCAACGGAGTATTCAAGTTGATGAAGAGACAGAATATTAGACCCAGAGATCGCTTTGAAGCTACTGCAGATGATCCTCTCTCCTTGATTTCTGGCCCTACGTTATCTCCAAAGGTCCGTAACGTCTACAATATATTTTATCCTACGGATATTGTTGCATACAGAATAGAACCATTGGTTCATACGACGATGGCCAAATACGAGCCAAAATCTGTTGAATTTGCTAATAGAAACTTTATCTATTCCAAGATCCAATCACTTAGTAACTTCCCAGCCGGAATTTTAAACAGTGACATGGTAAAATCGGTCGTTAAGATGACCGGGTTGGACTCCCAGTATGAAAAGGCACTACAAACAGCCACAGAAGCAGCTGAAAGTGAAGAAAAGGAGATTGAATTACCTCAGGTGGCTCAGAATATGATGCGCAGTCTCAACAAAAATGGACGTATCGACTACTCATTGCCGCAAAGCTACTTTGAAATTGACATTGTCAACGCATTAGGATCGCATACTCAGTATTTGAGTGACCCAGACGTGGCAAATTTCTTATTACAAGAGTTATGGAGTACAGGAGAAGAGAGTATTAAGGGTACCAAAAAGAGGGTAGAGACACCACCTACTTAATTCCCCCGGTAATCTCTGTGTAATTAAAGGCATATTTTAGCCGGTATCTGGGTTCTTAGTCTGGTTACAGCCGTGGGAAATAATAGACAATTTGTTAGTAGGAAAAAATTTTCAGTGAAAAGTTTAGTGAAAAGTTTGGTGAAAAGTGGAAATTCCTATAAATTGATATCAATTTCCTCAGGATTGCTGGGTAGTGCATAGTTTTCTGTTTTTGAACTAGTCAGAAACTTTTCTTTTCTTTTCTTTTTGACACAGATATATGATATCTATCAAAAAGTAAGGGAAATTGGTTGAGTTGCTGTGGACGGAGTAGCCGAATACTCCGAGTATATTCAGTAGAATGTACCATAGACCTTTCAATATGATGACAAAAGTTTTGCTGTGCACCAATCGGAATTTATTATCATGACGAGTATCATTACCCAATTTTTGACTGACTTGAAAGGTTTAAGGTGCTTAAAGTGCTTAAAGTGTAGATGCTTTGTAGGGAGAAGATTATCACAACAGGGTCCGGGTCCGAACCAATATTGGCTTATAAGGATCGGAAATACAAATAATAAAATTAAAACCATTTGAAGTGTGATCCTCACAACCAATAGGATGATTGGATCATATGTCATTACCATTTTCTGTGCAATGGGATATAGCTAAATTGGTTAGTTCCATTTCGAAATTATTATCTGCTGGAGCCTAGAGTGGTTTTATATATAAGGGTCTGACCTCAGTATGAATCGTAGTGATGAGCTTAGGTGTTGAAAAAGTCTTGATAATGCTGGATGACTATAAATTTCCTGAACTGGATGAATCGAACATAGGTAGTCCTACCCTATCCTATTTAGATACCATAGATTTTCATCGGAGAGACAATTCAACGTCGAGTGTCTCTGATCAAGAGTGCACCGATGTTTTCTCACCTCCCCCATCGATCGAACAGTCGCCAACTTCAACGGAAAATTCTTTCAAACGCCATAGACGATCCCATAGTGTTCTTAGCTTAACTAATGAAAAGCCCAACGAGGAAATTGAAGATTTATCAAAAGGCATTAACCCGCCAGAGAACTTTGACCTTTATGCGAACTTCGATAATACAGTGGCTATGCAGAACAGTAAACCAAGAACAATGAGCGAATGCATGATCAGGTATAAAGTGAATTCGCCTACAGATATAGTTGTGGATTTGGACGAGATAATACGAAGAGAAAACTCTACTTAGGAGAGATATTGCTGGAGCTGATGTAACTGTTTGAGAACAGCAATCTTCGCAGTTCCTCCGGTTGCATCTCTCTTTTCAACACTTCTCTCGAAATCGAAGGTTTGAAAGACATCTGGACCAAATCTCTTATCAATCTTTTGGAACTGATCCAAAGAAAGTTGATCGATACCAGAAAGATGGCTTTCTTCTGCTGCACGAACACATTCACCCGATATATAATGAGTCTCTCTAAATGGAACTCCCTTAAGAACCAAGTAATCTGCTAAATCTGTGGCCAACATGTCCATACTTAATGCTGCTTCCATGTCCCGATTGTTAGCCTTCAACGTAGATATAACACCGGTAGCAATCAAAATGGAATGCTCAACAGTAGTCATGGCATCAAATAAAGGCTCTTTATCTTCTTGCATGTCCTTATCATAAGTTGAAGGAATACCTTTCATCGACATCATAAAACCGGCCAAGCTACCGAACGCTCTGCCGGATTTACCTCTCAAAAGCTCTAAAGAATCAGGATTCTTTTTCTGAGGCATCAAAGATGAACCCGTAGAATAGGCATCAGCTAGACTGACAAAGTGAAACTCTCCACTGGAGTAGATGATTAAGTCCTCGCTAAAACGTGAGATGTGATTCATAAACAACGAGATCCAAAATAACGTCTCCATAACAAAGTCTCTGTCACTCACTGCAGCCATAGAGTTGCCAATGACTCCTTTGAAGCCTAACTCTTTGGCAATAAACTCTCTGTCAATACCATATGGATGTCCAGCAATGGCACCGGCTCCAAGAGGACACACGTTAAGTCTGTCAATGACCTGCTGAAGCCGTTTATAGTCCTCGGTAAAGTACGTGGCATACATACTTAACCAATGGGACCATCTGATAGGCTGAGCTCTCTGTAAATGAGTATAACCAGGCATTAGGTAATCAATCTCCTTCTCTGCACGCTTGATCAGTGTCTGAATCAATGTTCTGAGATGATTGGATACCTTAGTTAACTCTCCTCGAACAAAGAGACGCATATCGACGGCAACCTGATCATTTCTAGACCGTCCGGTATGGACCTTTCCTGCAATATGACGGCCAATGATCTCTCCCAACCTTCTTTCATTTGCAGTGTGAATATCTTCATCTCCCGGCTTCTCCTCAAATTTTCCCGAAATCCATTCATCATTGATCTGGGTCAATCCTCGGTGAATCTCCGTCAACTCTGTAGAAGTCAATAAACCGAGCTTCTCAAGTCCCATAGTGTAGACTCGGGTTCCTTCCAAATCAGCCGCATACATTTTCTTATCGTAAGGTAACGAAGCATTGTAGAGATCCATTAAAGGGTCAGTGGCTCCCGTAAACCGTCCTCCCCATAGCTTTTGAGGTTGATCGGACATTTGTGAATTGGTAGATGAAGAAAGAAGGTTACAACGATGACTAAGTGAAAAATTTTATGTTGTGGGGAATAGAATTTCCTAAATGGGTTAAGCGCGCTGGCTCGGTATGAGGACTCGGCAGCTAGGATGTCTCGGGACCACGAATGAAGTCATGCTGTGAGTTAACTGTTATCTCTGATGTCTAGGGGGGAAATGTAGCTTTATATGATTTCAATGTCTTCAAGGGATGTCCAAAAGGGTCGAGTCTGCACAATGGCACGTGACTTTCCGCGGCTTTTCGTCCCTCGCGGTACTCCCATGATATTCCCTCGAACCCGTAGACCAAAGGCCCTCTGCCCACCCCCAGTGGCACCCAGTGGCACCCCGTAACTTTCTCGCACCCCCCCCCTTCCCGCCCATACGAGCCAAACGACCACTTAATCGGGTGATCAAGTATTTTCTTCCTTCTATATCATCGATCTTCATTCGACTTTCATACTGTCTTCTCAACACTTACCACCTATAATGTCCCTCGATTCTGTTATGCTCGTCGGTGGCTCAGGCTTCCTTGGCCTTCACCTTATTCAACAATTTTATGAAGTCAATCCTCGACCACAAATTAGCGTCTTTGATATCAGACCTTTACCTGAAAAGATCTCCAAGTACTTCACCTTCGATCCTGCAAAGATTCACTGCGTCGTGGGGGACCTCTCTTCTAAGGAGGATGTTACCAGGGCCATTAAAGAATGCCATCCAACTGTCATCGTGCACTCTGCTTCTCCAATAGCAGGTATGGCTAGAGAGATCTATGAGAAGGTCAACATTCAAGGTACCAGAAACCTGATTGCCTGTGCCAAAGCAAGCCACGTCAATTATCTCGTCTATACGTCGTCGGCTGGTGTCATCTTCAATGGCCAGGACCTCCATAATGCTGATGAATCATGGCCCATTCCAGAGGTCCCAATGGATGCCTATAATGAGACTAAAGCATTGGCCGAGGAGATGGTTTTAAAGGCCAACTCACCAACTGAAAACTTCTACACGGTTTCTCTTAGACCTGCTGGTATTTTTGGTCCCGGTGATAGACAGTTAGTTCCCGGCTTGAGACAGGTATTGAAAAATGGACAGACCAAGTTTCAAGTTGGTAACAACGACAACCTATTTGATTGGACTTATGTCGGTAACGTAGCTGATGCGCACGTTCTGGCTGCCCAGAAGCTACTTGATCCTGATTCTCGTGACTCTGTGGCTGGTGAAAAATTCTTTATTACTAACGATGCTCCTACATACTTCTGGAATTTGGCTAGAACCGTCTGGAAGGCCGATGGACATGTCGACAACTTCAATATTGTTCTCAACAGACCTGTTGCTATCATTATTGGTTATTTATCCGAGTTTTTCTGTGGCTTGATAGGCAAAGAACCCGGTCTTACTCCATTCAGAGTCAAGGTTGTCTGTGCTTATAGATACCACAACATCTCTAAAGCCAGAAAGATCTTAGGCTACAAGCCTAATGTTGGTATAGAACAAGGCATCAGATACACGCTTGATTGGATGGATGAGACAAGTCAGTAGGTATTACGGTGCTGCACATACTAAGTACTCTTTCTAGATAACCTCACTCGTTTTTACATATTATACAATACTTATTATTATCCTTGACCCCCATATTTTCTAGGCATTTTGTATGATAAGTATGACGGCATTGGAAGACATGAAGTTGAAGGTCCTCAGAACTACCGTTTCCCCCCTCTTTCAGCCTGTGATCCTGCCATTCATCGTAGTTAGCAAAACTCATCTGAGCACCCCATACTTTCTTTCCACATACTTCACATTCAAGGTGAACAGGTGACCATCCGCGTCTTCTCAACAACTCCAAATTAACCAGATCCTGGTAAATATCGTCGTTTAGAAGTTTAAGAATGAGTTTGAGAATCACCTCATCATGGGAATACGATAAGAAAATCTCGTTCAACACAGGTCGAACATCTCCAAGTGTCGTCACCTGCAAAGATGATCTTTTAAGAAACGAATAAAATACCTTAAGGAACGAATCCGAGCAGTCTTGCTTTTCTGAAATAGCAGACGTGAAGGTTTGCTGAGTGAGTCTCTTAAATGTGTTAAGCACATCATTGGAAGCATCTGCGTCTTTGACGAATAACTTGACCGATGTTTCTATCAAATGTAGCAGCAAAGTCTCATTCAACGTGAGATCACTATCCCCAATAGACACAGTATTATCAGCCGTTTTCAACGCTTTGAATCCAAGATCCAAAAGATGGAAAAGACGCTTTGAAATCAGTTCATCGTAGCCACTTTGGACCATTTTCTGGCCCAACGATTCTATTGTCTTCACAGTCTTCGAAATAGCTTGCTGTAATTCTCCCTCTTCGATAAGAAGCTCCACAGCAATCTCAACTTCATTGTACTCGTCTAGAAATGCACGAATCTCGTCATTCTCGCCCATTTCAACAACAAATCGGGCCAATTTATCATGGTCAAACCGTCTCAACATTTTTGCATACTCCACATTGAACGCATTATCCAATTTGTAGGGCAATCCTCCCGAAAGTTCCATGGAAATCACCTTTCGAAGGTACAAATACTTACATGAGTCATCATAAACGGTCATAACACCTTCATTGAGCAACGGACATTGTAATGAAAACAACTCGGCCATTTCTTCAGGATAATCCTTGATGAATAACTGAAAATTCTCCTTAATTAACGTCTCTATCTGAAGCCTATTAACTACAGATGTCTTATTGAGCGACTCCTTCACCAACGAAGGTAACGACTGGAAAAAAGTAACTTCTTGCGACTGTGAATCACTTTTCATTTGACTTATCCAGACTTCCAAAATCTGGAGATATCTATTCTCGTTCCGATACACGCTAAGTAAAGCGTTATAGAACCCACACTTCTCAAGCATAACCACCAAGGTATCGTACTTGGCTGGCTTATATACAGAAAGTAAGCTCTGAAGACTAAGTTCACATTCACCCTTGAGCTTCTCGTCTGAGTAAGAACAAAGGTGTTCTATGACCTCATCAAGTACGGAATCAGAAAGTCTGATAAACTGTGGATATTTGGGACAGTTTCTGGCAACGAATATGGCCAAAAATGTTCTATCTCTGACGGTGAAACTATCGTTGTCTTGCCTGTAAATACCTAAAAGCACATCTACAATGTACTGCCTATTGACTTTAAGCTGGTATTGAGACTTCGATGTAATCAACACCTCATCATCATTCAATAAGTCATCTTCGAAGCCCTCGTTGAGACTAGAAAGCGTCCGGAACGAGTCGTGATGAAGCAATGCCGTCAAATACGGAAACGAAGGATCATCGAAATCGTTTACGTGAAGAACAGCCGTATTTGGAGGGTAACTAATTGCTGCACCATTAAATAAAAGATAATAGATGTTGAGCTTTGAAGACACAACATATTCTGAATCTATTGGATTGTCTGTAGGATACTGACGACCAGTAAGAATGTATGAAATGTAGGTGTAGATGTACTTTATGTCACAGTCAGAACTCTGGACGATACTCTTTATAGCATCCATTACCGGAGTAATATAATCAGCCATCAGAACGTTCCAGATATATGCGAGCGTATCTACAAGCTGGTGCTTCTTACAGAGTCGTATAGTTAGATCCATATCCAACTGAGTGAGGTCTAACTTGCAGAGTAGCTGTTCTAGTACTGCCTCTTTGCTCTGAGAAATATAGTACTCGACAAGCCGTTTGAGAACAGCAGGTGGAAGTGTTCTGATCTGTCCATTGAGAAGTTGGGGTTCTAGAATGTCGAAAAACATTGATTCATGGCCATAATCGGCGTACTTTTCGTATAGAGTGTCATAGACATCACTAGAGCCACCAGAGTCATTAGTACTAGCACATGTGGTTAGAGCAGTAAGTAAAAAGTCACTTAGGTCCTCTAAAGTCGCTGCTTCCTGACTGAATACATAGTTCAGAGAAGCCTCTAGAAGCCGAGTGATATGACTACGCATCAACTTATGCCGCACATCATCATCCTGAGGCAAACCAAGTAACGCCAAGTCACAGTCTCCATCATACTGGCGTCTGGCATCGTCCAAGGCTTCAATATAATGGCCATCTTTGAGTGCAGAGAACAATTCATCGGCCCAGTCATTTAGAATTCCAACATAGAAGCAACTTTTTCCCAAAACAAACACGCTTGACTTAAGAGCTTTAAAGGAATGAGTATAATTGGATGTTAAAAGACCCATACCGTTGTCTTCAAATACCGTAGAGGCTTTAATATGTTTGGAAATCATGTCTACAGTCGATAATACCTTCAAATTATTTCTTCCAATAAAGATAAGTCGCTGAGATTTTGTGAGAGCAGTAATAATCTTTGAATTTAACCATTGAAGACTCATTATAGGCTCCGTACATTGCCATTGTCGTCTATTTTCAAACTTCAATATAACCGACTCTTTACCAGAACTGTCTGCAATAGTTTCACTGTAAACCTCAAACAAAGTCAAGCTATTGCTCCAACTGTATGCAATATATGGAGGATTGAAGGAAGTTGAGTCATTACTCGCACTGGTAGCTGGATACCACGCTACATTACCACAAAGACCTTTCGAAATATCGGTCGATTTAGGTCGTTTAACCTTGAAATATGTCTGTAGATCGGGCAAGGTTGATACCACAACAAGTGCATCGGCTGTTAATATGGCCATAACCCCCATAGAGTCTGTCAACTGACTTCGAGAACCAACAGGAAGAGCAGAGAAACCAAGGATCACGTGATCAAAAGGCACGTGATTAGTCAAATCACCCATCATTATTGTTGGACGGGAGTAGTAACCAATCAGTGTACGGCCACCTTGATGAGAAACCATAACACCGGACTCATCAATACTTATTAGAGCGGTATGTCGAGCAGCCATGAAGGCCAATTGGATGATTGGGATATCTTGATGGACTGGCTGAATAGTTAGAAGAGGATTTTCAGAGTTAGAAAGGTCCCATAGTAAGATATGGCCATCGTGATAACCGACAGCCAAATAAGTGGAATCTAGAGAGAAGCTGAGAGATGTAATGGTTGTAGAGGATAAGCGAGAGTTTCCTAATTGGGTGTAGAGTTGTTGAGGCTGTATTTGATAGACGAAAATGTAGCCTTTGGATGTGGCTATGGCAATACGTCTATCAGAAGCCGTCATAGCAATGGGATCTCCGTGTAGAATTCGAGCATTCCGGTTATAAACGGCATCGTTGATAGCCCTTAGTCTTGGCCAAGAGACGGTTTCCGGCTTTAAGCTGTATATTAATGACGATAGGCTGGATGCCCTCGATCTAGAATTTGTAGATGAAGCTGACGTAAGAGGCTGTGATAGGGAAAGTTTCGACCGAAGACGAAGGTCAAGTGACATGATGTTGAGTCGTTTAGAGGAGTGGGGAAGGTGGACTGGGGTTGACTAAGATGATGAGTGGTGAGCTGCTGAATAACTAGTGCCGGATGTCCTTCTAGCCGGTGCACGGATGCATACCAGTGCACGGATGTAACAAAACAACGAGGTTTTGGACTTTGGTCTTCGAGTTCAATCGTCTGTTATTCATCAAGCAACGGCAATTATGGACCCGTGGAATGCACTTGGGTCTAAGATTCTCTCAGGGGATGCGAACTATGCTATTTTAATGGGGGCCAAAAAGGCTCTTAGTATGATGGGGGACAACAAGGACAGCATAGTAAGACTATGTGTTGCTTGTGCGAACAACGACGTATTCGACGCCAAGGAGTTGATCGGAGATGGTGACACCTCAATAGTTAACAAGGTAGACTCTCAAGGATTCACCCCTTTGATCTATGCGACTTGTTTCAATCAGAAGGACTGTGTTAATCTACTTCTCAGCTTAGGAGCAGATGCCAATCTACCTGATCGTCGTGTCTGCTGGACACCTGTAATGTGGGCAACGTACTTAGATTTTGACGGAGTTGCTGAGACTTTGATTGGAGCTGGTTCTGATCCTTTATTGAAGCCTGGAGACACAAAGAAGAACGCTGTGGAACTTGTGAAGCCTGGAACGACACTTTATGAGTTTTATAAGACACATAAGTATCTTGATAAGCCATCAGAGTTGTCAGAAAAGTCTGGATTTTACCGGAAAGACCTTTTCTCAGGCTCAGAGGACGATAAAGAGGCTACTTTTAAGGCCCAAATGAAGCTTCAGACCTCTGGAATGGCTTCTTTGGCATTGAAAGACGATAGACATGAAACTAGATCGAGTAGTCCGAATTCGGCAAGGTTTGTGGATGATTCGTCATCATTTTTGGACGTTTCAATGTCTTGGGACGAATTTGACTTCAATGTAGTTCTTCCAAAACAGTGTCTGAAAGTGACAGACGATAGTGTTACCATTACCATTGATTACGTGTTTTCATTGGCTCAGAAATACCCTTCGAAGCCCATATATGCCTCTACAGTAGTATTTATGTGTCTTAGATATGCTGATAACGTTATGAATAACGTTGAGGCTGTCGATACTCTTATGGATTTTTTTCTGACTCGTATCAGAACTGCCACAGGGACGAAAAGTGGAGTTGTTTTCCCCTCATCCTCAACCTCTGCCTCAAAACCGGGTCTAGACTCCAACAATCCACCTGCAGATATCGTCTCCATTGGATATTGGCTAGGCTGTCTAAACAATCTTTACTATTTCATGAGTAGAGACGTTTGTGGGTTCATTAGAAAGTATCCACGACTCGTACAGACTCTTGTGTCAACATTCCAGCCTCTAATAGCACAACTAGCGTTCACATTAGACAGTAGACTTGAGTCTATACTAGAACCATGCCTATTGGACTACTCTAGCGTTCCAGATTTGGACATTGTGTACAAAAGGAACAGCTGGAGACTCTTTGGGGGGAAGCATAAACCAGTCAAGAAGACTACTTATCAGGAGATCTTGGATATGTTGTATCCACCATCTTTAGAAGAGCAGATGAAACCATCTCCATTGAAGGTAATTCAAACATTGGGTGCTCTTCTCTATGTTTTGGAGCTTTTCCACATAAACGATGAGATCAAACAGCAATGCTTCAGTAGTGTTTTGTACTGGTTGGGTAGCTCTGTGTTTAATAGAGTGATTGCCAACAAAAAGTACTGTTCTAGAGCAAAAGCCATGCAGATTCGGCTTAATTTGTCCTATATCCAGGACTGGTTGAGAACAAATAATATTATAACAACGAAGACAAGTGACGTGAACTTCCATAATTCGAAGTATCCGGATGATTTGTTTGAAGGAGAACAAGGAGTTCGTATTAACGGTGTAGCCAGGTTCAAGGGTAACTCTTTTGACCCTTCAGATGCCACTTTCTACTTCAATTCGCTGTATAAAATTGGTCAAGTGCTTTTAGAGCCAGCCATTGAGTTATTACAATGGCTACAAGTCATGACAGCGATCAAAGATTTGCCTAGTCTAAAAGAGACTCTTTCAGACTTTGGTAGACTCAACTCTACCCAATTGGTGAACTGTATGAAGAACTATAATTACGAGGTGGATGAACAGAAGGTGTCTAAAGAGCTCAAAAAATGGTTGAAGACGTATCCATTTGAAGCCAAAAACCGTAGGGGTCTATACTACGTGTCTGAGAAAGAGAAGGTGTTTTTGAATGTTGGCCAGGCGTTCCCGGTAGCTTTACCGGGCTACTTACAGCTATTACATCAGTATGGAGTGGATTTGGAATCAGTTAATGAGCAAAAGGTCAAGAAATATCAGCCTAATTTACCCGTTGATGTTCAGGATGACTTGGACAATCTTGTGGATAAGTATGGAGGGTTGGAAGGGTTGGATGAAGGAGTAGACACCAGTAATGGTGGCTCTACGCGAGCCCCGGTAGGTACCATGGGTGACCCGGTAGGTGCCATTGGGGATTCGGTAGGTGCCATGAGTGACTCAGTGACAGCCCAGAAACAGTTCGAGGATCAGAGCAGGGCCTCCAATCTATTTAAATCGCTCGCTGTTCCTGGAACCATTGCTCACAAGACTTGGACGACGAATGAAGAACAGAATCCTTGGTCGTAGATAGATGCATTCAGTGGAGTTAGAAGTCGATAGGCGGGTCGATTATTGACCAACGGGTCGAAGGCCGACCACCGGCTCGACAAACCCTAGTTGTTTTGAAAACGACGCCGACCAATATGAAATGACTAGAGTCCGGTACATTGATATAGTTAACGTGTCTCTTAATTAATAATCTATGCAGCCAGATTTTAGGTGTTATCTCTTTATAGAGCTATAGTTATCCCACGAGTGCCTATTTGACGCTCTTCGGTGGACATCGGTACATCAGTACACCAGTATAACAGTACCTAGATAAACCCGTACACCAGCTCAACATTTGGTCTATACATAGATAGATCGATCTACGTGGCAAGCTGCTGATTTCCAAGCAGCCATTGTTCATCTTGTGTTTGAGCTTCGTAGTATTGTTTGATAGGTAAATTATCCGATTAAACTATGTCTTCTAGCGGTTCAATTAATGTGGACACCAAGCTGTCGGGAAACTTGTCAGAGAGCTCATCTAGAACCTTGTCGGATAACACATCCAGAAACCTGTCGGATAACACGTCAAGAAACTTGTCGGATAACTCGTCGAAAAACTTATCGGGAAATATGGCGGCTGAGTTGTTGGGAAACTCGTCTACACAAAACAGTCCTTCTTCCGCTGTAGCCGCCTCCACCAAACTTAGCTTTGCGAACTTCAACCAGAACTTCTCCTGCATCTCTGTCGGCTATAACGATGGCTACCGTGTCTACAACTGCGAGCCGTTTGGCCAATGTTACGAGTACCGCGATGGAAGCTTTGAAATCGTGGAGATGCTCTTCACATCGTCACTATTAGCGCTTGTCGGAACAGGCGAACAAGATGCGCTTTCGCCGCGACGACTAAGAGTAATCAACACAAAGCGGCAGACCACAATTTGCGAACTCACTTTTCCGAACACTATTTTAGCTGTCAAGATGAACCGCGAGCGGCTGATTGTCTTACTAGAGACCACCATTTACATCTATGATATAAACAATATGCGCTTACTACACACAGTGGAAATCCCCGCCAATTCTTCTGGATTGGTGGCTCTTTCCGCTTCAACCGATCACAATTATTTGGCATATCCTTCTCCACCGCGAGTGGCGGCCATCGGAGACGTCAAACAGGGAGTAAAAAATTCATCTGGCGGTGGCGTGGGTGATGGTGGTATCAGCATTAGCAGTGGCAACACCGGCGGCATCATCAGCGCGGGTAATGGGATTTTGGACGTCGGTGGTAGCGGGAGTTCCATAGTGGAAGCTACGGCCGGTGCTACTGGTAGCGGTGGTAGGGGAAATAAGGACGGTGTTCACGGGAGGAATGGGGCCGCCACGTCTCAACTACGCCGCGGAGATGTGGTGGTGTTCAACTGTGAAACGCTTCAGCCCATTAGCGTCATAGAGGGCCATAAAACAAAGCTCGCGGCCATTGCTCTTTCGCGCGATGGAACTTTGTTGGCAACGGCCAGCGACAAGGGAACCATCATACGAGTGTTCAGCGTGGAGCGCGGCATTAAGCTCTACCAGTTCCGTCGGGGAACATATCCCACCAAAATCTACTCGTTGGCGTTCAGTGAGGATAACCGCTTTGTGGTGGCCAGTTCTGCCACCGAGACTGTACACATCTTCCGCTTGGGCGAAGAGGAGTTGATCAATACGCAGCGCCGCAGAAGCCGCAGAAGGGGGAGCGCTGGGGGTTCAGCTGAAGCGTTCACGCATCTGACGGGGACCGCATCCACCAGATACACTGAATCCACTGGATCCGCTGGGTCTGTATCCGCCGAGTCTGACGGCTCCTCCGACGATTCAGAAAATGTTCTTGACGACGACGACTGCATTGAGGCCTACGATGTCCTCGAACCCCTACCGGACAGTCTTGAGCGCAAGAAATCAACCTCTTCGGGAACCTCGTCAGGCAGCTCTAACAGCCTAAAAATGGAACCTGTTGTAGATTCGTCGCGGCGGTCCGTGGCGCGAATGCTACGACGCACGTCTCAGAGTTTGGGCCGCAAGGCGGCGGAGAAAATGGGCGGATACCTGCCACCGCGTTTCTCTTCGATTTTGGAGCCCAACCGCCATTTTGCATCCCTCAAAGTTCCCGCCTCCAAAGACACTTCGACAATCGTTGGAATTGGAGGCATGACAGCAAATTATTTACGAGAGGACGATACTAATTCTGCAGATGCGGGGGCCGACCTCGCTCATAAAAATGCTCTGCTGATCATGGTGGTAACATCGGAGGGCTTTTTCTATACATTTGAACTGGATCCTGATAGAGGCGGAGACTGCGTTTTACTTAACCAGCGGAGTTTGTTGGAGTGATTAGGTCGATTGGTGGGGACTCAGGCGTCGGCGTTTGGTGTCGCGCACGTCGACGGGCACCATATCAACGTTGCCGCGCTGTCAAAAGTTTTTCCGAAGTACCGTCGATGTTTCCTCCAGCTCTATGAATTCCATGATTTCATGTCGCCGTGTCGCCATGACATACGCCCCTTTAATGCTGCTATCCTACTGCGATGACAATTGCCGCTGTTCCGCTGTGCGACGATTTTTATAACCATATAATCACCCGGTAATTCCATTCTTTCCTTAACACCGCACCGCAAGAAATCACCATTAGACCCTTTTTGCCAAACGCGAAAAAGCACTGTATAAAAATCTCGTAATCCCCCCGTAAAAGAACGTGCTATCTAGCCCGCGATTCAATCCGCCATGCAACCCATCATAAAACTCCCCCTGCAACCGCCGTGTGAACCGCCGTGTATATAACCCTAATCCAACAACCTCTTGTCCCTACTAAAATATTCTCCGCTGCTCAAATGCATCGTGTTTCCCGCTATTGTTCCTAGATATCTCGTACCCAGGTGTTCCGCCACCTCTTCGCCGCGCGAATTCTTCACGGCAAATTCTAAATTTTTTTTTTCCCTGGAAATAATCCGACTTGAGGTTGTGGCCGACAGTCTGCCAATTCAGTCCCGCCAACGTCTTCTCTTAAGCTTCAGTTCCCTCTTTATTGAGCTAACCCTTGACATTATTTCCTACCAAGACCTGCTTTATAGACGTCTTGGCATCTAATAGAACCTCCACCATGCTTTCTCTTTCACGTTCAAAGTCCTCCAAGTCCCTTCACGGAACGAAATCGAAGACTAAAACTCCTAAGCATACTCCCCTATTCGATGTGCGACTCAGCTGCGCGGATCGCGACATTCTTATTTTGAAGGGTCCGCCTGAAGAGGCTCCGCCGGTGCTTTTGGCCGGTGTCGTCGTCTTGTCGGTGACTGAGCCTATAAATGTCAAAAAGCTTTCTCTACAATTATATGCGACTCTTAATATGCACTGGGACGAGAAGTTCCAGAACAGCAAGGGCTCCGTCTTCACTAGGCCTTACCGCCATTCTAGTGTCATCTTTAAATATGAATGGGATCCGCTCAACTTGAAGAATTTTTTGCTTCAGGGCGGAGCGGATAACTATGATTCTACCACGGCTGCTCTTCATGCCGCGGCCTCATCTCTACCGGGAGTGAGTCCCACTGGTTCCCTTGGTGCCAGGTCTCCATCACGGTCTCCTTACGGTTCATACAGCTCTCTCGCAGGCTTTGTTAATGGTCACCAGGCTGGCTCTAACGATTCTTCTTCATCTTCCTTGGCGTCTCTGAGTGCTGCAGCTGTCGCCACCGCAAACATGCTCTCGGCCACTCAACCGGGCGATGATAGTACTCTTACTCTCGCGGGTAGCGGTCGCAAAGCTGGAACCTCCGCGGGAAATTCTTCTGCTGCCGCCGCGGTCGATGTTAAGACCGCGACTCCCATGCGGAAGAACAAGTCGGCGTCCTCGTTGGTGGCTCTTTCATTTGCATCGCACGTCGAGCCGACAGTTCTTCCACCGGGAAATTACGAGTTTCCCTTCAAAACCATTTTACAGGGCGCCATTCCTGAATCAATCGACAGCCTGAAAGGCTGCTCCTTGGTGTACAGGCTCCAAAGTATCCTCGAACGCCGCCGATTCTCAACGCCGATCATAACAAGGCGGCTTATTCATGTTGTGAGGACTTTGCCATCCGATTCAAGCGAGCTCACAGAGACTGTCGCAGTTGATAACACCTGGCCGGGCAAAGTTGATTATTCTATCAGCGTTCCGACTCGCGCATTGGCCGTCGGCTCGACTTGCCGCGTGGAAATCACAATGGTTCCCCTCGCGAAGGGCCTCAAATTGGGTATCGTAAAGGTCAAGCTTGCCGAATACTCAAATCTAGTTTCTTCTGCTTCTTCACGGTCACAGGAGCGCCATATTGTGTCGAAAATAATTCCGAAAGTCACCATCGATCCCGCCACGGGACTCGATGTGTGGTCCAACGATACGCCACTCGACGTCGACGGAGTCTTTTACCGCGGCGACGGCATCACTCTTTCCCAGGACCGCTGGGAAATTATGATGCGGATTCAGATTCCCGCCTCGGCGGCGAAGATAACCCAGGACTGCGACATCAAAAATTCCATCAAGGTTCGCCATAAATTGAAGTTTTCCATCGGACTAATCAATACGGACGGCCATGTTTCTGAGTTGCGGGCAACTTTACCCGTCACTGTGTTTATATCGCCTTTCGTACCAATTCATGCTCATGGAATTAAGAGTTTTGATGTCCCGCAATCTTTGTCGGGATATGAAGATGCTACCGTGTACCCCCCTGGTAATGATGAGCTCATGTTTTCCAGGGACGCTTTGTCGGAGTCGCTGTCACAGGTGCGGACCAGTTTTTCGGGAAGCAATTTGAGGTCAACGTCCGCGATCAATTCTGGCCCCAATTCTGCCGCTAACTCTACCGCAAATTTACCTTCAGCCGGTTTAGGTAGTTCTGTTATCGGCTCTGTTGGCTCTCTGAGCGCCGCGTCTCTCGGAGGGTCCGTAACGGGATCCCTTGCCGCATCGTCTGTGGAATCCCCAATAGGCTCCACTACCGATCTCAATACCCAGGATTTGATGGCTCCGCCAAGTTACGATCGTTATGTGTATGACCGTCTTTGTGATGCAAATGGAGCTCCTGAAGAGCCTACAGGGCCCGCCGCGCCAGCAACGCCCGCGGGGCAAATAGGGCAGACGGGGCAAGCGGTTTCAGAATTACCCGGAGATTTCAACCCTGTAGCCGTAGATCGTCATTCTGCTACTCAGCTTGTTGCAAGTTTGGCCGCGCACAATAACACCAATTCGGAAGCTCGAGGTAGTGCTGCTGCCGCGGCGACAACATCTTCCACCTCTGGAACCTTGCGGCGGCCTGTGTTTACTCTGGCAGATGAGACGTCTTCCCCTGATATCCGCGTGGCTCCTGGAGTCGCGCCCACTGCGTCCTCCTCGAAGATCATTTCCGGCCCGGCATTTGAGGGTGGAACGCAACTCGCGCTCAGCGCGTCGTCATCGGGCGCTAATCTCCCCGCACTGATGTCGCCGCCTGCTACCACATCTGTCCAGCATCTTTCTAGAGCGACATCTTTCATGACCGATGTCGCTTCTACACCGCACGTTTCATCGGGAAGCACTTTAGGTTCATCCATCCCCGAAGAGCGGTGGGATACAACAGAGCTTTCTAAAGTTCCGTCCTACGAGACTGCCATTATGTCGGATGCAGTGACCGACGAACTCACCCCGGCATATGAACCGTCAGAATACGACTCTCACTTTAATTTGGACTTGTTGGATTCGCGCCTAGAAAGTGCCGGCGGTGGGTTTTCTACCGCGAGTGCTGCCGCTGCCGTTCGAGCTCCGCAGCTTTCGCGAATCCACTCCACCAACAGTGTTCCATCTGTAAGAGGTCTTTCACCAAAGTTCGGCTCTTCTACATCTCTCTTCTCTAAACAACTACATAAGCTCCATCGCATGGAGTCTTCACCTCCCCTTGCTTATCCGGCGGCTGCCCATAATCATTCGTCTGAAGCTACTACGCCGACAACTGGGTCTACCGGGGCCATCGACTCTACTGCGGCCACCGGGGACACCGGGAAAACCTCTTCGCGGCCCCCCGTTACTCCACTAGGCGGCCGTAGGAGTAAATCTTCGTTGAGTTACAGAATCTTCCATAAGATTTAGTTTAATATTATTATTATTATCATCTGAGACATTTTCTTGCTATATTGACAGAACAATTCACCATATTCACAATACTACAGTAAAAAAGTCCCCTAAATAAGTATAAAATTAGCAAGCCCATAGAAAAATGAACGTTGCGGTTTCTTGAAGCGCATGGAGAGTCACTTTTATATACAATGTCAGTCTGTGGATTTGAACTCTTAGTTATCTTATTGCCCGAAGAGGATGGTTCTCTCGATTTCTCAATTGTCGGGGATTTTTCATTAATACTTCCGTTTCGGGAAAATACCTTTCTAATACGTTCAAATCTCTTCTCTATTCGTTGACGTTTTCCATATTTGATTGGCTTCTCCAACAAACTGAAATTGTTAATTGGGCTGTTAGAATATACGTATTTCACATCGTCTTCTTTAACAGGACTTGCTGGCTCAAAAATTGAGGAAACTGAATCATCTCTTAGCACAGCCAAATTCCGAGAGTCATACTTAGGAACCCTTCTCCCTAATTTCAACTTCACTTTAATGTTGAAAAATGGTGACATTAATAAACAGAAACTGAACGTTTTGCATGCTTCTCAGAGTGGAAAAAACCATATTAAATAGGAACCAGTTTCATGAATCAGCTTCGTTAATAGCTGTCATTTTGGTTTCAAAACAACTCCGTACACCACATACCATGAAACATCCTTACACATTTCTTTATTGGCATCCTTTACACCCCCTCGTATCCTTGTTAAAAAACCTATCACCCCAATAAGGAAAGGGACTCAAACATTCACAAAACAAACAAACAAAAGAGAAAACAAAGGCAACTGCGGGGCACAAAACGGGATACATCTTTTACCAGCAAAACCATAAAAGGGCAGTCATTTCCCTTCTTTTTGTGTTGCCCCGTCCACTTTCTTCTACTTCATCTTCTTTTTCCACCATGAGCCAGGACACTAACGTAAGTTGTCAGACATGTTCATTTTGGTCCATCCTTGTTACTAACATCTTAATTAGAGCTACTCAACTCATTCAGTGGGGACTGTGGAGTCCAATCTGAGCTCGGCAAACACTCCTACTAATACTGCCCCGTCTCTTTCTATTTCTCATGGCATTCCAAATTTTAATGCATCGCTTAACTCAATGGACATTCTGACAAAACCGGCGACAGAGTCGTGGAACAATTCACTCAAGCAGTCTACCAGTTATCTTCCCGGCAGCATGGTTTGGCAAACATACACGGATACCACTCGGCAGCAACAGCAGCAGCAGCAAACTCAGCTTTCGGCTGCTCCACTGCAAAAATCAGCCTCTGAATCTCAATATTCCTACTCAGATCAAGCCAGCATGGACTCTTTGATGAATCAATTTATGCAGATGAATGCTCCAACAGCCTATCATCCACAGACACAACCACAAATGCAGGCACAACCTTCGAGCAGCAGATTGGCAGCAGCACTTCCCACGAATTTCCAAAGACCCAACGATGCATCCACCAATTATCAGCAGCAAATTGCAATGGATCCATGGAAAGCCCAGAGTTCAGCAACCGATTCTCGAACCTCTTATGTAAATCGTCGTAATTCTGTGCCCTTAGGTAGACCTATGTACTCACAGGCAGCAGCAGCCAGTATGGCTAACAGAAAGATCGACAGTAATAGCAGTGGAGCTGGTAGCACAGTTGCTGTAACGGGAGGAGAAGATGCGGATATTCAAGTGAAATTACAGCTGAAGGACGTGGTGATTGCACAACTTCAAGAAGAAGTAGAGAGATCAAATAAACAGGCACAGGCCGTAGCATCGATCGAACTTCAAATGGACAGTGAAGGATTTGAAATTCCAAGGAACCACGAACAGTTATACAGGAAACTGGTGGAGAAGTTGCAGATTACAGAGAAGGAACTCGAAGATACAAAGACAAGATTGGAAGCTCTCGTTACTGCCATCGCTCTAAATCCATCGCAGTCCCAGTACAAATATGGCCGGTACGATGAGCAGGAGATAGCCCACAAAATTATAACCAAGCTGAAGATGCTTAGCGAAGAAAATGAGGAGCTGTCCAAGATGTTGAGCTATGGTAAGGCAAAGGAGAAGGATATCGAGATCGGTCTCTTACGAGCCCAGAATTCCGAACTTCGTGAGAAGCTGCTTAGGTTAGAGAATAAAGGGGACCACGATAACAAGTGAAAGAGTAGCTTTTACTCTTAGTGTTTATTAATCAAAGAAGTTACTAAAACTCCTGTTACTTCCTCTTATAAACGTAGAGGTATCCAGAAACTTCGATCTCTTTGAGGCTCTCTTCACCGGCCAATACCACCTTTTCGTCGTTGAAAAGAACCCATCTCTCTTCACCTTCCACCTGTTTTTTGACAAAAGCCACGTAATGGCCCGAATGGATTGATGTACCTTTATGGCACACCACACCCAAAAGCTGGTATTTACTGGAGTTGGAGATCATATGTTCTAACTCCTTCACTTTATGCGCCGGGTCATATTTGACGGGCTGCTTAGGAATATTTCCATCGTCGTCAGGATTGGCAAACAACCATTCCACAGACTGTTGGACGTTCCCTTCGTTCACAATCAAAGCTTTTTTGGCCAATTTGGCCCCAAAGCCCATCGATGTCAACGTTTCCACATCTTTCAGACTCACTTTACAGGAATCTGGTTGATTAGCAGCCACCTTAAATGGTTCATCAATACCCGAATCATCCATGTGTTCGAACAACCAATTGGAAGCGGTTTCTGCATCCCTGTTTCCCGTAGTATATAGTGCTCTTTTACATCTATTTTCAGGAAATCCCATGGATATTAAAGCCTCCAGAGCATTTGCATTAAACTGGAAGGTTGTGTCATCTTCTTCACCCTTTGGAAGTTCCACCTCGTCATCCTTTTTGCCCTCACTTTTGAATGAATTCAAGTCAAGCGATTCGTTGAACTTAATAGGCACCATGAGCTTCATAGGAACCCAGTTTTCTAATTTTATGCGCTGAGGATTCACAACCAAATATTCAGGATACGTCTTGAATCCCTGACTTTTCAATGCACCCTGTTTCTGACCCTGGCACTGCTTACATTGATAGTCAATAGTTTCAGCCTGATGCCACCCGTTGAAGCACTTTTCCATTGTAGTAAAGGCATACTTTCTGGTTCCATCATCATCAGTAGAGATCAAATGTTCTTCCACGGGCACAGAGACACTATCGCACACCTCTTTGGTCAAGCTGATTCCTCCACAATGGGTGCATTTGAGTTTGTTTTCTAGAACACACTTGAAAACCTCAGTTGGAACCTCCGAACCGCTGCCAATGATATGTTGCTTGTCCAATTCACTCACTAAGTAAAGCCAGAATTCAAACGCATCCTGCTGAAGCATGGTGCTGAATTCTGGATGTCCTTTTCCTATCAAGGATTTAAATCCCGAAGGTCTTATACCTCTCTGGTACTTGATTTTCTCAGTAGTGAATGAATCAGGAACAGAATACCGTCCAGAAAGTAGACCATCACCAAGTTTATACATTTGAGTCTCCAAATCCGATGCCGGATCTGTATTTCCTACGATTTTCTCCATTGGCATGCCTTCATCAGGACTAAAATATGCATTCATGAAGGAAGGAATGCTGTATATGACCTGCAAAATTGACGCCAAGTAACACGAGTTTCCTAAGTTCTTGAATCCGGTCAAACCGGATCCAAAAACCGGAATAAGCGACTCACCACTCACCGAATCCATGCTGAAATCCCATTTAACGTTCTGCTCGATCTGAAGCTCCGTCAAATTCTTCTCTGTCTTTATAAAATGTGATAAATCTATACCGTAAGTCTTCAAATATACCGCTAGTAATGGCACCTTAACCTCGTCGTCGCACGTGTAGCAGTAGCAGTCGGCAGACTCCGTAGACAACGACCCAAGTTTCACGGCAACATGATGGTCCGGGTGATCCTTCCTATGAGCCACAGCATGAGAGTTGCCCGGAACGCCTCCAAATTGCGATCTTCCACATCCAATGTTGCCACACTCGAGGCAGATCCATAGGTTCTCATCAAGTTCACAGTCATCGCACTGATGTAAGGATGCGTGCTTAGACCGTTCGATCTGTTCAATTTTTTGGGAATGACGACATGGTTGGATCTCCTGTTGCCAGGCCTTAATCTCCTGCTTCTTCTCGGATGATGTGGCCCTGATAATGGCTTTTGCTGTGATCACCAACTTCTCAGGAAGTCCCTTAGTGGATAGCGGAAATGTAGCGTCGATCGACGCATCATATACAGAAGCCTTAGTCTCAAACAAGTCATCTTCTGTCTCTTCTTTAACCTCGAGTTTCAGCATTTTAAGCGGTTGATGCTGATGCTGTTTCTGGATGTCCCTCTGCTTCACCACCTTTCGATAATTAAGAAACAAGTGATGGTCGTACAACATGGAATGCTGAGATGTGTAGTCAAACTTGGATCGCGAAAACGCTTGGTAGCACGTCATACAAATATCGAGACCTTCATCATCGAAAGCCGTATCAAAGGAAAACATGCAATCATCCTTATATACAGGAGTATCTGCGGAAGGAGGGTTGATCTTAGATAAGTCAAAATCCATAGTGAAAGTTGTTCCGAAAGAAGAGAATGGTAATAAACGGAGGACAAATAAAAAGAGAACGAGAGGAAAATAAATAGACGCAATAAAACCATTAAATGCCAAATTAGGAAAGAGCCAAAAAGAGGATTTCATGTTTTTCTTATTTTAACTAAGTAATTCTTGTAAAGGTTACAATTCCAACCAGTAGACGGTGTTTGTCACTTCGAACTCCCCAATAAGATCGATATCATCACTGCTGCTACCCACGTGGATCTGGTATTTATCTGCCTCTAAACACCATTTATTCTGGTACTCATCGAAGTAAGAGCAAGCACGTTTCAAGTCCAAAGAAAAACTGACACTAGTGGTTTCACCAGGCTTTAATTCGGCCTTGGCAAAAGCTTTCAATTCCTTGACAGGTCTAATAATTGAAGGATTGATAGCACCAACATACAACTGGATCACCTCTTTCCCAGTATATTTGTCCCCAGTGTTGCTGACCTTCAAAGACACATCAATCTTCTTATCATCTGCATCAACTTTAAGATTCTCAAATTTAAAAGTGGTATATGACAAACCAAATCCATAAGGGAAAGCCACACGGCGTTGTAACTTCTCGTAGTAACGGTAACCAACAAACACATCTTCACCATACAAAACACGGCCCTTTTCAGTGTGGAAGTTAAGAAAAGCAGGGTTGTCTTCATTTTTGAATGGCCAACTCAATGAGAGCTTACCACTAGGAACAACATCTCCAAACAAAACATCTGCAATGGCGTTACCCAATTCATTACCTCCATACCAGGCCTGAACCAATGTACTACAGCTTTGTAACCATGGCATTTCAACAGGACTTCCTGATTGGTTCACCACTACAGTATTTGGATTGGCCCCAATAACTGCTGCCACCAAATCGTTGGTCTTTCTTGGTAACATCATGTCCTCACGGTCATAACCCTCGCTTTCCCATTCGTTATTCAATCCAATACATAGAATGACATTATCGTGAGATTTCGCAAGTTCAACGGCATATTCGATCTCCTTTTCATCATCAATAACTTTTGTCACACCAGCCTGTAGTTCACCTCCAGTGAAATTTGGTGCAACAGGGGAAGTGAAACCAGAACCAAATTCAATTGTGATCTTGTACTTTTTTCCTGCCTCCAAATGAACTTCGGTCGTTTTTTCAACGGCACCACTGCCAAAGCAGAAGGCTCCCTTAGTCTGATGATTCTTGTTGTCAATCAACAACTTCTCGTCAATATAAAGCATAGCAGTACCGACTACCTCGAAACCAAACTGGTAGTCTGCAGTTTCCAAAGGCTCAAAGTATCCCTCGAAATCTACGTAGAAAATCTTTGTCTGTTCATCCACAGCAGGATTGGAGTAGTCAGCCAAGTTGATAAACGACTCTTTGATGACACACTCATCAATAGGTCTTTCGTTGCCTGCTCTTTCCTTCTTTGGCTTGGTGTAGAAACGAGCTCCAATTCCCCTTTTTGAACTATCCAAATTATTACTCATTTGCTCAAACAATCCACTAAGAGTTTTAAAAGTGTGACAGCCAACAGTGAAATCGACTTTACCACCAGAAACTTTATTCTTGATAGCTTCTAATGGTGTAATCACATAGTAAGGTCTCAAGAAAGCAGAACCTCCTCCAGAAAAGGTGTTTAAAGCGTTTGAATTCGGTCCAATGACAACGGTAGACTTTTCCTTGGATAAAGGAAGAATGTTCTTGTCATTTTTCAACAAGACAATACCGTCAGCTGCAATCTTTCTCAAGAATGAGCTGGTCTCAGAAGTATTGTTCTTTGTATCCTCTCTGCGGTCGAAAGGAAGTTTGGTACCATTGCCAGAGACATACTCAACAAGCTTCAACACCTGTTTACATCTCTCATCAATGTCAGTTTCTTTAAGATTTCCCTCTTTGGACATCAACAAATGCTTGATGACCTCCCATCTTCTGAACTTGGTAGGTCCAGGAAACTCAATGTCCAAGCCATTTTTAAGGGCATCAACACAGGAATAGGTGCCAGTCCAGTCACTCATGATCAATCCATCCCATTTCCATTCTTCTCTTAAGATATCGTGAAGTAATTTCCGGCTCTCCGAATTATGGATACCATTGATCTTGTTGTAACTGGTAATGAGACACTTAGGGTTGGCCAATTTAATGGCCAGTCTAAATGGCTCCAAGTATATCTCACGAAGAGCTCTCTCGCTAACAACACTGTTGGATGAAAATCTCTCATGTTCTAACTCATTGCAGACGAAATGCTTTACCGTGGCAGCAAGATCACCTGATTTCTGGATACCGGAAACGATAGAAGCAGCTATAATACCACTTAAATAAGGATCCTCACTGAAGCTCTCGAATCCTCTACCTCCTAACGGACTCCTCTGAATATTTAAGGTAGGACCTAAAATAACTTGGGCTCCCTTGTGTTTGGCCTCAATGGCCATTAATTCTCCTGCCTTCTCTACTAGTTCAGCATCAAAAGTAGATGCTATGCAGGTTCCATTAGGAAAACATGCAGAAGGTGTACCGCCAGAGAATCGGGAACCTCTTACTCCATTTGGGCCATCACTGACTTGAATCGAGGGAATTCCCAATCGATCGATCTTTGCAGTGTGCCAAAAATCAACTGCCGCAATCAAAGAAACCTTTTCCTCGGTGGTTAACTGTTCAACCAATTGGTCGACTGGCAACATAGTGATCTTTAGTTTCTTCTTTTTAAATATATTAAAATATTTCTGAGTTTTTTTTGAGTCCTTTTAAGCCCTTCTAAGCCTTTCACGTCTATCAAGTCCTTTTAAGCCTCTCAAATCTTTTTTAATTTTTGGGTTGACCTATTTAAAATAAATCAAGATAGTTTAGTTTGACTAAACTCCTCAATTCTCTTTCAACAGTGAATTACTTCGTTTATGCGATGAAAACCGAAAACTCTTCGGTATCATAATGCCAAAAGAGAATACGGTATTCAACCACCATTTTAAATGGAATTAATTAAATAAAATTATTACAAAACGGTAAAAGCTACCCTCATCACAAGTGTTTAAACGATACTTCGATGGGAAGTTCCCAGCCGCCTTACCAAAGAAGAAGTCACAAGCATTCAACGGATGGGCGAGCCATCGTGGTTTTCATTTTTAGGGGGTGCGTTCGGACTCTTCCCCAAAAATGGACATTCGAGTGAAAAAGAAAAGCGAAATATCGAATTCCGAAGAAATTCCGAAGAAGTTTCCGAATTAAAGAATTGACACCCCCTTATCTAAAGAAGTTAAATATAATAAGAAGATTGACTTATGGTTGCCTCCACATACTACTCCAACATACCTCTGAGCCGTTGCACTATTCCAACAAAAAAAATTAGAGGTTATCATACTAAGCAGGATTTCTATGCGTTAGAAGTAGAAGCTGTAGAATTAAATAAGAGTGTTCGAGAATAAGTGATCGTGGTAATTTACTCATCATCATGACATGATACCATTTTTGATTCCAGTCAATGTTAATTCTGCGTTTTATTTCAAGATTAGATTTTTCAATTAGAAAAGCTGTAAACCTTTATATATCATAGGGAAAAATATATGCGAGATATCGTCATCCATGATTGGCTTGAATCTTGGTATTCATTCAATATGCCGATTTTCTGGAGAACACTATTTGTGGTAGCCTTGTAGTTTTGTTGGATCAGGGTTGACACTTATTCAGTGTTTGTGATCAAGATAGCTTAATCATAAAATTATATATTTACCTTCGATCTTCAGAGTTCAACCAACTTCATTCTCATTGGACAGGTTTCAGCTTAACATTGATTTCTAGATGTGCCAACCAAACTATATTTATTTATAATTCAAAGACAATATATCCATTATGTGTTCATCCTGTTCAACTATAACTGGATTAATTATTCATTTTTAAACTCAATTAAAGACTAATCCAAGCCTAAGTTGTTCGGCACCACCACAAAAATATTGTCACACGCCTCATATATGCCTACCTCCCAACCAAACCAAGCATCTCGTTGATTTCATTCTCCATATTCTCAATAGAAGAGTCTTCTTCGGAAACCAGTGAACTATCTGCAGTATTCTGCTCCTTCTTATTCTCTTGCTCACTCAGGTCAACTACTTTAGCCTCAGCAGTTTTATTGGTAGCTTGCCCCAGGTTCGACTTTTTTAAAACATCGATGCCATCTTCACTATCTGACGAAAGATCAATAATTTCGAGTGCATCGGTCTCATCAACCTCATCAGTGTTGATTCCAATTGGAATGATATTTTTGAAAGATCCGGTCAATTCAGCACCTTTGCTTTTCATCCGTGGAAGCCCAGGAGGTGAATCAAATGATATCAAAGGTTGTCGACCTTTACTAGAACAATCATTTACACTTGGCTGCTGAATACAACTAGATCGGGTGCCTTTTGCAGGTGGACTTCTCGTACTAAACGGCCTTTTTCTCGTCCTAATATCATTTTCATCCTCCTCCATCCAAAAACTATCTGTAGCAGGTAAAAGCTTAGGAGTAATTCCGTCATCTTTTGAGCTTGGCCGACTGCCCGTAAATCTTGGTTTTTCCAGTGGTTGGGCCAACGGTGCGGCATTTGGCTTATCACTGAGAATCTCTACACCCCTCTTCGGAGAAATCTTTATGGGAGATACCTTTAGGTTGTCCAACGTGGATGACTGCCGTGGTAGTTTACGACTTCTCTTCTTAGGACTTCCTTTTTTATATGTCTTCTGCTTATCCTTCTGCTTCTTCTCATACTCAGCAATCATTCTGCGGCCACCCTCAGTCGATTGCACAAGGTATTTCTGAATCCACACGTAGCTGTTCTTCTTGTCGGGAGATTTAAGATTGTAGTTTTCGTCGTAAACGTCATCTACCACTTCGGGTACAAGAAACGGAGCAAAAAGCCTTTCTCCGTTGTATTTAACCTGGTATAGTTCGGTTGTCCATTTATACTCGAGTTCATCTCCAGTAAAGCCATTTTTACGCCTCATAGGTAACTGAAGAAGTTTGAGCGAGTTGATAAAAAGATCATGTTCTGCCTTCCGAAACTGATCTATTTCTTCGATTGCCCGGAAAACATAAGCCTCTGAAAGAGACTTCACTAGGAACTCTCTCGTTGTCTTGTTGACTGGAAATCTATACTCACACATCTTCTTGAAATCGGGCAACCTAAACCAGCAAATCGGTGAACATCCCACCTGATCTGAATCAGTTATAGTTCTAATATCATCCTTGCTGTTGATAACAGATGATCCAGTAGACCTTAAAAATCGAATGGGGTATCCACTCTGATTCAAGTTACACACAGCAGCCCGTTGAGGCAAAATACAGTAGTGAAAATCATCACTGTTGATAATGCCTGCATTATTGGTATCATATAAGGAAAACATATAGATGCGCTGAGCTAAGAGAGGATAGAAGTGAATCATAATATAGAAGTCAGAGGGTAAAATAATACCATTCTGAATGTTATGAGCCCTACCAAAGTACTCTCTACTACGTTTGTTGATTTCTGAGTCCAAGAGTTTAGAAAACTGGTCGAGTTTCTTCTTTCTCGATGTAAAGTTCTGTATGATCTGACCTCTAATGTATCCAGAATCATCAGGATTCACAAAAATTTGCTGAAAGATACTTGCGAAATCCTTTCTATCCTCGGAATCAACAACCGAACTTCCAATCTGGGCAAGAGAAAAAGCCCGTGCTATTCCAAGACCGCCAGCACCTCCAGAAAAGTCATTTCCACCCAAACATGCAATGAAAATGACTCTTTCTCTAGTCAATCCCGTAATTTTCTCAATATTTACCATGCTAAATGGAGTCACATAAAACTCCTGCTGTTGTTTGACACTGACGTCCGATGGAACATAACCAGAAGGAGCATCGATTACCCATTTGGAGAAATTACGAAGAATCAATTGTGCACCAAACATCAATCCATCTCCATCATTGCTGATAATACCATCAATAACCCCACAGCTATTGAGTCTTCCCAATTCAGCTTCGGCCTCAGCTGGAGCTTGAACATATGTTATATTCCAGTCTTCCAGCATGTCTTTAACAGTCTTCACAGAAGGAGAGTCATAACAATCAGCCACCGTTGTATCCCTAATAACATCGTTGACACTTTCATAAGCCTCATCAAAGCTTCCCACCTCGGGCATAAATGAGTATCCCTGAATAAAGTGGTGATCGTGGTGATCCAGATCTTCACCAATTTCATCCTTGGTCTCCCACCGTCTCTTTTGAACCTTATAAGGACCATCAAACACCAGAACAAAAGATACATTGAGACGAATCAATTCTCTTATTCTCGAATGAAAATTAAGAACCAACTTAGAGATCATATCGCCAGTCATTGAGCCGAATCCTGAACTTCCAGGAGGTGCCAATTCAAACATCCACATATACGCATCTACCCCTACTTTTAAGGGTCTATGATGCTTGATGTAAAATCTCTCGGCGTAGATTCGCAACGGAACCCTTTCATCTCCTGCATCATACTGAACAAGCTTGTCCCAAAGACCCGGAATGGTCATAAAGAAATAAGCTTACCGAAAAGAAAAAGTGCAGATACCAAGAGCAGATGCTCGTCTTCTGGGTCTATCGAAAAACATGGTGCGACCATCTTCTGATTACTTAAGTAGCTAATAAATTATTCAATATACAAACTATACACAGCATAAAAACAAACAGCTTAAATGACTTCGTTGATCACCTCAGACGCCTCTCTATAGGTTTTGAGCAATTTCTGGCATTTTTGTCTTTCTTGACTCAACGTTTCGTCTTCATAGAGAAGCTCATCAAACAAAGTCTTCTTGTAAAGCTTTTCGACCAATGCATTTTGAATGCTGCTTTTCGTGTAGTTAACCAGAAGGCACATGATGGCTTTAGGAACCTGATCTTGGATCGTTTGTCTAATTATTCCAAAATATGACACTATCAACCGACGTATAAGTTCACATTCCATATGCTCCCTTTCTCCTAATGCTTCTCCAGAAAGTGTTAGATTGTCCATCTGTTCGTCCACTGAAGGTTCCTCAAAGTTATGAAATTGAAGCGTGCTGGAAGAGCTGTCACCTAAAAGAATAGAGTCTGAAGTAGTTTCGTACTGAGCAGTCGACTGCGATTGCATTTGTTTCGGTGAAGGAGACTCTTTTCCAAAAAAGAAGTTCAAGAAGGTGTCCTTATTTGGCTTCTCTAAAGAGTCTGAACCTGGAACAATACTCAATTTAGAATCATCGACAAACTCATCATCACCGTCTTCATCCTCTTCATCGTCCTTTACATCCTTAGTCTTGACTATCTTTGCATCCTGACTCTTGCTTTCACCTTTAGAAGATTCCCTTGCGTCACCATCAATTAGCTTATTACCAAAAGCTTTGCCGTTCACAGGCTTGGCTTTTCCGTTGATCTTTTTAGACATCGTTCGAGAATCTGAATGCTTCTGTCTCTGACGATCCTCAACAACGCTGGCCATAGCATTGGCAGCACCAACAAAACCAGGATGATTTGTATTAATATAGGACCTGTTAATGTCGATAAGACTCTGAATATAGCGAGAAGTAGGACCCAAGCGATCTCTAAGCAAGTCAGAAACAACCTCTATGAGTCGCGTACGCAATTTGGGATAGCGACTTAATTCTTTAGAACCACAAGAATGCCCTATCTTCATCAACTCTTCATAAACAAGTTCGACACAACGATGAGCCGGTCCCTCAAGAAGCTTGATTTGTGGCTTGACAAGAAGGTCAAACGCAAGCTCGGGAACAAAAAGAGAAGGTCTGGGACCTGTCGAATTCCTTATAGCCGTACGAATATCCTGAATGGTAAGGTTTTGCAAAGGATTGATCGATCTTAATGATCTTCCCAGAACCTCGTTGTAAACATAATAGATACGAGCACCACCGCAGAGCTCTTTTGTAGACATTTCGCTAGAATTACCCTCAATGGAATCAATAAAGCCGGTAGAAAACCGGTTCATGAGCTGCAAAATAAGGGCCCCTCTGTTTTCCTGCGTAACGTTATCGCATTCACCATAAGACGCGAGTTCTTGTTCAGTTTGACCAATTAAAGTATTCAATTTGGCCTTGATATCGGGCAATCTGTCACGAATATGATTCATAAGAGTTCTGTTAAGAGTTCTCGCAAGATAAGTAGTACCGCAATGAGAGGCGACATTTCGATAGGCCGGGTGAGAGATGAAGAAGTCTCTTTCTGAGGCTAAGCTGTCCTCCAAAGATTTACTAGTAGAGATATCCTGCTGAGAACGGTTGACGACACCAATGAAGCCAAGCTTAAGAGGATATACCTTACCAGTAAGAATGTCCAATGCATTGGTACCATGATCCATCAAATCGATTTTTGAAAGAATTCCAATGGTTCTTCTACCTTGAGGATCAACCTGACGAGCCAACTTCAAAGCTTCAGAATTAACAAGGTCGATATTTGCAGGAGTCACTGCAAGAATAATTGAGTTAGGCTTCGATACATACTCCAGAACCAAATTTTTGATCTGGCGTTCAATATCGGTAGGCTGATCACCAATAGGAATTTTTGTCAAGCCTGGTAAATCTACCAAGGTAAGGTCTAATACGTGTGAAGAATATACCTTCAAGTTGATAGGAACACGACTTATGCCCTTATTCTTACCAGCTATACGCGCCGTTTCACGCTCGATTTCGTGCTTTATGTTTTCAAAATTGTAAAACCTCTTTCCTGGTAGATGGAGAAATTCCCCCCATTCTTTAGGAGCTAGGTTCGAATTGGCTGAATCGGCCTTTAAAAGATGCTCCTCAAGAGTCCTTTGATTAGGATCTTCATCAGTCTCTATTCCAGCATTGACCTTAACTGAAAGATCACCAGAATCAATATTGATAAGCTGAAGTATAAGAGGTCGTCTTGTGACAATACCAGTTCCTCGAGGGAGAAAATCCCTACCAACTATATTCTCAAGAACAGAAGACTTTCCAGCTGATTGAGAACCAATGACTGTTAACAAAGGAAGATCCAAATCCGTCAGATTTGCATTGCTCACGATATCCTGAAGTTTATTGACCACTGGAATGAGGTCTTGTAACGCAGACATGGGATAACAAGGCACAAAATCACTAGCAATCCACCAGCAAAACAATAATGATGATTCCATTTGATTAGATTTGATTCATTAAGTAGCTCGCGTGAAATTTAAAGGTGATGAAAAAATAGCAGAAGGGTCCCAAAAGGGAAATATGGAGATGGGTAATTCAGGACTTCTTTTTTCTAACTAAAGTATTTAAATTGTGTGCTTTTCTGGCAGAAAGTGAATGAACAGGAAGAGTATTGGCATTAGTAATTCTGGCATTTGTGGTTTGGACATTTGCTGCGGTAGTGTCGTTGGTGGTGGAGGTGGCTCTACCTTCGAATTCCCCCATCTCTATGGCTTTCTGCTTGAGTTCCTCTATTACATGCTTATAATCAACAGCATCAGAATAATCCACTCCAATAATAAGCTCTTTGATTCTATTAAATTGGGACTTTTTCAGAATCAAAAGCCCTCTATAATCATCATCGTTTCCACGTTTCGAAACACCTTCAACACCTATTAAACCCACCGTTATACCCAGTCGAAACTCTTGCCTAATCGAGAGCTCCGTCCAGAACTGTTTCATTTTGACTCTTTTGATCCTGTTTTCCAAAACTAAATGTTCCAGAAATCGACCCTTGGGATCATCCGGTAAAAGAGGAATATGATAAACGGCAGAATCGTTTGTATTCACCTCATTACTGTAGACATCACCTACCTGCCAATCACTATCACGTGACGGAAAATACCTGATCACCTCATATTTATCTGCATTGAGGATGTTGACCTTCTTTTGTAAGAGATGGTGGAAAATCCCGCCTTTCACCGTTTCTTCAACGTTCTTTAGCCACCATTTGAGCAACCCACTATCGCTTAAAATGTGCTTGTTCCGATTTTTTGACGAATTAGGAAACAAATACTGAGGCTCCGATCTGGTGAACAGAACAAGTCTTGTAAGATTCCTCGGAGAATCCATCAGAAGATTGATTGAAGGACTGAATCGATCCCTTGGAATTACTTCTGGCATTCCGTAGACCGAGTTTCCTCGAGCTCTTTCTATCAGTATATGAAGAGCCCTATCTGTCTCAGACACAAACGGCTTGTGTTTTTCCGTCACATTTGCTTCGTGATTAATACTAACCGGTGTTTCTAGATCTTGGTAATACTTCCCAATCGGATATAGAAGAATCCATCGCAATAGGATTTGAATTACACGGCCAACATTCAGTTTCAGGCCACCCACTAGTCCTGACGTATCCGCCTTAGAAATGTAAATGGTCCTTAAAACTTGGTTCTGGTTCTTCGGGATGTCCAAATATACGAACACCTCCAGTGCTAAAACAGGTCTGTCATCAGAGAAGAGAACGATCAAATGAACAACTTTGCAACTCTGTACGGGATCATTCTTATGGTGATGGACGATCGATTTACTCTCCTTGGGAACGCATTGAAGATTTAAGACTGAGTACTTTCCTCTTGGAAGTACTTCGGAAAGCTGTTCTGTTAGATTGGCCATGACAGGAGCTCCTTATTCAATGAGGAGGTGTCAGCTTAGGGGTGGAGCAAAGTGAAAACCGACCTTTTCGCGACGCGTCGCGTCGCGAAATCATTTCACCTCTCAATGCGACTACTAACTATATTATATCTTAATTATCTTTATTCAATCCTTTAACTCCTCGTTATATTCTTCAGGGTAAAAAATTAACCTCTCCACACCATCCGCCGTCAATAACACCATTCTAATAACACCTCCAGAAGAGCCATCCCATCTTATGGCCTGAGAAAGAGAGGTCTTCATGAAATCTATAGTCTCTTGCTTAGTCATATCTGGCTTGTAATTCTCCTTACAGTAACCATAGATAAAAACCGAACCAGATCCGGAAATGGCATACTCATGCTGATGCATAGAACCACCCAAAGGTACAGTAAACACCTGTCCTCCCTTACCCTTATCATAGCCAGCACATATAATTCCAGCAGTTAACGAGTCCTTGTTGTTATAGCATATCTCCTGAAAAATCGACGCAGATAGACGCGTCGACGGAGACCGTCCATTCATCGTCTTGAACAAATCAAGCTGATATCTCACTATATCAGCCACTGCCTGAGTATCTGCCGCCGATCCAGATCGACAACACCATATATTGTCTTGCAATTCAGTCAATTTATCCGTCACTCTATTGGCCACATACGAACCCGATGTAGTTCTACTATCTGCGCCTAAAATGACTCCATCCTTGAATGTCACTGCCATAATAGACGTACCCATACTGATTTCTCCTTTTTTGAGGTGGCCCACGTCCACATTAATTGAATCCATACTGTATTATCTGTTGAATTTGATGATTTTAACAGAAGAACAACCTCTACCTTCCTTTTATGAGTGGCGAAAAGTAACCGAAACCTGTTTTGTTTTTTCTCCTCTTATGGTGTACGGATGCCATTTCTCTGTTCTCTACACTACCTTAAGATTTTGATCTGAAAAAATTTTTTTTTCAGGGATTAAGACCGAAGAAAAGAAGAAGAAGAACAAGAGAACAAAGAAAGCAACGATCAGTATACACTATTTCTCCTACTTCATGACATCTCCTTTCGATTTTTCCAATTTACCAGGAACAGAAGATCCATGGGGACCTTCTAAAGAGATTCCTAAAAGTCTTAGATTCAATGATGTTCCTTATGCTCCATTCTCCAAGACAGACAAGCTTGGAAAGGTTGCCGATTGGCAGCAAACGAGGGAAGATGAAATGCCCAAAAGATATCAGGAGAAGAGAAGAGACCAATATCATGCATATGGTGCATCTGCAGCCAAATTATTTGGTGCCGAGGCCGAAGAAGAGGACTTTTCCATAGTGGATAATAATGCACAACCCGTTAACAAGCAGGCCATTCTGAGAGGAAGAAGAGGAGGAGGTCGATTAGGTGGTATGCAGGACGGTAAGCCATTTAACAATAGACGATTCAACGGCCGAGACGGTAACGGTGGAAATTTCGGAAATTTTGGAAATTTTCAAAGAGATGGAAATAACGGCAATAACAACGGTGGCAATGGCAGCAACAACAACAATAACAACAACAATAGTAACAACGGCAACAACGGTAACAACGGAAACAATGGTTACAACAATGGTCGCAACTTTGGCCACAACAATAATGGTGGTGGTGGCGGCTGGGGAAACCGTGGAGGCTGGAGATACAACAACAACCGATACGGTAATAGATACTATAATCGTGATGAACAGAATAAGAATAGGGCTCCTTCTCTTAAGATCGATCCTGAATGGAAACTGGTGACGGAGATCGAGCTTAACAAGCTCACGAAGTTGAATTTAATGGTTCCTAAACCCGAGGTGATTTCTGAATACGGTTCGGTTAACTACTACAACAAGAAGTATGAGCAGTTCAGACCGGAGGCATTGAGGCCTCATAGCAGAACCATAGTGAGCCCAACAACATCTGGAGATCCAGTCATAGGTTCGTATGCGTCTGAAAACAAAGCCTCTGTCTTTGCCACAGACTCTATTTTGGCCCAGTTAATGTGCTCTGTTAGATCTGCCTATTCATGGGATATTATTGTGACCAAAAAGAACGGCACCATCTATTTCGATAAAAGACAGGGAAGTGATAAGATTCAAGTTGATGAAAATGCTCCTTGGCCTCCTACTGATACTGAGAAGAATGATATCAACAGTTCCACCAAATTATCTGAAGAGGCCACCTCGATCAACCAGAGTTTTGTCTCTAGTGTTTTGGAACCCCACGTTCATGATCTTGATCATCCTGAAAATCCTTTCGGAGCCTCTTCTGCTGGTTCTGACAAGGCCGGTTATAAATATGTGAAGTATTTATTGCCAACAGATGACTCAGAGAGTCCTTTGAGTTTGATTCTTAGAGCTCAAGTCGATGCATACCAACCAGAAGGTCAGTTGATTTCGGTCAACTCCTTGAATCAATACAACCCTACACCTTCTAATGACTGGAAGACCAAGTTGATCACCGGTTCCAGAGGTGTGATTTTTGCAGGTGAACTAAAGAAGAACAACAACAAAATAGCTAGGTGGACGGCTCAGTCTGTGTTAGGTTGCTTGGATTCGATGAAGATTGGTTTTGTCACTAGAGCTTCTCCAAAGGAGAACAGCAAGCATGTTGTTGCCGGTGCTATTACGTTCACTCCAGACGTTTTGTCTGCGCAGATTAACTTGTCTGTTGGTAATGGTTGGGGTATTGTCAAGTCATTAATAGACATCATTGACCACGAGGGAGGAGAAGAAGACTACAGATTCGTCATCTTTAGGGCCCCTGGTGTCTCTAAGATTGGTGTTTACAAGGTTCCTTTGGACACATTTGAGGATGAGTTGTAAATTAATGTTTTGACCTTTTTTTAGCCTTTTTTGTTGTTTTGTTTACTTATACTTTCGTTTACTTCGTAATCGCATCAACGGTGAGTCAACAGTCTCCGTTCCCGTTCCCGAACCTCTGGCTCTGGTAGGTGTAGTAACTGAATCTGAATCTGACATCTTTTCTGGAGATCTCTGCTTTGCCTGTTTGTAGTGATTGACTCTCTGCTCGAGATTCAACCTTCGGGCACGTTTGGCAGAACTCGATAATGACGTCTTATTATGCCGAATAGGTGTTCTAAATAACCTTGGAGGTGACATTCCTCCTGGACTAGACACCAGAGAAGCCAATGTAGACGGCGTACTCGATGAAATGAGGGTCAAATCAGACGATGATTCAGATTGAATGGAGCTCAACCGGCTGCCATTTCTTTCTAATTCGATGTATGGATTGCCAATAACAGTCGCCATTTCGTCCTTACTCTGTTTCTTGTTTTCCAATTTGATGTTCCAGATGTCAAAGAACGCTCTGAGAGCATGTTTCTGCCATCGAAGCTTGAACATGTCCGCATTTCGGTAATCGGTCTGATACTTAATCAGCCTAAGCGACATTCGAGACATCATGCTTCTAAGCAGTTCCACATCTTGCATACTGACATGATTCTGATACATCTCATCAAGCCTGATCAATCTATCATATTGATTAAGCCACTTGAGCATCACATTCAACATCAGTGAACTGTCCCTAACATTATCCGCCACCATTAGGGCTTCTTTTATCCTCGTAAATTTCTTCTTCCATATGTCAAAGCACTGTGTTACACTGGTTCGAAGCAAGTGTCCTCTGTAAATATTTTCAATACGGTCCTCTTTCTCCTTCAGCTCATAGTATCCGAGCTTCCATCGATCTAGAGCAAACTGGATAAGTCGAATCCTTTCTCTCTGACTCACAAACTCCTTGAGTCTATTAGCCCTGTCATTCAATTCTACCCTTGTCTTGAAATGTGTACCCCAAAATTTCATATAGGTCTGCAACGTCAAATATCGGTTCACTTCTTCGGACTCTTTCATATCACTGGTACATCGCTGTACTTTCTTCTTCCATAATTTGAATGTCTCCGTAACCATCTCGGAATCGAATTGGTTTTGATATTCTCGAAGCTTTGTCTCTAATCTCCATAATCGTATCTCCTTTCTTGCCAATATCGAATTTCTCTTCGTGCATCCATCAATGAATCTCAATTTTAATCTCCACTGATTCAATGACGATGACATGACATGCTTTCTTAACACATTATCAGCTTTCATTTTCATCCTAGCAACCTCTTTCCATTCTTTAATCAGTCTTCTGGCCACTGAAACATCTAGTTTCTTGTCTGCCTTATGACCAATCAAACTAATATCGTAGATCGTTTTCCAGTAATTGAAGAAATATCGTTTTCTCAGTTTTATGCTGCTCTGAATGACTTGGCCCTCAAAATTTGCGTACATCAACTGGTCAAGCCACATATGTAGATATCGCTGAAGAGTGAACTTTGTCTGGGCTTCATTAAGAATCTTAAGCCGTTGAAATGGACATCCACATGCCATTTTCCAAAGGAAAAGCGTACTTCTGTACAGAGTATCAACATAGAAATTAGCACTTTTCTTCTCGAGCTCTCTAATCGTTCTTAACCCACACAACCAACGGTTAAGATAGACAGTTAAAATAATAGAATCAACCATCTTAACTGCCTTGCTATTCTTAGCTCTAACTCCCATCAACATATACTTGAAATATCTTCGAATGGTGTGGTTCAACTCAAATTCTCGAAGTTTCTTAACCATTACCCTCTCTGTGCACTGTTTCCGGCCCTTCCATCGATAAAACATCCGCTTTTCAAGATATTTATCTGCTTCCTGAATTGATTTGACATACTTGTCATACTCGTGTCTCCATAATTTCATATATCGATGAACGACATACTTGTTGCAGGATCGATAAGCCTGCTGCTCAATGTTCTTATTCTGAGAGTATCGAATCTTCCATACGGTAAAATAAGGAGCTCTGAGAAGACGTCTTATCGTCATCAGTTTGGAATCATATAATGTCTCTTCTACAAATGTATCCTTTAAAACACCCATAAAATCCCGTTCCACCTTCAAAATATACCGGGCTGTCAAAGCGGCCTCTATAAGTTGATCATTGGCCATCACGTGCCCATCAGCAGAATGCTTTTTCGAGGTAGAAACCGTAGCCAACTCCTGCAACTCTGCATAAAACTCCAGAAGCGATGTATCTTTATTTATCCAAGCACTAGTGCTTCGGCTGACAGCACAGTAATAGTAATCAGAGTAGTATTGAATTCCGTCCGTGTCCAAAAATTCTGAATAGATTTCCAATGCTTTTACAAATACAAGCAATTGAGGAAGCGTGTTTGCCTGAGGTTCCACCACGCTTCGAAGTATGGATATAAGTTCTTGAGGAGGAGGTATACGGTCTTCCTTCACAAATAAAGATTTCTCATCCGATTCATCAGTGAATTCAGCGCTGAATTCAGGACTGTTGTCACCGTCATTGTCTAGACTTTGCTCTTCCAATGCTTGCTTCAAGAAGAGTCGCATAATGGGGAAAACAGGATTTAGCTCACTAAAACTGTCAATTGAATCAGTTAAAACATCATAGTCAACGTTATTCCTAAAGCAAAACTTCACCAGACCCCATATTCGTCGATGAAATTCTATGACAACATTGGAATTGTACACAAATAGTATTCCCCGCTTAGTCAGATACTGATCCACAGTATCCACAGCAGCCAAACGTATCTTCTTCAGCTGAATACGTTTGGTATCCAATGGATTAAGAGTTGCCAATAATCTGGTGAATCCATAGTTATAAACATCATTGAGAATCTCATCTGAAGACAAAGGCCCCTCAGTATGGATACTTTGGGTTAGCTGAGAGTCAAAGCTTATCTCACCATCATCACCTCTCTCTCTATAATACATGTCATTGACATAAAGAATGTGAATCTGATCAATTAAATCACCCTTGGCAGACACCTCTGTAACAAACTGTGTATGGTCATCCATCAAGCTTCGAATTTTATTGGCCACAGTGAGTTTTTGAGATAAGTCGGTGGTCGAGTCTCCTTCCTCAGCGTCTATTCGATCCAACTGATTTAATGTACTCAAAGATCTACCAGCATTACCCAACGATTGCACAATTCTAGAAATAGCAATGGACTCACTAACATTTCCAACTTCTGTTATTGCATGGTAATCAATACCAGCATCGATCCAAAATATTGTAAGCTTGATATCTTTATAATCTCTCTCATCAAATTGAGAGCTCTCGACTCTTAACAAATCTCTGAAATTGTCTCGTACATCTCTCAATTCACCCACTGTTAACGTGCCGGCGGTGTATTTCGAGAGCCTGTAAAGTTCATCTACAAGTTCTCGAAAGCACTCCACTCCAGATGACTCAGTTTGCATTGACCTGAATTGAAAAGAACACAAACGTCCGGTTCATAACATCAAAAGAAAAAGCGCGTACTCACTTTCTACGCGTCTCTATATCCAGCGTTTTTATTAGCGCTGATTGTTACCGTACAAACTATTATTTTTCTAGGGTAAAGTCAAATGGCTTGAAGTGTTTCTGAAACAGATCTCTCTGCTCCGTTTCTTGCTGCATCGACTCTTTGCATTTATCCCAACGTACTCTTCTTCCAAGGTTCAATAGGAACGCTACCACTTTCCTAGGAAACTGAAGATCGACGCGTCGCTCAGATTCGTCTCCATCTTCGTCACCTATTCTGAATAGGTACCGGGTCATCTGTTCAGGAGCTTTTGCGATAGTCATCAGCATATAGTCATCAGAATTCATCAAGTTGAACACTTCACTTTGAGGGCTCTTCATGTCATATTTATTGTAGCTAAGCTTAGAATCTTCTCCGAACCGATGAGTAGCATAATCGATTTGGCTCTGAATGCATTTTTCAAAGTCAGCTTCGTATTTAGAAAGAATAGGAACGTACTGAGTATGAAAATGAACTCCATTAGAACGTGAAATCTCCCAGAAGACAACGCAATAGTCTCCCATCGACTGAAACATCTTGATAACAGCGGTTTTAAACTGTTCCACTTCTTTATAGACTCTGGTATCTTGAACGTTGACCCCAGGCTCCTCGGCATCTCTGTATTTCTTCAGCGTGGGATAATGGTTGATAGGAACGATTAAACCGTGGCCGGAAAAACCCAATTCTGATTTTTTCAGCGTAAGTGGACCCTTGGCCACTGTCATATATGAATAATCTCCAATGCTAATGATCATATGAAGCTCCACTTTTGGATTCGAAAGGCAGAAGAAACAGTCACCTGGACTAACAGTGATGACTGATTTCGCTTTCCGTGGCCTCTTCGTACTATTCGTTCCTTCATCTTCCTCCTTCATATGATTCCTTTTCTGACTTATCGGCACGGGAAATTCTCCCATTTTCGAAACAGATTTCACGTCATCTAGACAATTCTCTCTAATATTAAATGCATAGTACCATTTCTCCTTCGATCCATATTGAGCCAAACTAATGAACCTTGTAACTCTTTCACCACTTCCTTCATCTTCCCATTTAAATGGAAGCCTCTCAAAGAATCTGCTTTCACCTGACCCTACGCAAAACCAATATCTTGGTTTCACCGCTTTTAATACATCATCAAGTTTAGCATTACCAACCGCACTAAGTCTTTCTTCGTCGGAAATCAATTTGGGCCACTGATAACTAATCAATATATCCACATTTTCATTTAATTTCATCTTCAAATCTTCTTCTGTCACTTCATCTAATCTTCCTGTCACAAACCCAATTTTAAGACTCCCTATTTCTGTAATGCCAACCTTTCCTAGAAACCTCAACTCTGAAACATCATCTGAATTATACGTATACTTTCCCTCGCTATGATATATGTCCTCTAGTGGTGACCCTATCTCTGAGATTTTCGCATTAGCAGATGAAATAATGTCTCCCAATAGAACTATCACTTCAAACGGCCCGTTCTTTTTGTTGAGAGAATTGCAGATGCTAACAGCTTTTCCCAAACATGTTGGATCCGGATTGATTACCAAACTGAGATCGTTAGTATTACGGAAGATATGAAGAAAAATATCAGGTGTACTTACCACTTAGATTGAGAAGTCATATTTGACAAAAGAAAGAAGAAGAAATTGTTATAATCGAAAAATCAGTACTTCCTCCGAGAGTGAGAATTTGAACCATCTGAAAATGCCATTTCAACTACTTTTTGGTTAAATCTACGAGGGTGTTTCGTTAAAGACTACGGTATTTTTGTGTATTAAAAAAAAATGCAACCATTAATTAAAACAACGAATTCTTTTGCCTAAAAGGAAAAAAAGAAAGGTCAATATAAAGTACCAAATGGCTCGTTCCAACGGCCAAATTCGGAGTCGTTACCTTGAGACCTGCCATTGAGAAGAATTGGAGAGAGTATGTTTCCGGAATTGGTTCCAGGATTGTCTCTGTGCTTGAATGTGAAACCAACAAAGCTTTTCTGATCCGCCTTGATACTACTCTGTGCTATTTTCTCGTCGCGTTCTCTCTTTGCAATAACATCTTTATACTTTGCCATATCATCTTCGCAAGTGAAATCGTCAAAGTAACCGGCATCTTCCTCGTTATCCAATTGAGGAGTAAATGGAGGAACCCTCTCTCTCAGATTGTCCCAGTTGACATCTGAAAAGTACGGCATAGCCATTACCTGCTTGAATGTTCTTAACCTTTCGTCAGGCGTGGCTATTAATCGAGTGATCAATTGCCACGTTCTATCGCTAAACACATATCTTCCGTTCTCGTATCTGGGCCTTTTCAACACAGCTTTCCAGCTCTTCAAGTTTGCGTAAGTTTCATCTGAGCTGCCACCTGAAAACGGCGTGTATCCCACCAACGCCTCAAATAGCATACAACCTAACGACCAGTAATCAACAGTATAGTCATAAGGCTTTCCTTCCAGAACCTCTAACGCCATATAATCGGGAGATCCCACTATAGAATTCGCATAGTGAATGTCTCTGGCCCTTAGTGATCTATATTGCTCTTGCCGTTCTCTCATGGTTCGCTCTGTTGGTCTATACTCCAGATCTTTCACCAGGTTCAATCTCATCTTCATGCTTTCAATTCTATCCGTGGAAATGGAACCGGCTGCCAATCCAAAATCAGTTAACTTAATATGACCTTTGGCATCGATCAAGAAGTTCTCAGGCTTCAAATCTCGATGAGTGTAACCCAACTGATGGAGTGAATTGACTGCTGCAAACATCTCGCTGACATAGAATCTGGCATGCTGTGGAATCAAATAACCTGCGTTATTCAACAAAGTCCTAAAATCTCCTCCTGGAACGAATTCCATCGCCATGTAGACATTATCTGTGTCCTGAAAAGCATAAAACAACTTGACTAACCATTCTGACCGTGTATTGGTCAAAATGTCTCTCTCTGTCAATACGTGACGGGTCTCGTCTGTTCTGGTCAGTAGCTTTTTATTCAACACTTTCAAAGCACATATCTCCTTGGTATCTTTCTTCTTGGCAAGGAAAACCTGTCCGTATCCACCTTGACCAACCTGAGTGACTATATGGAAGTCCTTATTTCTTGGCTTAGTCCTCTTTTTTCGCAGGAAAGCTCTCTCTCTTCCAACATAGTTGTTCCATTGTAATGATCTTTCTTGAAATGGAAGTCCATCCAGAATCTCTTCAACCTGCTTAATCCGATCTCTTCTGCTGATCACGTAATCAAACAGATCACAGTAATAATCCAAGAAATACATCTGGCAAACGGTAACTAAACGCTTAGTTTTCGGACTGTTGGCCTTTTTATAGAACTCTCTGCCAATTCTTCCAGGAGAACGGAATTGTTGATGAGTGACGGTCTTAGGAGTAGTATAAAGCTGGGGAATCATACTATGTCTGCTTGGAGTAGAAGGAGCAGTGTTCTCCTTGTTGAAAATGACCTTATTGCGCTTGGGGGAGGATCCCGGAGAGTTGCTGCAAATTGACATAAAAGAATTGTTGGTAGCTTGGCTTATTTTGTTAGGGGTCGATGGAGCGGGACCAAATCTAAGACTTTCCACGTCTTTGGAAAGTTCTTCAATATAGTTAGATTCGTTTTTCGGTGATCTATTAAAGATACCTCCCATTAAAGTCATGATAGCAGATATTATAGCAGTGAGTTGATGAAGAAGGAGGAAAAAAGTGATATTAAGGGGATGTCTATTTTGGCAAAGACCTGGCACAAAAATAGAGCGCTAATGTCAACTCGGTTTTTTCCCGATCAGGAAAATATATTATATTTACAAATACCCCAAATAGGAAATCCGTTTTCTCTACCACCTATATCCATAGAGGAAAGCAATCAGGTGTCAGGAGTTCAGGGGAAAGCGGAAATAGAGCTAGTTTGTACACACCATTAATTCACATGACATAAGCATAACGCTTATCTCTATCTCTAGCTACGTCTTATTCTCTTTATTGAAGCCTCATCGTCACTTAATTTCCGTTTTGCACTACCTGTAGATTCACTGTTCTCTAATAATCTCGTCAACATAGAACGATTAGAGTCAGTATGTTTGAAATTCTCCAATCTTTTCTTCATATCCTTAGTTAATCGAGGATTGTGATCGTCTGAAGCAGCAAGAGCCCTATAAGAACCGCCATGGGAGAATTTTCCGACCATTCCAAGTCCTATCTCTTCACCAAACTCATCCATGGCAACTTCTTCTTTCTGTGCAAATGTCATTCTATTGCGAGCCTTTTCGATTTCAGACATTTTCATCTTCTGTTTCTGTTTTCGGAACCTACGTCCTCCTCTTTTAGTTGATTTGCGATCGACAGGTTTGGCTAATGGTTTGACACGCATACTCTCTGGTGGGGCTTTCAACTTCTCCAACTTCGAAGCGATTTCGTCATGCCATTTCCTCCCAAATTCATCATTGTCACTGCCCGAAAAGTCGACTCGGGAAGCTAATGCCACTTTGGCCGCCACCTGACGCATGGCACTCCTTTTAAGGTGTTCTGGAACAGATTGAACAAGTTCACTTCCATATAAGTAACCTCTATTTCGCACCATCCCAGACTTATCGTGTACAGAAGAAGAGTTATTCACTCCCAAAGATGCCAAATTACACGCAGGTGTCTTGCATAGTTCTTCAAGTCCATGCTGTGCCAATAACTGTGAACATACAGTAGACCCCACTATAGCAGTAACGTTAGGAGCTATTTTATGAGCCTTTATAGAGATGTCCTGCTGGATTTTGCATCTATCAGAGTCTAACTCAACCAATAACTCGCATGCTTCTATCACAAGATCGATATGATGCTTGTCTAATACAACCAGATTGGCTTTCTTCATCACAGAAGAAGACATAGTAAGTCCTAGGATCTCATCTTTCTCTAGAAATTCTGTCAATTTGTCTGAATCCCCCAATATCTGACTAACATCATCTCCAAAAGTTATTATGACTCGTGAAAAGCTCACTGGATTCTTTATCAATCCATCCAAATCTGGCCACACAGGCTTATAGTTGATCTTGATCAACGTATATAATGCTGCTATTTCTTCTTTGATTTGCTCCAATAAACTACTGGCATCTGTAAGAAACCCGTCATCATCATCCTGCCGAAGTTTTGATAAAAAACTTCTTAATTTGGGGAGGACATGACAATATGGTTTTATAGACTCTATATGCGTGAGAGAGCCTTCCGTAATGAGATAACTAACGTCATGAGATGCATCCACCGACGTCGCTTTTTCGTTATCTACCATTTCCACATCACCATGCTCATCCTCGCTATCTGTAAGTAGATTAGCTAAACTCATTGATCTCAAATACAAAGACCTGAGGTCTAATTTATGTCCAAGGTATAGCAGAGAATGGTAGGTAGATCTTCTTATCCTCAGTATACTATCATCCGTACACCAACCAGACATATCAGCCCAAATAATTATTTTAGAGAGAAAATTTTTTTCGACTTTGTCGAGCGAGAGAGCATAGTCATATTTGTCTCCCTATCGAAGGATAGTCTCAATCAGAGAGATATATGATAGTCAGGCTTTTTAAACGGACCCCTGTATTATTCACAAGACACAGAAACTTACAGTTTGTTTATAGTCGAAGATTTTTTACTAGTTCGTTGAATAGAATGAGCAATAAGGTGAGTTCGGCAAGCAGTGAATCTGCAGCCGGTGAGACACAATCTGCAGTGAATGCAGGTACTGTGGCCGCTAGCAATGCAGCTACAATCAATGATAGTGGACTTAGCCCTGAAGAAAAAGCCGCTAAAGAGGCTAAAAAGAAGGCCAAAGAAGCCAAAAAGGCTGCCAAATTAGCCAAATTTTTGGCTAAAAAGGCCAAGGGAGATCAATTCTCCATGAATCAGGCAAAGAACAATGCTGCCAAGAAGAAGAAACAAGACAAGAAGGTTGAACATCCAAAGTTCGTCGATAAGACGATTTCTGGTGAAAAGAAGATCCAAGTTAGTCTCCAGGACCCCTCATTTTCGTCCTATGATCCTCAGGCTGTCGAGTCGTCTTGGTATGATTGGTGGGTTGAACAGGGATTCTTTGAACCCGAGTTTACCAAGGATGGTAAGGTTAAACCAGAGGGATTATTTGTTATTCCTGCACCACCTCCTAATGTCACTGGAGCATTACATATTGGTCATGCTTTGACTGTGTCTATTCAAGATACTTTAATTCGTTGGAACAGAATGCTTGGAAAGACTGTTCTTTACATACCCGGATTTGACCATGCCGGTATTGCCACGCAATCTGTTGTTGAAAAGAACATTTGGGCACACGAAAGGAAGACCAGACACGATTTCGGACGTGAAGTGTTCGTCGAGAAGGTGTGGCAATGGAAAGAGAAGTTTCATGCCAAGATCAAGTCGCAATTCCAGGCAATGGGTGCCTCATATGACTGGAATCGTGAGGCATTTACTCTAGACGATCCTAGATCTAAGGCTGTTACAGAGGCCTTCGTCAGATTGTTCGACGAAGGTATTATCTATAGAGATCTTCGATTGATCAATTGGTCTGTCAAATTGCAGACTGCTATTTCCAACTTGGAGGTCGACAACAAGACTGTTAGTGGACACACCATGGTTTCCGTTCCTGATTACGATGAGAAGGTGGAGTTTGGTGTTCTTACCTACTTTGCATATCCTGTCGTTGGCTCTGACGAGCGTTTGATTGTGGCAACCACTCGTCCGGAAACTATCTTTGGTGATACTGGTGTTGCTGTTCACCCAGATGATCCAAGGTACAAACATTTACAGGGCAAGTTTGTGCAGTGTCCGTTTTCGGACAGGCAGATTCCTATCGTTACAGATTCCGAGGCTGTTGATATGGAGTTTGGTACTGGTGCCGTTAAGATCACACCGGGTCACGACTACAACGATTACAATACTGGAAAGCGTAACCACTTAGAGTTCATCAATATCCTTACCGATGGTGGCTTGCTTAATGAGAACTGTGGAAAATACGCCGGTGTTAAGAGATTCGATGCCAGGAAGATTGTCATTGAGGAATTAAAGAAGAAGGGATTACTTATTCGTCAAGAAGGCCATGAGATGACTCTCCCATTCTGTTCAAGATCCGGTGATGTTGTTGAACCTTATTTGAAGCCTCAATGGTGGGTTTCTCAGAAAGATATGGCTAAAGAGGCTATTCGGGCTGTCAAGGAGAAAAGAATATCGATTCAGCCTCTTTCTTCCGAGCATGAATATTACCATTGGTTGGAGACCATCCAGGATTGGTGTATATCACGTCAACTTTGGTGGGGACATCGTTGTCCTGCCTACTTTGTGCACATTAAAGGTGAGGATAATGATAGAAATGATGGTAAATACTGGGTTGCTGGACATGATTTGGAAGAGGCTCAAGAGAGAGCTGATGCCAAGTTTGCTGGCATAGATTTTGTTTTAGAACAAGACGAGGATGTTTTAGATACTTGGTTCTCCGCTGGTTTATGGCCTTTGTCCACTCTTGGATGGCCTGAGAAGACCAAGGACCTTGAAATCTTTCATCCAATGTCAATGCTTGAGACTGGTTGGGATATCTTATTCTTTTGGGTTACTAGAATGATCTTGATGGGCTTGAAGTTGACTGGAGATGTTCCGTTCAAGGAAGTGTTCTGCCATTCTTTGGTTAGAGACTCTCAGGGAAGAAAGATGTCGAAGTCTTTGGGTAACGTCATTGATCCTTATGATGTCATTCATGGTATTTCGTTAGAGGACTTGCATCAGCAGTTGTACAAGGGTAATTTGGACTCAAAAGAGATTGAGAAGGCTAAAGAGGGCCAGACAATCTCTTATCCAGATGGTATTCCTCAATGTGGTACTGATGCTCTTAGATTTGCTCTTTGTGCTTATACTACTGGTGGTAGGGATATAAATTTGGATATCTTGCGTGTTGCCGGTTACAGAAAGTTCTGTAATAAGATTTTTCAAGCTACTAAGTTTGTTATGATGAGATTGGGTGACGATTATCAGCCTCCGGCCACTGCGTCATTGTCTGGTAAGGAGAGTCTTGTGGAACAGTGGATTCTCCACAAGATGAACAAGTGTGCAGAAAAGCTTAATGTTCATTTAGAGAATAGAGAGTTCTATGAGGCTACTCAATCCATTTACAACTTTTGGTTGTACGAATTGTGTGACATTTACATTGAGAACTCCAAGTACCTCATATTGGAAGGTACCGAGGAACAGAAGAAATCTGCCAGAGACACTTTATACACGTGTATCGATAGTGCTTTGAGGATGATACATCCATTTATGCCATTCATCACCGAGGAGATGTGGCAGAGGTTGCCTAAGCGTTCCACTGAGACTGCTGTCACAATCGTTAAGGCAAGATACCCACAATACCGGGCTGAGTTTGACAACGCCAAAGGAGTTGCTGCCTATGACTTGATTCTGGACATTATCAAATCTGCCAGGTCTTTGCTTTCCCAGTATAATATTACAAAGAATGCCAAGATCTACATTGAAACCGAGAAGGCTGACTACAACTCTATTGCCGAGGAGCAGAGAGAGGCTATTGGCTCTTTGATCAAGGCTGTTTCCGAAGTCACAGTTGTGTCTTCCGCCGCTGATGTTCCTAAGGGATGTGTTCTAGATGCGGCCTCTCCTGACTGTAACGTTCATTTGATGGTCAAAGGTGCCATTGATATTGATGTGGAGATTGGAAAAGTACACAAGAAGTTGTCAAAGACTGAAGGTGCTCTGAAGAACTTGACTAAAGTGATGAACGCAGAAGATTACCAGGTTAAGGCCTCTGATGAAGCCAAAGAGAAGAACAGAAACACTGCTGCGACTGCCAAGGCCGATATCGAGAGTTATGAAGCCACAATCGCCAACTTAGAGAAGCTAAAGTTGTAATGAATGACCTAACCGCTACTACGTAAGATAATAAATCTACTTTAAAATATTTAGCTCCATATATAGTCCCTTTTCACTCTATCTAATACCACCTTTTTCACTTTACTGTTGAAGCTATCTATATCATCACAGCATCTATCAAGAACCTTCAAAAGCTCATTTTCGCTGAAAGACCCTTTGGAATCGCTAAATATAAGAGCATCGCTTTTTCCATCCTTGATGCTGAAAACAGCTATGTGGTGCGACACGGATTGTCTGAGTTGCTTATTTGTAGGTCTCATTAATATTTCACCATTGCCGTCTATCACACAGCAAGTAGCCCAAAAAGATGTCCTAAGCGAAATTCCGCCGTTTAGCAAAGAAAGATAAACCGAATTCACTATAGCTGTAAGTTCCTTAACTGTATATTCCTCACTTTCACCTGGGCTCAGTAATTGAACCATAATCTGAATCTCTCGACGAGCATATTTATCCATATCAATGGTCTTCTGAAGAACTTTGGCCAATTTCGTTACTAAAAATGACTCTCTTGTGGACGAGACATCCGTTGCTGGCTTTATACTGATATCAAGAAATGCCTCTGTAGGCTTTTCGTTTTTCATTCGTGTAATCTCCAACGGTCCGGCCACCGACGTAATCACCTTAGTTGTGGCAAATTCAAAGGTAGATGAACCATCTACTTGATCAAGCAATCCGATTTCAGTTTGAAATGACATGGTATTCTTATTAAGGAGCTGATGAACAAAGCAGGTCTCTAATGAAATCATCTTCTGTTTTTCTTTAATTTTTCATTTTTCATTTTTCATTTTCCAATTTTCGTTTTTAATTTTTCACTTTTCACTTTTCACTACTCGAATTTACAATTTTTCTCTTTGTTCTGTTCAAATACCATTATTTTCATCTGGTATAGAGAAGTGAAAAGTCGATCAACCTCTCTTCTAAACACTCCTCAAGATGTCTAAAGGACTCCATATCGTTCCTTTGGAGTGTATTTTGCCTCTATTGGAAGGAGATCAAATCTTTGGGGCCGATTTTGCAGTCATCCTTCAATCCCTCGCCAAGCCTTCAACTATAGATGGGGCCTCAAAAACAGACATTAATCATTTATGCTCGAGAGTCAACAACTATCTTTTATCGAAGAAGACTTCTTATAGATGGATAGGTTGTAAACTTTTTGTTGTGATTAACCTTCATCTTAAAGTAATGATGTCCAATCAAACTGTGAATCTAGTTGGATCTTTAGTGAAAATCCTTGAGAGTCATTGTTATATAGATGATTTTACGTGTTCTTCGCAACAACAGTTGCTTACTTTAAACAGTTGCTGTGAAGCGTTGGACTTTATTATTGATCGTATTCAATCCAAACCGGCTCTTACACGGGAAATATTGACTCCTAAGCTGCCGTCCATCATTAACGGATTAATCAGCAACATTACATTGATTCCACAAAGTGCTTTACTAGTTTTAAGGAAGCTTCTGACAAAGAAATCAACCACTTTCAGACCATTTGGAATGAAATTTGAGTCCGCTTTGAAGACACTTCTCAATAATGGTGACAATTTGAACAAAATGAGCACTCCTTTAATCACTTTAGCGTTACACTGTTTGGCCACGATATCATTTACTTTATCTAGGGAAGATCAGGGCAGCCTTTGGAGAAGTCGTATAGACGATCTTCTAATTGAAACGAAGTCAGTTTTGTCTATTTACGAGGAGATTTTGGATACTTCTGAAGATGAGGATTTTGAATCTAGATACAAATCTCTTCCTAGACTTCCGGAGGATATTTCTCAACTAAATCTTGTCTTTGAGCCTCTTTCCATCGATATCTCTGAAAGTTCCTTGGAGGTATCTAAGATTTCTAAGAGAATTGAGCTACTAACTCGATATATCACAGCTTATCTTGACGTTACTACATCTTCTGCTGTTAGAATTCCGCTTGGACAATTTATATGCTTGGCAGAGTTACTTGCAGGAATGAATTTGAGGTTCTCATCTATTAAAAGAGATATTAGGGACAATTCCACCAGAAGCATGATCCGTTTATCTTTGAAAGATCTAAATCAAATCGGTATTGCATTTCTTTGCACTCTTCAGAAGCGTTTTTTGTTTGATTTGATTCCTCATTACTACACGATCTTTTCTACTTTGGACTCATGCATACCTGTTAAGACTCACAAGGGTAAGGCAATCCTTGACGTTGAAGAGGTTGTGGAAAATAGTGAATTGGAGGTTAGTGTTCTCACTGCCGCTACAGTACTGTTATCCATGATGCATACATTCAGTGATTCAAGTCTTCTTACTCGTATGATCGACTCTGCGTTACTTATCGTGGAACCGCAAGTTCCAAATATTGATGAAGTCACTAAATCAACCCCTAGTAACGGAAAGAACGGCAAAGGAAAGAAGAAATCCGGTAATATGGCATCCTTTTCGGATCTCATTGCACATCAGGATTTATTTACTATTAATGCTAGCCGGAATACTCTCGTCAAGGTGAGAAAGTTCTTCACTGCTGCATTGAGCAGGTGTGAACTTCCATCATCCAGTACGCTTAAAATTCTTAGATTTAGTGTACTAGATGCTGTTACACACGTGAAATCGTTACATCATGGAAAAAGAACACCATTAAACAAGTCAATAATAAAGCTCCTAGAGGCAGATGTGCTATATCCAGCACATCAGGGTGTTGGAATTTCTATCCTACCCATAATTAGCAGTTTACTTGGTGGGGAGAATACCATAATGAGTTTATTGAACAATCCAAGATTGCCAGTAGTTTCAACAGTGCTGGATATGAAACAGAAACTAAAGGAAGAAAGCGAAGAAGAAAGTGACGAGAGTGAAGAAGAAGAAGAAGAAAAAGAAGAAAAAGTAAAGGTAGATGCGATGGATATATCTGGAGACACAGCAAACAAGAGAAAGCTAAACTCGGATGAACCCTCAAATGTCGAGAAGGCTGTCAAAAGAATTCGAACGGAGAAGTTTAGGAGAGTTCAAGAAGAAGCCGACAAGGCTAAAGAAGTTCCAATGGCTTTACCTGAAGGTGTCCACCAAGTTGAGGAAACTTACGTTGAAACTTCCGTCACAATTACCAAGTTTACCGAACCCGCTGAAGCAGATTCAAAGTTAGACAACGACGATGAAGACAATTCAGATTTTGAGCTGCCACCTATCATTGCTGGAGATGATGATGATGATGATGATGATGACAATGAATGATATTGTAAGCTTACAAGTAGACCAAATATAGTGAAGGTGACAAGAGTCTTTACATAGTCTCTAATATGATCAGCTGAATAGATGAAAAATAAAGAGGAAAAATTTAGCAAAAAAATGACAGTGTTGATGTAGCAGCGTTATACGGAGACCTTACATAGAAACAATAGCAAGGCCTCCACCTTAAGAGCTGCGAAACAAAACAAAACAAAATAGGAATAAAGCATCTTCATTCACTAAAGAAAACACCTTAATTACACGGTAAAACTTCCAATTGTAATTGGATCAGAATGTACTAACTAGCGTCCTGATATGTAACAAGATATAGTTGCGCCAAACGCTTTCATTCATACCATCCCGGAGACTCTCAGAGAGAGCCCCACTTCCCCTAAAAGGAGAGGAACGCTAATGAGCTAAAAAGCAGCGCCTAGTTTTCATCATAGTGTTGTAAAACTGGAAGGATTACAAAGAAAGGAGAACTTCCAAAAGAACTGACTCTCTCAAATCAGCGCGACTTGTCTTCCTTATATACGAAATAAGGAAAACTTTTCAGCTGAAAAATTTAATCTGAAATGTTTTTCAAGGCGATGCAACGAAAAATTCTGAAAAAAAAATAATCAGGACTAAAAATTTATGGGTAAAAAGGGTTTTGATGGTGGAGATAAGTGACTTTTTTTAGCTGATCATCTAGAACTGAGCTTCCTTGTCGACATGAGTGCAAAGAGAAAATCGATTGAAGAAGATAAGTCTTTGAAGAGACCCAAAAATGTGATCACCGTTGATGATATCAAGAGATGGCATAAAGAGATCAGCACATCACCTAAATACTACAATAATATAGTGAGGTTACTTGATGGATTTACCAAGGAGATCGAGAAATTGGACACACATTCGAAGAAAGATGACGATGACGATGTTATTAAAACATTTATTGTGGCCCTTACACAGATTTTCCAGTCTTTATTGACGGCAGACCAGCTTAGAATATCGAGACATGACAACGAACAGCAGGTTAAAGTTTCCAAGTGGCTTAGAACAAAGTACCAAAATTACTTGGAGTCGATATATCAGATTTGGGCACTTGAAGGAGTCAGTGACGGTGTGGTGGAGCTTCAGATCGACGGACTCAGCTCTTTGATGACACTTTTGCAAGTGGAAAGTGATACTATGGCACCTTCCAAAGAACAACCATACTTTGCTACAGGCAGCTATAAATCGATATTGAAAGCATTGCTTTTGACTGGAAATCAAACTCAAATTCGGGAACAAGGATATACTATTGATAATCCTTTGATTTTGGAATTCTATGACCAATATTTCTCGAATTATTGGGATATCAAATACTTCTTCTTTGACGCACTTAGTGATATTGTGAAAGAATTAGAATCGAAGGAGATGCTCTTTTTCGCAAATGTCATAACATTGGTAAAATTGGCTCCTATGTATCCTGAAAAGGATATAGAGAAGTATATATCGGAGAGGTTTGTTGCAAATCCTCCTTCGAAAGTGGAAAGCATCTTCAAATTCAGGTCGAACTTTGAGAAATCCTGGACACAGATGATGACCAGCCTTAGTTTGTCTCCAGCTGAGTACAAATCGATCCTTCTGATAATTCATAAGAGAATTATACCATTTTTTGAGGATCCATCTAGACTTATGGACTTCTTAACAGATGCTTATGACCTTGGATTTGAGGAAAAGGATATCTCTCTTTCGATTTTGGCTCTAAATGGTCTCTGGGAGTTGATGAAGAATTATAATTTGGAATATCCGGACTTCTACACCAAGTTGTATGGTATTCTAACTCCAGAGCTTCTTCATTTGAATTACAGAAACAGATTCTTTCGTCTTTTAGACTTGTTTATGAGCTCCACACATCTTTCTGCTGCCATTGTGGCCTCGTTCATTAAACAATTGTCAAGATTATCTCTTACAGCTCCTGCTACAGCTATAGTAGCCGTGATTCCATTTGTTTACAATCTTTTGAAGAGACATCCCACCTGTATGTTGCTGATTCATAATACTAGTGATGTAGGAAAGGATTTTGTGGATCCATTCAAAGAAGAAGAGACTGATCCTTCCAATACAGATGCTTTGGAGTCCTCATTATGGGAGTTACAGACAATGATGAACCACTATCATCCGCAGGTAGCATCTCTAGCCAAGATCCTTTCTCAACCATTCAACAAGTATAATTATAACATGGAAGACTTTCTAGATTGGAGTTACCAAAGATTGTTTGACAGCGAGATGACCAAGAGATTTAAGGGAGAGCTTGGCGTGGAATTTGAGCAATGGGATACAATGTTCGGAGATGACGGATTCATGAAGGGATATACATTCTAAGTCTATAAATATATACGCTATGCATTCATGGTGTTCACTGTGGTCATAAGACGGTTGGTAGCCCACTCGTAGCAGTACAAACTGAGCATTGTAGTTGGTGCGGATTTCAATACCGAAGGAACCAGACCATGGTATAATCCCACAGGTCCCTCACTTGCCAAAATGATCTTGGCCATCTTCCACGCCGAAGTTGACGTGGAAATTTGTCTTCTACGCTTAAGAAGATCCAATGGATAGACCAAAATTTTGGAGACAGCGCCTGCAATGAACCCACTACTAAGACCATTGGATTCCTCACTATTCTGATCTCTAAGAAAAGTGTAGCCCGAAAAGGCTAATCCTGTAGTCAAGGCTACCGATGCCACTGATAATGCTCCTCCACCAAAGAAGCCTCGGAGACCTCCAGTAGTCACTATATGCCTAATCTCTTCGTATAACGAGGCGAATTTGCGCTTCTCGTTGTTTATAAGCCGTGTTCGGAGAAGATCAAAAGGATAAGAAGCACATGTAGCGGCACATCCTGCGACAGATCCAACAAAAAGCGATTGGACGGGACCAGGAATATTCAGATGGTAACTCTCTTGGAGTCGTGTAGAATATGCATTAAGTAGCGAATAGAAGGCGAACTGGGAAGACCCATACACTAAGTACATGATCTCAGCAGGAATATTCCCCTTCCAGAAAGCTGTTAATCCTTCATGTCGACAAATTGAACTGACAGTTTTCGTGATTCCACGGTATTTTGTGGTATCAGTCTGTAATTGCAGTCGAATTTTGATCACGTCCATAGGCGCCACAAAAAATCGTGCTACCACCCCAGAAAACCCACCAGCAACCAGAGAGATCCCTGCTGGGACCTCAGATTCCCTTGCGATATTACTCTTAGGCATAGCAACAAGAGTAATGGTCAAATAGACAGACTATGTCGAAGGTCATATCAAATATCCAAAAACATCCCTACACCTCATAATACCAACTCTCATACTGATTTAGTATACATCGAATACATTTACACAATACTAAACTAGTCTCCTAGTTCTAGTTTCTTCTGTTCTTCTATGGCCTTTCTCACATCTTCATCAACCACTCCTTCATATATTTCAGTAGGCACTTCGGATAATCCTGTTTTAATCCGTAGACTATCAACCATCTTGGTTTCAAAGATCAACTTGTTCTCTCCTTCGTTCGATCCCACTATCTTGCGTATCTTGTGGCGAGTAGGCTGTGTAATATTAGGCACAAACGTAATTCCCGTGTAGGAATCTCTGTCTGTATTGCCACTAGCTATATTGTTGAACAAGTCTAGCCTGTCATATAACAGCATAGATTCGAATTGTCTGCATTTCAAGGCATTGTCATAGATCCAAGTAACGCTCAATTTGTCAGAGGCTTGAGATGGAAGTATCTGATTGGCAACAATCTCATGTTTCTTGTGGTGACTACGGTGTGCAGTAGATTCAATAATGGAAAGTGCGGGAGCTCCTTCAATGGCACCGTCTTTCCTAGCTTTATCCTCATAATAATCGTCAATCACTTGTCGTCCATTAATAATCACTTTGGCACCAAATTCTTTGTAAATGGATCGTGCAGTCACAAGATAAACTGCTCTCGTCTTGAAAGAAGACGGTAAAATTCCCGCGCGGATCATCGTAAGCTTGTCCACCTCATTTATTGTCACTCTAAATAGATGAGAATGCTTCTGGAATAGAAAATACGAGTCTCTATATCCCACATTTCTAGCTATGTCTGTGGAAACCATGTACTTTCTATCACCACGACCGATGGCAGTAAATGTCTTTACTTTAAATTGCCGTCCACCCCTCAAGTCACCCATTTCCGTTATCTTCTCATCTCCCTTAGGATCATCCGGTGTCACCACTTCGTCGTCACGAATAGTCAACCGGTTACCATCTTCATCGACGAAAACCTTCTTGATCTTCTTATTTTTAGGAAGTTCTTCCTCTCCCTTTCTTTTTAATCTAGGCCTTCCACGACCTCTAATTTGGTTGATCACAACGTAAACAACTTCGGTGTCACTATCAACTTCTTCTTCACCATTTTTAATGATCTCTTTCGGATTGTAGTCTGCATCGTCTTCAGATTCCGCATCTATATTTTCCTCTTCTTGTTTAACTACTTCTTCCTTCTCCTCCTTAACCATGGAAGTATCATGTCTTCCTTTTCTACCTTTACGGCCCTTGCGAGGCATTTCTGTGATGGAAAGTAAAAGCAATAATCTAGTCGTAGTCTCTCCTTATTTCTTTCCTTGTTTCCTCCTTTTGCTCTTTTTCAATTCGCGTTTTCTTAAAAAAAAAGTCGGATTACGTAATCAGCTTTCTTGAGAAAAAAATTTTCATATGACTTTGTAGAGAAGATCTTTTGTTTAACATCAATTAACCTTTACTCTCTTCTTTCTTCGGTTTACCCAGGAATTGTATCAGCAGTTGCTGTTTGGCTCGAATCGGTTTTGGAATTTAGGACTTTGATTCTTTGCTTGCTATTCCAAACAGGCGTTATGGATCCGACCGGATTTTGTGAGGACTAGTTTCTCTTTTGGGTATTGGTTTTCAATATCTCAGAAGGTGTTACTGCTCCAATATTTCGAAGACTGTGTTGGCTTTAGGACCATTCATTTCGTTTGGGCTCGTTTAAAGATTTAGAGATTTCTTGCTGGAATGTCTGGTTCTTGCTTCAAATTGTTAACATTATTTCGATTCTACTACTATCTGTTAGTGGTGCCGATATGGTACACTGTTCCGAGAGAAAGCTCCCAGTTTATCGCATTCAGAACCTTTGGTTTTCTGCGTGCTTCATGCCTGGGATATATTTATATCGTAGCGTAAAAACAAGTCACGTGCACTTTTCTTAGTTAACCCTAAGCTAAAATTTGAACATTCCTCTTCCATCGGCCGAAAGCTCTTAGGTCACGTGTGAAGCTTTCTCTACCTCAGCATCGCGGCAATCTCATGCATGAGAGCAAAACAATAACATTTAAGCTACGTCATTGACAGTTATCGATAAGAAGATGAGCATCGAGTAGATCATAGCGACAGTCCTTTAATCATCTACTTTTTATATTGTTTCGTTGAACAAAACAGTTCTCCAATTTTTCATGAATATCATTTGTCAATTACCGTCCAAGATTTTCTTTGCTTTGAAAATTTTCACTTCGAAAAGGAAAGAGCAAAAAACAACAGTTAAAGTCCTCGGAAATTCTTTCTTATCATTTTTTCTTTTCTTTTAACTTGTACTTGTCGTTATTCCTTATCTAAAGGAAATACCAGATACACATTACTCTCGACTTCTTATATGCCAATTAATCCGGTATAACCAAACAACTAGGCTAGTAAGATATTCAATCGTTAACATCTCGAGTATTTCCTTCCTTTCAATCCATCTCTGTGAAGTGCTCCCTTTGGGCGTTTTTTTTTTTATTGTGAAGCATATTGATTTCCTTCATTTATCAGCAAAGCTTTGCAAGTTTTTTTGTTTTGTTTTGTCAACCTCAACTAAATTGGCTGGCTAAAAGAAGAACAAAATAATAAAACTGAGAATGACTCCATCCGCTATATTTAAGGATGACCAAACTTTCAGCGAGTACGAAGGTTCTATGCATGATCTTGATTTTGTCAATCATAAACTCTCAGTGAATTTGGATTCCACAAATGCCTTTGAAGGCCCGGAAAAATTACTTGAAATATGGTTTTCTCCTTCTTCTGACGATTTACCGGATGGATGGCCTCGTGATGGCTTAAGACATATTCCTCTCAGTGGAATTGAATGTATGCTCGATGATGTCAATTGCAAAATTTTATCCAAGATTTCATCACCTGATATGGATGCTTATTTGCTCTCTGAATCATCGCTTTTTGTGTTCATTCACAAAATGATTCTTAAGACCTGTGGGACTACAACCACCTTATTTTCCCTAGAGCCCATACTAAAATTGGTTCAAAAGTACTGTCATTACTCTGCCGCAGATTTCAGAGACATCTACAGAGTGTTTTATTCCAGGAGAATGCTTATGTTTCCTGATCGGCAGAATGATGTTCATAAATGCTGGCACAACGAGATGTTATGGCTTGACAAATATTTTCCTGCATGTACTGCTGATTCATATATCGTTGGTAATTTGGTTACGGATCATTGGCACTTCTACATGAACTGTGGAAATCATGCTCATTCCCCGATAAATAGCTCGACAGAGTTGGATGAAACTTTGGAGATTCTGATGACAGATATAGATTCTCATTCTGCAGGAGTTTTTGAGATGTGTCAGTATTCAGGAAAATTCCCTAACATGAATCCAGAAACTGAGGATTATGGTCATATTTTGGGAAAGAAAATGATGCATCTAATGCAACTGGATAAGATAATAGATGCTAAGTCTGTCAAACATGATGCGTTTGCATTTACGCCTTGTGGATTCTCCTCAAACACCATCATAGAGGATAAATATTACTGTACCCTTCACATTACCCCAGAACGAGGATGGTCTTATGCTTCATTTGAAACCAATTATATGGGGGGTAGCAAACAAAAGTTGATCAATAAGGTAATCCAGGCATTAAAGCCAGGCAAGTTCTTTCTATCCTTTGTCAAAGAATCAAAGAATCCCAATTCTCTTAACCTTGCAATCGATCAAATTAGGGACATCTCCATTCAGGGCTATAGACGAGATGATAGAATCATCTACGACATGAAATTCAATTATTGTCTTCTTTACTGCTACTTTGTAAAGAAATGATGCTCATCGGTTTTATTTAACTGCATGCATATTTTCTGCAACCATCGAGTCCGCATGCATAAAATGCGGGCCTTGAAAATCAGCCGAGAATTTTCTCTAATTTTCTTAGTCTAAAACATTTAGTGTAACCAAGGCTTTGCAGGGGACGTGCGTTTTTATGTAAAGCATATTAATCGGTGCAGTCATCAATGCGCTGCAAGTAAGAAAGGAATATCTTGGGTGATATGATGTCCACTGTTGAGGCTGGAAAGATTACAAGAAGATGTTAAAAAAGACGTAGGAAATGTTTTGGAAATTTGTTGCTTGGGTCTACGCCTGTTATATATAGCAACGGGATTAACCTGTCCATAAAGGGGAAAAAGATAAGAATTCAAAAAAAAATAGTATTCAAATTAGGTGACTGTTCTCAAATTAGCCAGGCCCAGAGAATTTATTGGCACTGACATTCTATCGCTTGTAGTAATAGCATGTACTCACACACATTGCTTATGGTTGAAATATGTTTCCATGCTCTAGTTATCTGAATGCATGACATATTTGAGACACGCGGCAAATGTAGGATCCCTCCTGTATATAATTAGCGTACGCTCATGCAAAGCTAAAGAAAAAGTGCATCTTTTACACATTTAAAAGGGTGGAAAAAGCAGACTGCACAGCCGATTCTGTGTACTACGTATTTTTATCATTTGTGCATGCGTGATGCATAACTGGCGCGGAATGGAGGGATTGCGCCAAGCACATATATATTTTTCCCGGCACCAACGAATTATACCTGATATATCTGACCGTAACCGGTTTACTTGATTGTACTGAGTGTTCATTTATCGAGTGATTTGCGGCCATAGAGCGACCATGCCACACATAATAATCGATAAGCAGACTAGATAATACGAATTCTAATTCCACAGTGCTTCTCAACATGATTTAGTACCTCCTCTCTTTACGCAGCACATTGTCCTGTACGCGAATGCTGATGCGTGCTGATTCTGTGCAGTAAGACAGAATAGCGCGTCTGTCAAATGTTGCATGCGCGCTGCCAATAATGACTATATGTCCAGCGGATCTTGTTTATAAACTATCTTCATGTGGCATGAATTGACTTGCCTATCACTTTTACTTATCTTCCACTCAATAATTATACTCTCTCAATACACCAACCAAGCCTGGACTTGAAAGGAGACAGCCGCATCAAGATATACATTAAAAAGAAACAGTTTTCGTGTCCACGTTTCTTTTTGTTAGTGGGACCAATTTTCAAAATGCCAAAAATTTTTCTCATCGCTCGCTTTTTATTGCTGACTTTTTGATGTTTCGTGTTTTCCTGTTTCTTATGTGTTTCTTGTTTTTAGTTTTCAGTTTCTAGTTTTCTTAGTTTTTTGTTTCTATTGAAAGCTCATGTACGTACAGGAGTTCTTTTTCTGCTGAAAGTACTTTCTCCTTCTTGAATTCCTCTTTAATTATAATTTGAAGCGGTCTCAATCTTCTAAGTTCATCTTGTCTGCATTGTTACGCAACATTATTTTTTTACTCAACTATTTACGCATCTTTACTTCGCGTCGAAAGAACTTATTCATATCGAAACCGTTAGCTTGTCTTTCTCAATTTCATGTCTTCTACTAGTCCTGTCTACACTTATCCAGGACTACAAACTCAGCAGGCACGAGGCTCTACCCCGGAAGTTGATCAGCCCCATAATTCGACTGCTCAGGTTCAACCTTCCGCTCAGTCTGGTTATGCAGCTGCCCCACATTATCAGACCTACGCTACTGTGGGTCCCGGTAACTCCACCACGGCGTCTTATGGTTCTGGTTATTCCAATGCATTGACGTCCAGAGCCCCTACCGCATATGATTACGGCTATCAGTCGCGTCCTGGTGTCTATCAGGCGGCACAGATTCAGGTTCCTCAGATTTCTCAGCAGGCACAAACATCGCAAGCGTATGCTCTTCCAGGGTATTCTACCCAGTACGGATATGGCGATTATCAGGCACAACAGGCGCAACAAGCGCAACAGGCGCAACAGGCACAGCAGGCACAACAGGCACAGCAAGGCCAGCAGCAACAGTCGCAGGCACAGGCTGCTCAGCAGAGTGTTGACTATTATACTCCAGTTCAAAAGCCGGATGAGAGCTCTCCCCAACAGGTCCAGGACCGGAAGCAGTCTCAACAGTCGGCAACGTCGCCTTCTCAGCAGCCTTACTTGACTTCATACGCCAGCTACTACGCTCAACCTCAACAAGCAGTTTCAGCGTATCAGCACTATCCTGCATACGCAAATAACGGGTATGCACGTGGATATCCTGCTACTACAGCCTCCAACGGAGCCGCAGGATACTCGCTCTATGGGTCCATGCCTGTTACCTCGACAGCAGCTCAGCCATTGGCATCGTCGCTGGCTGCGGCAACTCAGAGTGCTACAGTCACTGGTACCAGTGCAGGTCCCGCAGGCGGGGTCGCACCATCTCCTCAGGCCCAGGCTCAACGGAAAACACATCGTAGAAATCACAACAATCACAGTAATGGCAATGAACCACCGCTTAGTCCATCTGTCGGACAAATACAACCCAGAGGCATTCGTCCTAAAATTACCACCATTATGTGGGAGGATGAAAAGACTCTGTGTTACCAGGTAGAGGCAAATGGCGTTTCTGTGGTTCGTAGAGCAGACAATGATATGATCAATGGTACCAAACTTCTTAATGTGGCAAAAATGACTAGAGGCCGACGTGATGGCATTCTTAAAGCTGAGAAAACGCGCCATGTTGTCAAAATTGGTTCTATGCACTTGAAAGGTGTTTGGATTCCATTTGATAGAGCTCTTCTTATGGCACAGAGGGAAGGTATTGTGGATTTGTTGTATCCGTTGTTTGTAAAAGATATCAAGCGTGTTATTCAGCAGGGTACTCCCACTTATCGTGTCGGCCAAGCTGGCGATAACTCACTAGAGGACAGCTCAAATTCTTCTCTTAGACAACATACCGCCTCCCCATTGCAAACAGTCCATCCTTCAGGTGGTGCGTCTGCCACTATTTCTTCAATGGCAGACAACCTTGCTCAGGACGCCGATCATTCACTTAACGGTGGTTCTACTGCCGCAACTACAACAACAGCTAGCTTTTACGGCCAACCAGGCGCCTCTGCTACTCAACCAATGATGTATCCTTATTATAGTACTGCAGATCCTTCGAGTGCGTCAGTACAACCACAGACCTCTGGCTATTATTATGGGGCTTATTATTCGCAACCTTATCAAGTGCGATCAGGTAGTTTGCAGCAAGTGCAGCAGGCACAACAGGCACAAGCTCAGCAAGCACAACAGGCACAAGCTCAGCAAGCACAACAGGCACAGCAGGCACAACAAGCACAACAAGCTCAGCAAGCACAACAAGCACAGTCACAGGACGGACAACAGGAAGGAGAGCAATCACCGCCACAACAGTAGCAATATGATTTCCTATTTGATCCTCTTTTACTGTGCACCAGTCTATCACTTTTGGCTTTCTTATACTTCATGCCGTATTAATTTGTCTTATTAGTATATATTAATGTAAAGTTCTTGTTACATAGAGTTATTTACTCCTCAATATTTGAGAAGACGCTGGGGCTATGTCATCAGAGCCAGGAGCCATGGAACACTGAAAACTGAAGCCACGTCTCTGATCAGGTCACGGGAAAACACGAGCGCGTCTTCTTTTCTCCGTTACCTCCTGCCGCTGCCTCTCCAATCACCGCGTAAGCGAATGTAAGGATTTTTTAGGAGCTGAAATAATCGGAGATAGAAGCGAATATATATATAGAGGATACCTGGGTGACAAATAATTTTACTTAACATAAACATCGTTCTTTAACCATGGGTTTGATTGAAATACAATCGAAAGAAAAGTTTTCTGACTTGACCTCCGTCAAGGACAAACTCATAGCCTTATATTTTCATACTCCATGGGCTTCCCCATGTATCCAGATGAACAAGGTGATATCAACATTAGCAGACTCGCCTCAGAACAAGCATATTGACTTTCTCTCCATTAACGCAGATAATTTCCCGGAAATTTCGGATTTGTTTGATATCTCAGCCGTCCCTTACTTTGTGTTAGTCAAGAATGGAACCATTTTGAAAGAGTTGAGTGGTGCTGATCCGAAGGAGTTTGCTTCTGCCCTTGAACAGTTGGGAGGCAATGAACAGGAAATTGAAACAAATCAGGCTGATTCCTCTGTATCCAAGGAAAAAAGTTCTTCCGTATTTGACTATGTCAGTTCTGCTACAAATAACCAGGATGCTGCACCTGCTGCAGTCGCTTTGGAAGAGGAAAGTCCGGAACAGCTGAAAGCAAGACTTAGAAAGTTAACCACAGCCGCTCCAATCATGCTCTTCATGAAGGGAACCCCATCTGCTCCTCAATGTGGGTTTTCCAGACAGTTGGTGGCAATTCTTAGAGAGCATCAAGTGAGATTCGGCTTCTTTGATATCCTTAAAGATGATACTGTTAGACAAGGTTTAAAGAAATTCAGTGACTGGCCTACATATCCTCAACTTTATGTTGGAGGAAACTTTCAGGGTGGCTTGGATATTATCAAAGAGAGTTTAAGTGAAAATGAACACTTCTTTGAGACTGCTTTAGTAGAAGCCAACAATACTAATTAGTAGGTGTTATATGTAATCATATCTAAAGTAATCCATATACTTTCATAGCTTCATCACAAGAGAATCATCGCTAAATGAATCCTCCGAATATTGTGAAGTTACATCTTCTGAGTCAACTATTGGGTCTTCATCAAACTCCTTGTCATCATCTTCTACCATGGATTCATCCTCGTTGTAAACGTTAAAATATTTGGCCTCTAATGACGTGGCACTCTTGGTACTATCATCTTCTACAATATCCGGTTGAAACTCAGTATCTGGTAGAATTATATTCTTGAAATCTCCACCAAGTCTTTTAAAAGTGCCCGTGTACTGATTCCCGAGTTTGTTTCTTGCCTTCGAAGAGTTCAGAATTTCGTTCTGATAATATCCGTCTATAAGTATCGCATCTTGATTTGAAAGATGTGAATATTGACCCAACGATACAAGCCTATTACATCTCCTTAGTTCGAAATCCTTCACCAGGTCAACAATCTTCCTCTTTTTGTAGCCCACTTTGGAGTCTCTTGAATATCTAGATCGGTGATGTGTAGCACCGGAACTATCGCCATTACTTTTGAGCCTAACACATTTCAATCGAGCCCCAAAACAGCTGTAATATGTCAGCATAGTAAGAGCTCGTCTGTCGTTCTTGAACCTAAATAATGTGTCTGCTTGCGAAAGAATGTCTACTAAATCAGCCACGTTGAAGTCTATTTTTGATGGATTCAATACCAAATAGTTTTCAAGAACGTTTAAATTCAATTTTCCAACAGAAGATGCAGAATCTTGTGATACATTGTCTACTGAAATTGTGTTAATATCTCGTAGCGTCGGCGGACTCTGAGATTTGTCAAACTGTACCACATTTGCCGTCTTTAAGTAATTGTTGAACTCCTCTTGAGGATGCTGTGTTCCGTAGATGATCTTACCAATTGAATGAAATATATTTAAGCCGTTTTCCTTACCGAGTACGGAGAGTGAGGATGCATCATGCGTCACAGGATATAAAAAGCGGCACCAGTATTCCAAAGTGATAAGACTATTTCTGATATCGCCAGTTGAACTTAGCTGGTCTATTTCATCCGTGATAAGACGCTTGGGTATCGCCTCTAGGGAATTGTGCTCAGTTCTAACTACACGCCTAAGAGCCTGCTTCATATATCGTTTGGCAACAGGGTTAAATTTCACTCTATTCCATCCTTTGCCTTCAAGTTTCATTAGGTTTCTTCCTAGAACTGTTTCAAGCTTGAATGTTGCATCTAAAGTGAACAAACCCCAATGATTGTCATCATCCGCATCGAATTCAGTCACACATATGATTAAAGGTGGCAATCCTACAGAAGAATCTAGTTCTATCCACCTCAAAATTGCCTTTCGAAAGTTCATCAAGGTACCCTCATGATAAACATTGGGTAATTCATCCACCACGATGCATTTCTCGTTACCCATAGTAAGCAGTTTGCACTCATCAAGGAATTCCGAAAACTGTGTCACTGAAGACGTAAGCCTTGATGTGGAGGTTGTTCGATTGGTATACTCAATCACATTCGGGTATCTACCACTATCATCCCTTTCAGGTATGATGCTGATATCGTCAAAAAGTCCTACTTTTTTCGCTGTCTCCTTCTTTTTAGACAGAGCCTCCTCTGCCAATATCTTAGCTGCGGTAGATTTACCACAACCGGAAGATCCAGAAAGAAATACAATTCGATTATGTGTTTCTTCATTAACCATCTGTTCGATTTGTGACTGAACTTGTTCAATCTTCTGTTTATTAATGCACAAGTCACTGCTTGATCGAGGAGTGTATTTTTCTGACCATAGGGACACACAACCCCTTCCGTCATCATCGTTAGTCAAATCAATAACATCTGGTAGATTCGGAGGAATTGAAAATTTCCCAATGATATCATCTATCGATTTGGTCCTAGTCGCACTCTTACCGGAATAACGTCTCTGTTCACCTGTTGGACGTATCTCTCCTAAACTCTGATTATCATCTGTAATCGTCTCAATCGACTCGATACTGACATCGGGACTACTGTAATGTGCTGATACAAGCTCCTTCACCACTCTTCTGCGTTTCTTCTGTATTTCATTTTCCATGATATACCATAAGATGATGGGTGAAGTACGTACGCTAAGAGAGCTTAGAGGATCCTTTCGCGATTTCATATTTTTTATCTGGGGCTAAGAGGATTTCTTTATTCAAATTAGCATACAGCGTTATAGTCCTTACAAAGCTCCGATGACACTGAATATACTGTCCAATGCAGTCCTCTTCACATCCTCAGAGTAAACGGCACAAGTTCGTTCAATGCCCTTATTTTGCGCGATCCACGAAAAATCGCTCTGCAATCCCAACGGAGCAGACTCCTCTGTACCCTCCTGGGCCTTCTTGAGTCTTGAAGTATGCTCATGAGTTTTGGCTGCCACCTCAGCGTTATCAACAATTTCCTTTGGAACACCGCACATTGATGCAACGTGCATACCAAACGATCCGTTAGAACTACCTGGCTCCAACTTGTAGAGGAAGGTGATATTTCTCGAAGACTCATCCACTATAATACCCATTCTAAGAGGTTTAATACGTGGATGATGAATAAATGCTTGGCCTAAATTTCCGTAATGAGTGGCAAAGAAACCAACAGATTGTACGTGTGTGGCAATGTGGTGTAACACAGCTTCTGCTATTGCGAAACCGTCACTTGACGAGCCTCCGCGTCCCAACTCATCAAGAATAATGAGAGATCTTGGAGTGGCATTTTCTAACATCCGTTTAGTTTCAGATAGTTCCACAAAGAATGTAGACTTACCCTGCATAATGTTATCGTTGGCACCCAACCGAGTCATGATACAATCAATAGGCACAATCTTAGCTTCGGAAGCTGGCACAAAGCAACCTATTTGAGCCATAATAACAGCTATACCTGTCATTCTCAAAAGAGTCGATTTTCCTGCAGCATTGGCACCCGTCAATAACCCAATCTGACCCTTGCCATTTTCTCCTAGAATCACATCGTTTGGAATAAAATCACGTGTTCCAGAAACACCCCCTGGAATAAAGCAAGGATGACGTAACTGCCTGAATTCTAAGAATGCTCTGTTGGAGTCAACAAACTCTGGTCTGCATAGCGGCGAGCCTAGCGACTCGGAAGCTCTCACTAATGATACAACACAATCTATCTGAGAGACGCATCGCACAGTTTCTGCCCAAATGTTGTAATCCTTGTCGAATCTTGCATACATCTTTTGTTGCAAGGACTCACATAAAATCTTGTGAAGCTCACGGGCCTCCATCAATTCTCTAACAAGTTTCTTAACCTTAGGAGACCAATAACGCTTGGACTTGGCTGTTGCAGACATCTGTTGCCAGTCGGATGGAATCCTAGACGTAGCACGCTTCGGAATCTCAATAAGATATAGCTCTTTACCATAATCTTTGTAACACATCTCCTGACATTTGTACTCACGGCGATACTGTATAATAATATCATCCAACTCATTTTCTAAGGCCTTCACTTTTGCATTACTAGCGTCGAATTCTGATTCAACACCAGGCTCTGGAACCAATATTCCTTCCGCATATGCTAAATGCCTATCGAATGCTTGCGACCATTTCGATACACATTCTTCCAATTCGTCAGGAAACTGAGAAACCAATTCACCCAAAAAACCACCCAACTTTCCATCTCCATACGTATCTTTTAGCACTTTCAATAATGACAGAATTGACTCAAAGCCTTCAATGACTTTGGAGAAATCCTTCACTTTCAAATTCCCAGAGTGCACACGAGCCAACAATCTTTCTAGATCAGGAAGCTTTCCAAGCTTCCTTTCAATGATAGATCTCAAATCGCCGTCATTCATAAGAAGTTCTACAGAGTCGAATCTAGCATCAAGCTTCTCCTTACTAAGAAGTGGATGAATCACCCAGCTTTTGAAGGTTCTTTTACCAAAGGCAGTAATTCCCCTGTTTAGAAGACGAAATAATGTACCTTTGTCACTTTGATCGAATGAGTTGCTGAATATCTCCAAGTTTTGCAAGGTAACACCATCAAGTCTCATAGTGGCATTGCAGAAACTACTCTTAAATGGATCGTACTCAGCAAAATTTCCCATGGACACAGTCGATGAGTCAAGTTTCAATGACCGTAGATACCATAATAATGCACCGAAGGCAGAAAAAGCCACGTTCTTTTCATTTTTATGGTACATCACCAACACCGAAGGATAGTTAGACAAATCGTCCAAGTTAGAGGCTTCAAAATATTTGCCTCTAGTAAGCTCCTCAAACGTAGTTTCGTGGTCCCAGAACTCGTTGCCAGATTTCAGAAAGTTGAACATGGCACCTGCATGAGAATTGAATCGAAGGATCTTCATCACCAAGGGACTCACCTTTGACTTCTCCACCAATACTTCCATAGGTTGAATTTGTGCCAGTAAAGTCTCCAACTTGACACATTCAGGGTCGTCGTCAAACTGCGTAATCTCAACATGACCAGTAGCAGTATCAATAAAGCAAACGCCAAATGTCTTTGAATTGTCCAGATTAGTTTCCTCCTTGACAGCTAGACAGTACTTAGCCATATCATCCGTTAGCATCTTCCCATCGGTCAAAGTACCACAAGTTAAAACGCAATCAAGCTCACGTTTGATGACTTTAGATGCCTTCTTGCTGCTATTTCTCTCTCTCATCTCTTTGGCAAGCATTGACTCCTTCTGATTAACTTTGGCAACCTTATAGCCCTCATCAACGAATCGTTTGGCCCAATAATCAAATGACATCTCAGGTATACCAGCTAGTCTCATATTTGCACGACCTGTACCAGCAAGTTTCAAGTCAAACTTCTGATGAGCTATATCTGCATCTTTCTCATATAGTTCAAAGAACTTTCCCTTTTTGAAAAACACCACAGTGTCCCACATCTTGGCTTTAATCGACCAATACTGAGTCTCAAACGCAGTAAACTTGGCCCAGGCAGATTTCGGAATGTATAGAGTTCTCGAATCATAATCAGAATCCGTCTCCAATCGTCCTTCTGCATCCTTCACATTTACTAACCACTGATATCTCTCTCCGTTTTCCTTAACAAATTTACGTTGAGGAGAGATGGTCTTTGCGTCCTTGGAACGTCTATATGAAGCCTTGTTCTCAGGAACGAATGCAGAACCTGCTGAAAACTTTGCGGAGACGGTGGTATGAGAAGAAGTATCCAAATTTTCAAATTGTTTTGGTAAGTCTATTGAAGAATGAACCTCGGTTGATGCCTGATTGGCCTTCTTTTTCTGTCTTTTGATCTTTCCAAGATCAGCCAAATCAATTGCATCATCATCATCTTCATCATCATCTTCATCCTCGACTACAACATCATCATCCAACTCTTTCTTCTCCGCAACTAAATCGTCATTTTCAATTTCACCATCGTCTTCATCCACAACATCATCATCGATAACATCATCAATAACTTCATCAACGACAAAATCACCGTCCTCATCGTCATCCTCTTCCACCTCAACAATTCTCCTTCTCTTATGATGACTACCAACAAGTTCATCATCATCTTCATCGCTCAGCTCGGAATAATTGATCTTCTTCACCGTTCTTCCAGACGACAGCGTCGATAGAGGCGAAGATGGAATAGCCGGAGAGTCTGGATCAGAAGAACTATCCACGCTTTTCAACTTTTTCAGCGACTTCGGAGTGTCGGGAACTTTAGCTGCAGAACTATTGGTAATTGGAGATATATCAGGTTTAGCTCTCTTTAATTTTTCCTTGACAGGAGACGAACTTGTAGGAGTAATTGACTCAACACAAGACTTGGCCTCATTTGCAGAATTTTGCTCGAGCTTTGGTTTTGGAGAAACCTTGGCCTTGGAAAAGAACGACAGTAAATTGCTCTGCTTCATCTGCTTAGATTTGGCCTTAGCAATTATATTTAAGGAGAGATACAAAGCAGAAAGAGTGTAATATATATAAATACGCGTACTAAAACAATCTACTTATTTTTTAGAGAGTAAGCGCGTTTTGACAAGACGCGACGCGTTCGGGTTTTTAATATGTACGTACTTACATAATAATTTCATACTTAACGTCACGCTTAATACTCTTATTAGGCAAGATGAAACTGTTAAGAAGGTAGCAATCGTCCTTGACGTTTGTGCCAGAACCTAAGATGGAAATGTTACCAGAATCTTTGATACCAATGATTCTGGTCTCTTCCTGTAGTTCCCCGGATTTCTTTGGAGAGTTATTCTTACTAGTCTTAATAGTAATTCCTGTACCTTCGACACGAGTCCAGCTACCGATATTACAACTGTAGGAGACAATTGAGTTGGAAATGAGCGAATTGGATCCAATCTTGGAGCTATTCAAGATGATCGAGTTGGAGATTCTAGTACCAGCGTTCACTTTACAATCGGGACCAATGGACACGTAAGGTCCAATTTTGGTTCCCAGAGACATATCAATCTTACTGGAAGGATGAATGTAAACTGGCGGAACAATATTGGAAGAAGGCTGTTCCAAAATGAGTCTGTCAATAGTAGGAGTCCTTTGGTGCATCGGGACGTTGCCCAAAATTTTATTCTGAGAACCTCCTGTTCTCTGAACCTTATAGAGCTCATCCAAATAAAGCTGATTGGAGTATAAGGCATCGGAAGGAGTCTTTACAGCGGTCCAAAAGCCGGTGTAAGGATAGATATAGGTCATTCCAAACTCAGGTAAATTCTGGAGAATGTCCTTTTCCATAGAGATAACATCTTCATCGACAATTTCAGCATTCTCGCTGGCAGTAGTAATCTTAGAGATCTTGGCGTGAGCAAGACGACGGAAAAGCTTGTCGTTGAACAGATAGATACCACCGTTGATAGTCTCAGACATCTTTGTCTCCGGTTTTTCAACATAGTGCACAACCTTATGCGTTTTTGGATCGGAAATAATGGTACCAAACGAAGACTGGTCCCTGTCGTTAAGTGCAAGGAACAAGTCGTAGTTCTGAAGTTTGACACCCATCAGAATAGCATCCAATTGCTTTCCGACATTCTCCGAAGCTTTGAGATCATAGAATTCCACCATTTTCTGTAAGGGAAATGAGCAAATGATATCACCGTGAATAACAAGGAAACTCTCGGTAGAGCCGGACATAATTTCATTACGGAAGTAATACAAGCCACCAGCAGAACCCATTGCCTTGAATTCCTTCAAGTATCTCATGGTACATTGACGCTTTGTGTACTTCATTCTTGCATCAAATTCTGAAATGAAGTCGGTAAAGACAGAAGGTTCGTAGAATCCAATTAGAATAATCTCCTTGATGGAATCCACGTCAAGAATGGCATCGACAGTATGAGATAAAAGAGGCTTTCCGGCAATTGGGAAAAGAATCTTGGCCTGGTCTAGAGCTAATGGTCTAAACCGAGTACCACGGGAGCCTCCTCCCACCATAATAATAGCCTTTGTAGTAGTCATTTTGATTGTTACAGATAAAAGAAACCGAGTGAAATAAGGAAAGAACGTGGCAGACTACGTGTTAATTTTGCTTTTTGTTACCAAAGATTCGCGACTTGAAATAGGGAGGCTAAAACTCGGACAGATTACTAAGTGAAAAATAGCTTACTCATGGAATACATAATTTACTGTAATAACTGCTGAAAAGCCTTTCTCCAAACTTCCTTACCGTCCCTATTGATTGTGTCTCCGTGACAAACGATAATCTTGTTGAAGTCCCACTCTTGCAACATCTGTTCGATGGCCTTCTTGGCTGCTGGTTTGTCCTTGATGATACCTCCAGTCAACTGATTGTTGAGAAAAGTGCCCGGAGTAAATGCCTTCTTGGTTAGCCAGCCCCATAAACCCGATTGAGGGTCCTTACCGCCAAACTGTTCGTTGAACAAATCGGATTCAGGTGTTCGGTGGCCCGTGTACTGCAAGTTGAAGAACATATCAGCCTCAAGTAGTGTCTTTGAACCAGGAACGTAGACCATCAACTCCTTGTTCTGATGAGATGGGATGTAGACGAATTGTAGGTCAGCTTTGATAAGATCTGAGTCCTCGGGAATCCCCAATCCAATTAGGTCTTTCCTCTTGAGGATCTTATTACCTTGACTATCAGCAATCTTGAAGTCAATTGCAGAATCAATTTGAGGGTCGCAGCCTTCAAATCCAATTACCTTGATAGAGGGATGCTTCTCCTTATAAGGTAATAAAGCCATGGTATGTTCTTTATCTGGAATGATAATATAAGAGACATTGTCAATAAAAGACTTACCCTTTGGTAAATCGCCATTTTCAGTCATCAATTTATCAACAGAAGCAATGACATTCTGATCGTAAGGGATTGTCGAATAGATGATAAAGGAAGGTTTGGCACTATCAGTCTTGATAATAGACATTCTAGCACCGAAAGCGAGTCGATTGACTCGATAGAACGCACACGAATGCGTATAGATTTGCGAGCTAACTTTTCTACTGACTCCGCCGATAACAGAAGGATAACCCATGATTGATGAAGAAATGAGAAGAACTAAAGAAGGGCAAATGATTGGCAAGCTCGATGAATAGATAACGATAGCAATTGTAGCAGCCCGTGGCAAGACCAGGTGATCGCCCTGGTGGCAACCCTGGTGACAACCCTGGTAAAGAGTTTTCGCGGGATCCTTCCTGTTAGAGGGTTTGGACGCCCCCGCCTGCCGGCGGGCGCCTACGCCGTATCATCTGATAATTTCATTATCTGTATATCTAAATATGACTTTGTGCTAAATACTTGGCTGCATGATCTCCAGCAATTCTACCAAAAACGACACACTCTAACAACGACGAACCGCCTAATCTGTTGCTCGAGTGAACTCCCGAGGTGATCTCCCCAGCTCCCCAGATACCATTAATAGGCTGATCATCTATGTTAAGGAACTGTGCTTCTGGATTGATCTTTACACCTCCCATAGTAAAGTGTAGAACCGGAGTTACTCTTCCGGCAATCAACTCTGTATCATCGGTGACTTCCTCGGGTTTCAATGTCCATTTACCTAGCGAAATTCTCCCGTAATCTGTATCTTTCTCATCTTGAACCATTTGTGCGTACCTCTTAACGCTCTCCTTGATGTTAGGAATCTCTTGCTTCCACTCACTAATCTTCTTTTTAGCCACCAACTTTTTAAATTGATAGAACCCAATGTTACTGCCTATATTTTTTGTGGATCCTTCATCCAAAACTAACCAAACTTTCCATTGACGGATCTCATCGTTAAGTTCTTCATCGCAGCTTTTCATAACGGCTTCAGTCAATTGATCTCTTCTCTGCATCTCATTGGCAAATCGGTCACCCAGGGAATTTAATAAAATTCCACCTTCACCTCGTAACATCTCTGCAGCTAAAAACTTGTTTCTGGAAAAGAGGTCTTCGGGATCAACAAATCCTGTGGGATGAACTTGTATTGACTCCATATCCATCAATTTACCACCAATGGCCTCTAAAATCCCGATAGATTGAGGTCTTTCTGAATTCGTAGAAGGAAATTTGGCCAAATCGGGTCTGTATTTGGTCACGAGACCTGTAGTATCACCTGCAAATCCACCGACAGCAAATATAACAGGTCCAAAGAGTTTTTCAGAATGTTTCTTATCCAGATCTTCGAATTCTACCCCGACTACACCTTGAGAATCGGTAATCAACTTGGTGACACGACAGCTGGTACGTAGTGTAGCCAGATTTGCGTATTTCTCCTCCAACTGCTTCCATAATTCAGACACAATAGCAAAACCAGGAGGTATTTTGCCCGTACCACGGTGAGTTCTTGGTACAGAATGACCACCCAACTGGGTCACGGCAGCTAAATCAATACCAAAATGGTCTGTAAGCCAATAAACGGCAGACTGTGAATTGTCCACTAAAGTCTTCATCAAGGTTTCTCTTTCTTTTTTTAATTGAGAATCGGAGTTCTGGTATATAACACCAGAAGACCTCAGAGTATCCGAATAAAACAGGTCATCTTTGACGGGTTGGTATCTGGTAGGAGCACCATTGATACCGGATGAGGCCTTTGCAGAATTACCACCATACTTAGGCATCATCTCCAACATGATTACCTTCTGACCATTCTGAAGCACAGAGTGTGCAGCACTCAAACCTGCAAGACCACTTCCAACAACAATTACTTGCTTAGAGGCCGTATGAGTCAGCATATTAGAGACTAATTGATATAGAACGATGAGTATGAATAAGTAAAACACTAGGCGTTTACGAGAAAGCATCTGTTAAAGTGAAGGAGAAAGAAAAAGGACAACTGTTGGAGGCATAGAATTGTGGAACGATTATAGCCATCTGCACGTGACCGGTGGATCTACAGAGTCCGTATAAATAGACTGAATAGGTGCTAACGGCGAGCTATGAAGACAGTGGAGTCGTGGAGCTGATGAAACCAAGAGAGCATATTTAGTGTAGTGAGTCGTCTACAGCTCACAGTCTACTCCTTGCAGGTTCCGGTTACTGGTGGGTTGTAACAACTCATTGGCAAGCTGGATCGTTGGATGTTCGCCACTTACGTGGTAGACCCGTGCCACGCCGCAAATCAGTACCATGGACAAACCAGTTAACGCCGTACCGCGCGGTAAACGACCCAGACAATTGCCACGCCGTGTCGTCCATATTCAAAAGAAGGCTAAAATTTTTACCCAAGAGTTCTCCACTTTGTCTAAGAGTCGCCAAATCAAATATCTAAAGATGAAATACGTAATAGAACATATGGAGAAAGGCTTTACCGAGTGGGTGATTTTGGAATATGCGCAAATTCTGAGAGATGTTGGTAGTGACAATCTTATCTTAACCTGTCTTCCTGAAGGTACCACAGATAGGGATATTCCTGTTTCTTTACTCAAACTTGGACTACAATGGTCGACTAAAGATGCTTCGCATTTCATTCCTAGAGACATTCCTAAGTCCAGATTGTGTCTATTGGACCCTCGGGCAGAACTGGATCTCCAACCTACTGATACGGGTGAATTCGATTACTTCATCTTCGGTGGAATTCTAGGTGATCATCCACCTAGAGATAGAACAGGCGAACTAAGACAACGTTTAAATTGTCCAGGAAGACGTTTGGGAGATTCTCAGATGTCTACAGACACTGCTGCGAGAACCACCAAGATAATTCTCGATGGAACACCTCTTGAGGAGATCAAGTTTATAGATTACCCTGAGATTCGATTCAGTAGACACGAGGCCACCGAAATGCCCTTCAGATACGTTCTTGACGGTGACTACAGGCCTATTTTACCACAGGGAATGCTCAGATTGATCAAAAAGGATTCCGAAAGGAGTTTGGACCAGTTCTTCTGACTTAACCAGCACTTATTTATTAATATATTCAGTCTAACCTTTAATAGATGATGATCATGTGAGATTAGTTATCTATGCATTGTTTCTTGTCTTTCTTCTGTCTCAACTTTGTCTTTCTTCTACCTTCCTATCCTCTTTCTTCTACTTTTCTACTTCCTCTCTTCTACCTTCCTGCCTCTACCTTTCTGCCTTTACCTTTCTGCCTTCACCTTCCTACCTCCACCTTCCAACCTCCACCTTACCCATTCCTATTTAGGAAATTATTCAAACGGCTTCGCGAATCACAAAACGGCTTTCATCTATTCCGAGATAACCTACCTTATCGACATTTATTCTCTTTCTGAACTCAATTTTCTTCTGTATATTAACGATACCTTCGTCTTTTTTGATGTTTGGCGTCCTTATTCTGGCGTTTTTGTATGCTATATCGACTCTGGCCGAAGTGGATGACTTCTTTCCTTCAGCACTAGCTTCTGATCCACTAGCAGTGGCAATAAAACCGGCAGCACGAGCAACAGCAACAGCCGAAGACTCTGCAGAAACTTGTCCTCCCTGTTTCAACTGCAATCTTCCAAACTTTGAATGCAAGCAATTTTCTACATGTAATCAGTTCACTGGTCGATGCGAATGCCGAAACGGCTTTGGTGGTGAAGATTGCTCAGAGCCCGTCTGTGGCTCCTTGGCTGATGGTCCTAACAGACCAATTAGAGATCCAGACGACGTTTGTAACTGCGAAGATGGCTGGGGTGGTATCAATTGTAACCTTTGTCAACAAGACGCAGTCTGCAAATCATTCGTTCCGGATGGACTGCAAGGTACTTGCTATACTGGTGGTATCCTAGTCCATCAAGCTCATCAGATGTGTGATGTCACCAATAAGAAGATCGTTCAAGTTCTTGGGGGAAAAATTCCCCAGGCCACTTTTGAATGCAATAGAACTTCTCAAGAGTGCTCTTTTCAATTTTGGATACAGAGCGACGAGAGCTTCTATTGCGATCTTTCCAAGTGTGACTTCCAGTACGATTTGAACGGTAATCACACCAACTATCGCTGCGACGATGTGGCTTGCAAATGCTTACCTGATAAGATGCTTTGCGGCAAGTCCGGCTCCATTGATATATCAGATTTTCTTGTTGAAACTATTAAGGGACCTGGTGAATTCACATGCGACCTACAATCTCGCAATTGCAAGTTCTCCGAACCAAGTATGAATGATCTTATCATGAATGTATTTGGTGATCCATATATCACTCTAAGTTGTCTTTCTGGTGAGTGTCTTCATGATAGTGAGATCCCAGGATTTACCATTCCTCCAAAAGATAGGTTTACCTACTTGGACTTCGCCAAAGACCTTACTGCTCTTGGTGTATGTCTCGGTGTAGTTCTTGTCACTATCTTTGGAGTAAAAAGGTCTCCACTTTTTTCTTCCGAGTCGATTGCACTTCCAGATGATGATAACGATGATAATGACGATTACCTCATGGTTGACTATGTTCCTGCTACATTTGCCTTCGATAAAGTGTCCTATTCTGTTAACAGGAAGCCTATTCTTAGTAACTCCTTTGGTATGGTCAAACCGGGTGAAATTATGGCCATTATGGGTAGCTCTGGTGCTGGTAAAACTACACTTCTTGATATTCTTGCTGGAAAGAATAAAGGTGGTATCAGTCAGGGCTCTTTGATTGTCAACGGTGAGCAGATTTTGACTAATTCAGATGTTAAGCATTTCAAAAGATCTTGTGGATTTGTCGATCAAGAGGATTATCTTATTCCAACTTTAACCGTCTATGAGACAGTACTCAATAGTGCTCTTCTCAGGCTTCCAAGATCTTTGTCTACAAAATCTAAGAAGGCTAAAGTTCTCCAAATCCTTTCAGAATTACGAATTCTTCATATTAAGGATAAGCTAATTGGTTCCGACTTTGAGAGAGGCATTTCTGGAGGTGAAAAACGTCGTGTGGCCATTGCTTGCGAGCTCGTTACATCACCTTCTATTCTTTTCTTGGATGAGCCTACTACAGGTCTTGATGGCTTCAATGCATTCCGTGTTGTCGAGTCCCTTGTTCGTCTTGCCAAGGATTTCAACCGTACTATCATTTTCTCTATTCATCAGCCGAGAAGTAATATTGTGGCTTTATTCGATAAACTATTACTTTTATCGGACGGCGAAATAGTTTACTCCGGCCTTATGAGTGAATGTTCAGAGTTTTTCTCTCAGAGAGGCTATCAATGTCCATCTGGCTACAATATAGCAGACTACCTTATTGATATCACCTCCGAAGACACAACCAAAGACAACTCATTGACGACAGTTTCGCCTGTTGAAACGGATCCTAGATTGGATTTGTTGCTAGAAACAGGTGAGGCACATCATCTTCCTAATAGTTCAGAGGAGGATCCAACTGAAGAATGGGCTCATTATGCATCTCACCGAGATGAATTGACTTATGCACTTGGACAGAAGGCTGACGTGAACTCGAAACCACAAGGTACTCTTGCTACTCTCTTTTCAAAATCATCAGAAGCTGAACAACTTCATGAGAGTATTAAGGCAGAGCATTCATCTGCACCCTCTGTTTCCAATGCTGAGGAAGATTCATTCTTTAAAGATGATCCAACTCGTTCTAAGGCAGGATTCTTTACCCAGTTATCCATTTTGTGCTCACGGACGTTTAAAAACTCTTACAGAAACCCCAAGTTGCTTCTAAGTCACTACATTTTGGCAATTGTTATGGGATTTTTCTGTTCGTATCTATACTATGACGTTCAAAACAACATTTCTGGATTTCAAAATAGATTGGGACTATTCTTCTTCCTTTTAACAATGTTTGGATTTTCCACTCTAACTGGTCTTCACTCTTTCTCCATAGAAAGAATTGTATTCATCAGAGAAAGATCCAACAACTACTATCATCCATTGAGTTACTATCTCAGTAAGATTATATGCGATGTGATTCCTCTTCGTCTCTTCCCTCCAATTATTTTCATGGCTATCATCTATCCGCTAGTTGGATTGAATATGGGTGGTCACAAATTTTGGCTGTCGATTTTGATTGTTGTCCTCTTCAATATGGCAACTGCAGTGGAGATTCTTATCATTGGTATCCTTGTCAAGGAGCCGGGCTCAGCAACAATGATTGGTGTATTAGTTATGCTTTTCTCTCTACTTTTTGCCGGTTTGTTCATCAACAAGGATACGATTCCGACTGCTATCTCGTGGTTTGAGAGGATTTCTGTGTTCCACTACGGATATGAGGCACTAAGTGTAAATGAGGTGAATGGTTTGATTCTCAAGGAGAGAAAATATGGCCTAGACATCAAGGTTCCTGGAGCAGTGATTCTCTCTACGTTCGGATTTGACGTTAATGCCGTGCTCTTTGACATTTACTGGCTTTTGGGTATGCTTGGAGGGTTCACGATTTTGGGCTATGTTGCTCTTTACTACTTTGTGTATGAGACGAGGTGATATCTACATATGTTTAAACTAATAAATAATTCCTAATTCAATGCTAACTCTCTTTTCGCGACTATTCAGAATTGAAGGTTGATTTCAGGGGTCTTGTTCTTCTTATACCATCCACCATGGACCAATCCCATGGCAAAACTTGGGCCAATCCATTTGAGCTAAATTTTTCTCGATCTAATTCACACTATATGACGCCCGACCAGAACTCTAACCTATATTCACAGACAAATCCATTCGCTGATTCCACTAATTCCGTCAATCCTTTTGCTGACCAAGGGAGTACATATCAGAAGAAACCGATAGGTATTCAAGTGCAGGAAATTGAAGCAGTAGAAGACGAGAATGTGCACTCTGCTACTGCTGATTCTTCATTACCTCCTGATCATCATCGCCATCGTCATCATCATCACAGTCATCAACATCGCCATAAAGCTAATCGCGGCCTGTGGACCCCGGCCCCACTGAGATCCATTCTATGGGGTAAAAGGTTTCATGGGATCCCTTATTTTACCTTGTTTGTTACCGTGGTACAGGGAATAGTGTTTCTTTATGAACTAATCAAAATGGGAGTTTATACCAAGACGATCTTCCAGACTAAGCCCTATTTCAATCCTATGTTAGGGCCTTCAACGTTCTTGGAGATCAATGTCGGAGCCAGATACGCTCCTTGTATGACCTTTATTTCAGGAATTACAGACCTGGATGACTTGGAGTGGCCTTGTCCCAATTCGACAAGCGTGAGCTCGGAAGTTTGTTCATTATCTGAGCTTTGCGGATTGTCCTCTATCAAAAGAAACTCTTCTGGCTACTTGCAGCCCAACCAATGGTATAGAATGATTACTGCAATTTTCATTCATGCTGGATTTGTTCACATATTCTTCAATTTTTTACTTCAGATCATGGTTGGATCCACGGTGGAGTTGTATATAGGATCTATTAGATACGGTGTCATCTATATGGCATCTGGAATATCGGGATTCCTTCTTGGTACAAACTTTACACCCATAGGTATTGCTTCCATGGGTGCCTCGGGGGCTCTCTTTGGATCATGTATCTCTACAAACCTTCTTCTTCTTCTTATGAACCAGAACGGCGAACACTACGGCATTAAGATTCGAACTAGAGGAGCGTTTTTGCTCTGGATGCTTGCATCTCTAGCTGAAATTATTATTCTGATTTTCTTGGGCTTCTTACCTGGCTTAGACAACTTTTCTCATATCGGTGGCTTTATGATTGGAATAAGTTTGGGGCTGGTACTTCTCAATGACCCAAAGTTTGTCTATAAACCGGAATTCTTTGGCACTGACAAGATTCCAGTAGACGCAAAGTTTTTGGATATACGTAAAAGACCTCAGTTCTTGATATGGTCATCTGTTAGACTTGTTATGCTTGCTCTTACCATACTTTATTTTGTCTTCTTGTCGAGAAATTTTGCTATAAAGGGTGCCAAAGCCTCTCAATCTTGCAAATGGTGCAAGTATCTCAATTGTCTTCCCATAAACGGTTGGTGCGACCAAGGAGCTATTACTACCACTTCTGCATAATTAGTAGATAAGATCATCAATATTTTTTCTATCTAAATGCTATATAATACAGGAAGGAAAAACCCAACTTCGTCATAACTTTCCTCATCTACCAAGTTCTTCAAACGCACTGGCTGATGATCTTCCAAAGCCATCACTTCAGCCATATAGTTATAATAATCTTTCCGCATTGGTTTGGTATATTCCTTGTACTTCTCCATTAATGAGTGAAACTGATCCCACTCTTCTCCAGTTATTTCATGTGACTTCATCTTCCCCACAAGTTCTACCTCGTTCACATGTGCTCTAGTCTGTTTGTATGTTAAATAAAACTCCTTCATGATATCATCATCTCCTAGCAATTCCTCCAGAGATTTTAATCGGTTGTTGGAAAGAAAGTCGACCAATTTATGCTCTAAGAATTTCTTGGTTTCTCTACCGAGACGTCCCTTAATTGTATCCATTGGCATCCAGAGGCGAAGATCCGAAACGTATATGTTCTTATTGAAAGACTTCCGTGTCATTCCCCTCTTGTACTCGGACAGAAGAACATCCTCAAACTGATTAGGAATAAGAACAGGTGAACCTTCCATGGATGACAACCTCAAAGGTGAGAACTCTTCATAAGTATAGAAATGGTTGTTTCTGCAGTTAAAAGCGTGCAACATGCAATTCCTGTGAAAATCTCCTTCATTCTCTCCAATAGCCTTTCCCCTTTTCTGTAACATTTGTACCGCTCTTTTATCTAAAGACAGATTTTCTTTCTCTAATTCCTTATCAGTGATACTCTGCTGATATTTGTAGTGGGGGTCCTGAAATTTGGATGGATCATTTTGCCAGAGAAGACGAATTCTCTTTGGTATTCGATGCGTACCAGTAAAGGCCAATCCGGTAATATCAACGTACATTCCACTATCAACATCGATGAATCTGGCATCAATATTGTTATTTCCATTACCCTTATCTCTATGTGTAATGGAATTGGTACAATCCACAAAATACTTGTGGAATCCAAATTGGGCATCTTCGAAGACTAGCGATCCGTTATAGGCAGCGCATAGCCGGTCTAATTCCATGATAGGCATCTGAACATCAATATCCGAATCCCATTCAAATACAAGTCCATTCCACCACCACGAAAGCAAAGAGCCGTGGGCGAGAATAGACACGATTCCTGTCTTATAAGTGAATTGTAACCATGTATGCAACATTCTGTGCAAGATCAACTTGCGCTTGACGTCAACGTTATCAAATTCATTCACCTTAGATTCGGTTAAAAAGCCGCCGAAAAACCGACTATCATAATGAGCTCCATTTTCAGTTATTTTGTGGCCGTGAAAGCTTTGAGACCAAGTAAGTTCCACCTCTCTAAATGACTTACTGAGATGGTCTGGATTAAGCGATCTTGAATACTTGAGATTTTGTAAATGGCGAGATTCCTTGGTTGTAAGAGAATCTTCTTTAGCTGTGAGATTGTCTATTATTCCATTATAATCGTAGTAAAATTCATCCATGGGTATTTCGTACTGGTAGTTTGTACTTCGGGAGAGCAAAGAGTCAAAGTCTAATCCCTTTTCGGTAACATCGGCAACCTTTTGAAGCTCTTTGTATTCACTGATAGGATCTACAAGTAATGAGCCCGTTTTTGAGTCAGTTGTATCCTCTACGAACTCATCGAACAAACCGCTATCCAGCATAGTTTCATCCTGAGACAACCCAGTCTCGTATATTCCATTCTTTGATAAGAAAACGAGAGAGCTTGGTAGTGGTAAAGAGGAAAGAACAATTGATTTGGCCTGAATTTTTTTCTCCAAGTACCATGATGCAAAGCAGCGGCCCTGGAAGTTGAATCCCGGAAGAAGTTTCTCATCTGTTGGTCCCTCGTAGTCAGCGTCATCCGTGCATGGTTGTCTGTTGAAGAACGCATCGTCAAAATCGATTTTTGTCTTATCTTTGGTATGCATACCCTTGATTAGGGGACTATAATGTACACCAAATTCAAGAAAATCCCTGCATGAGGGCTTATCATCTTCTTTAAACCTCAAGTAGACATTTAAATCAGAAAGATCAACCCAGTCCTGCCAAGAAAATGGTACATGGACGGAATCTACGCCGCTCCCGTAGGCACCTTCAGCCAGCTGCTTCCGAATATGATGAGCATACACAGCAAGTGTCACTCTCGGGTCAAAGAAATGTCTCTCAGACCGCACTTTTCGGTATTCCTCTGCGTTGAGATCAACCTTATAGTCATGGAGACCCGTAAAATACTTCCAGTATTTAGTATAATCATCTGCAAGCGTGAGCTGTGGTAAACTCTTCTCTAATTCCTTTAGTAATATATCTGGATCATCTATCCTTGATTGGAGGGACGTTCGGAGATCCGAGAGTGTCTGCTGCGGTCTATGATATAATGAATAGATTATAAAGAACAGTATATTGACCAAGCATAGAACGATAAATATACTCACACATCGCCTTCTTCTGGGCAGATGCCTATACAACATGTTTAGTCAACGGTGGGCAGAAGAAGAAAAATGCCGGCAAATCAAGAATTAAAGTGTATCTATTCCAGAAAACCGATCCAGAAAGTTCAAGTAGTGCGAAGCGAAACAAGCCGGAACGAAACGAAACGAAACGAAATGAAGCAAAAAAAGAAACGGTGAAAATAACGCAGGACGTATCCCCATCTGGGCATCAAGAACGTGTAAGGCCGAAAGATGCATGAACGCATGAGATCAAACAGGCTAGACAATCATATCTTTTCATTAATATAAATAAGTAAACAAGTATAGAAGGCAGTTGTAGTGAGACAGTAAAATGGAAGTGACGAAATTACAAGCTGGGCATACATTTTCTCTCTAAACCCATTTGATTGGATGTCTGGTAACCTTCAACAATTCGGCTTCTCGTGAACCTTCTTCAGGCTCGTAGTCGTATAACCAGGTGGCAGTCTTGGGCATACTCATCAATATAGACTCAACTCTAGAACCAGGGGTCTGTAAGCCAAATTTAGTACCTCTATCATAGACCAAATTGAACTCAACGTATCTACCTCTTCTGACCTGCTGCCATTGCTTCTCTTCTGGGGTATACTTGATATCCTTTCTCTTTTCGATAATTGGAACGTAAGAAGGAATGAATGCATCAAAACAACTCTCGCACATCTTCAAACACTCTTGGGCTGGAAGTTCATCAAAGTCATCAAAGAATATACCTCCAATACCTCTGGCTTCACTTCTGTGATCAATCCAGAAGTACTTGTCACACCATTCTTTGAATTTTGGGTACAAATCCTTTCCGAAAGGATCCAATGCAGCCTTGTGCTTTGCATGAAACATTTTAGCATCCTCAGGATAAAGATAAGAAGGAGTCAAATCAGCGCCTCCTCCAAACCACCAAGTTTGAGTAGAATCGTCAGGGTTCATTATCTCAAAGTAACGATAGTTCAAATGAATGGTTGGGGCATGTGGGTTCCAAGGATGGATCACCATGGACAAACCGCAGGCAAAAAACTTAACAGTACCGTCATCTTGTGTCTTAATGTTTCTATGGTCAGCTTTCATTCTGGTGATAGCACCTGGTGGAAGAACACCGTAAACGGCAGAAATGTTGACACCGGCTTTCTCAAAAGTCGAGCCATCTGCCAAAACCATTGATCTTCCTCCTCCGCCATTTTTACCTCTTTTCCATTCATCAGGATGGAATTTCTTGGTTTCAACAGATTCGAGACCCGCACAGATCTCCTTTTGCTTCTGTCTTATCAACTTCTCCATCTGAACTCTCATTGATTCTTTCGACATTTTGTAGATTAAGCAGGCTTGTTATAGAAGTAGTTTTCTAAGGTTAAGAGGGGAAACAACGAAAAGCAGTTAAATAAATCAAAGAGGAATAAGAGATCTGTTTATCTCCGACTGCAAACAATCCTCGTTATAAATCATATCTGGAGGATATCAACTCATTCGATTTTTTCGTATAGCCAGTTGAAAATTTACAAATTCAAATTTTAACGAGCTTCGCGCCGAATCCTTCCTCGTTTAAATTTGGACATGTCCAGCAGCTCAACAAGATTTGTAATGGCTATCTGTATGACTGCAATGGTGCGTGCTCATCTCGAATCTGGATAGTTATTCTGGTTCAACCAAAGGTATCAGTATTTTTCTTCAACGTTACTACAATCCTAGTGAGCGAAGTGATTCTCGACTCAATTCAAGTCCTTGATGTAAATTGGGTGATTTTCTCTCGTTCACTCTACTTTTTTCTATCTTTACTCCATTTGAGACCCCTGATTTTGTTTTTTCTTTTTTTCTCCATTCTTTTTCAAGGTGGTCTCATGTGCACCCCTATGGACAGTACTGCATTATTATTCCAAACTGGCGTCCACCCTCTCAAACCAGATTTAATCAAATGATATGTTGATGAATGGTAATTCAACTTTTTCCCTTGCCACGGTGGTGTCTACGGTGATGGCAATGATGTACCGCATCTTTACACCTGACATCTCGTTATAATTCTTTTTTTTTTTGTTTTTGCTTATAATTCCTTTTTTTTTGCTAGGTCTCATCCTACCAGATTTAAGGGTCTCGAGTAGCAAGAGAAAAAGACAGGGTATGCTGCAGGAGGGCTAAACTGAGGCCCATTAGGAAACCTTACAGAAATTGTTCTTAAAACTTTAAGAGTTGTACGGGAGATCTATTGATCTGAGACCAACTTCATTCCCCATTCGTACCTCGGCGATTTGTGCATTCGCCCCACTCGGTGGTTCAACCGCCCAGTCCCTGCCGGATCTCCCGAAATTACCATTACCGAAATTAGTTACATCATAGTTACCGGAAATATAGTTTGAGCAGCTTGAGCTAAACTGAGTTGGTTTTTTTTCATTTCAGTGTGAATTATAGTAAAATCAACCAAATATGAATCATATATATTAAAAAGAGGTCGATAAGTAGATAAAAAATGAAAATACGACTCGAGAAAGAAAAAATCTAAGTAGTGGGTACTTGTACTATAGTAAAGATGCATTAATGATGAGCTTTAGGTCAGCCCTGTTTCGATCTTCTTCGGGATTTCTTGCCATTTATATGTGTTTTGTAGTGCTGCATACAGTTATCCTGTCTTGAAAACCTTGCATTGCAGCCTTCAAATGGACAAATGTGATTTTTCACACCAGTGTGAATCCGATTATGTCTTGCCAAGTGACCTGATGTTGTAAAACACTTCATGCATGTCTTGCAACTGTATCTCCGATGATTCGCAGACTTACTTTTTTTATCATCATTCTCAGGCAACAACGAATTGGAAGACGTTGATGAGCTTGTCATGCGAGGTGACGTTGACCTTATATATAAGCTTTGAGTAGAGGGATAAGTACTGAGGACTGTAGAAGAAGAGGACAATGATGGATTTGAATGATCCAATATTGGCACACTGCTTGCACCGTCCCTTGAATATGGTTGATTGTTATAAGTAACTGGTGTCCGGCATGACTGCTGTAAAGGCTGTGAATGGCCCAGAGAAAATGGAAATGAGGAAGCAGGAACAGGAAGGGGCAGTCTCTGCTCGGATTGAATCTTGCTCAAAACCAAACTCAATCTTGGAAGATTTTGGTGGCTATTTGAATGAATCTGCGGAGGAAATGAGTAAGACTGGTATTTTTCAGTTGACGGAAGCATCGGTTCGGGTTGTTTTTGCAGTGTCGAAGAAGGTGATGGAAAGGGTAATGCCCATTGCTGAATAGGAGCAGTAGATGATAAATTCGACGAAGGCCGGACTTCTGTCCTTATCTGGAACGAGGAAGCAGTACCTGTGTCATAATCAGGAGTAGTGGAGGATGAATTTAGCATTGACTCCGTAGAGTGATTAGGAAATTTCGGATTCAGATAGGCAACTTCGGCCATTTTGTCTGTATAGTTGGGTAGATTTGTGCTTCAATACCGAAAAAGTAATATAAGTGATTGACCGGTAGCAAGTAGGAAGAAAAAAAAGTAGTAACAGTAAAGGCACAACGGGTGGTACAAGGAAATCGATTGATAATAAGGGGTTCCTTTTTTCTTTTCTTCTTGGCGGTCGGATATAGTCTGCTTTTCTTTTTTTTCTTGGCGCTTCAACTAATAAATTGTGATCTTTCGGAACGCACGGAAGTGGGAAGAAGACTTCAGGTGCTCCTTATTATCTGCTATTTAAAAAATTGTATCAAAATCACTGCTGGAAAGTATGAATTGTTCTAAAGTCAAAACAGAATTGAAATACCGGTTCCGGTCAAAGAGTAATGCGACTGTCATGGATTTATATAATTGAAGAGATCCGCCTCGGAACGCCAAGAAAACGTTTTTGAAAAATATAACGAGGGGCGTGCCACTTTTGATTGGCTGGCATATTCTATTGATCTCCACAAAGAGTCCAACTACCGTGATATGACACGTTGTTTATTGTGGGCAGGGAAGGCGCAGGCTTATAATGCTCAGTATTCAAAACAAATATAGAACTTCATAAGACATCCTTTCAGGGTTACTAAAAAGAAATGTTCTTGGGCAAGGCCCTGAACTAGCAAACATGAAATGGTAACTTGTTGTGGCTACTTAGTGCTACTTGGTGCTACAGGGGACTGCATGGTGATAGCAGGTGAAAATATCACTGGGCACTACATGTATACTTTTCCATCGTTTGCTATAAACTACTTTTCAGCTGCCGAATCTTTCTGTGTTATCTTTCCTAAGCCCCGAGTTTGTTCAAACGTTTCTTTTTTTTCTTGCATTCGGCTGCCCTTTAAGGCAACCCATCATGCAGATTCTCTCCCGTGGTAAAAAAACTCTTGGCAGGGTCCCGAAGGGTACCTATTGGCTGGCACATCCTCTTTTCATTAAACTTTTTTGGCAATTGTGTTTATCCCACCCTAACTCCGTTAAAAACGGTTACTAGCTGCCGTGGCTTTTGGTTTTTGCTATTTTTGGTCTGCCGAAACTGACCGCAGTATGTCGGCTGCTCCCGATAAAGATGACGTAACTATTACTCCTGGAATTGAGAGTAAACTTCGAATATTAATTGATTACATAGATTATTATGCTCAGCCTGCATATATTTCAACGGTCAGGAGTCTGAACCTTTAACAAGACTTGTGGGTAATTTCTGAACACTTCGTCAAATTCGTCAGGGTAACTGACCTTGAACACCTCTGGATCCTTGGCCAAGCAGAGGAAAAATGTGGCAGTACCTGATGTGATCACAGTGGTAACTACATTACAAACTTGCATGGCAATGACAAAGGAAAACGCCACTATTGGTGCATAGTATGAACCGTCGGTGTTATAGGCAGGCTTTGTTTTTCTCAAATACATGTATGAAGTGAATGCAGCGAGAAAGCCCGCAAAGAAGCAATAGATGCCCAATGCGGTATCAATAATACAGTCGTTCATTAACGCATCAAATCCTTTGTATTTGAAGATGTGGTAAGTGTCTCTGGCAGACTTCAAGTAACTCTTACCGTACAAAGCAATGTACGAGTAAGCATAGTGATTGAAGTAACGAAGACAGAAATCGAGAATGTATGCAAACATGTCAAGAACGATAAGAAGGCAGTAAGCTAATCCGTTACCATTACCTAGAGCCTGCAGTTTAGCTATATTGATAAGCTGTCTCAATAACTGAACCAATGCCACAAGCAAAGAACCGAAGCAGATGGAGCCAAAGCAGAAGGTCATGGCTCTTCTAAACGATCCCAATGCTGCATGTTTTGGCATACCGGCATCACTCTTCGAGAGATAGTACCAAGTACCGTATATTCCACTAAGAGTCACATGGATAGTAGTTCTTAGAGCCTCGGTGATATAATAGCCCGCAAAGAAAACAAACACGAGCAAACCAATCAACTTGGATTGATCGTAACTCTCAGGAACAGAGTTATCACCCCATTTAGCATAGACACTGACGATAGTGACAATGAACAAATAGGAAAATCCTCCCATAAGTAGCATTCCGATAATTCCTACAATGAAGCAGCTTGGATATTTCTTAATAACACCAATGACTATTCTTAACACGGTTGTACTAAAGGGGATTCTGGATCTTAAAGAATAGTAGCAAAAGCTGAATAGTACAGCAATAACGAGGAAGACGATTCCAGCAGAATAATAGCCAACAACCAAGTAATAGATAGCGGTTGCTAATCCAAACGCTACATTGAGAACAAGACCAGTCTTAATAAACATAGAAGGCCACCTGCCTGCGATAAGAAGGATCAAAACGGAGAAAACCAAAGACACGGAAACAACAATGGCAAAGACAATGAGCGAGTTGCTATTCATTGTGGAGCTTTCTATTCCATTGTGAATTCCTGTCCCGTAGTATGAAGTATGTGAATGGTAATAAGAAATACTTATGACAGCAACGACCACAAAGCCAGCCACAGTGGCAAGGAACAAGAAAATAAAGGGAATATCGTTCCATTTAGGCTTATCCACTTTGAATGCTTCGTCAAAATTGTCTACTCCTGCATTAGGAGTCGGAGGTGACTCAAAGTTGTACTTCTCATCGTTGGCATTAGCGCCGTTCATTTGACCAGGTGTAAATTGATTAGGCTGAGATTGACCATTGCTGGGAGGACGCCCTTCAGGTCTGGAATATTTAGTGTTGTAGTTCGGAGTGTAATTGTAATTGTAATTGTAATCAGACTGAGGAGCCGGTTGCTGAAAGACGTTTTCCGCCTGCTCTTGGTAGCTCGGAGGCGGTACAGGTGGGCGTTGATAACTCATTGAGGAAAGAAAGATGTAAACTTAGATTAACAAGTGGAGGTAACTTGATACAGATATATTTTTTACCTCTTTAGACGCACAGAAAAAACAGTAGTAAATAAACCTATGAGGCGGTAGCTTGACGCAGGGCTGAGCGAGGTCTCCGCTGACAGAATTTAGTTGGCATCCCTACACCGTCTCTCGATGGCTGCAAATTTGAAATTTTGTTAGCGCCATTGTGATGTCTTCTTCGAATCTTATTCTAGTCTTCTTCCACTCTTCATTGCCACAAGATGCCAGAAGAAGCGATGTTTCGCTCTGCGGAAATGTCAATGATTCAGTTCTACATTCCTGCCGAGATCGGCCGAGAAACTCTTTATTCTCTTGGTTCCTTGGGTCTTGTCGAGTTTAGAGACTTGAATAGTAAGGTCAACGAGTTTCAAAGGTCCTTTGTTGGCGAGATACGTCGCATGGACAACGTTGAAAGAGAGTACAGAATTCTTAAAAATGCCATGGATCGTAGAAGTATTGAGATGACAGAAAGCTTCACTGGGAAGAATGAGATATCGCATGCCAACATTATGTCTACATCCCAGTTGGACGAGGCTTGCTCCAATGCTCAATTGTTGGAAGACCGAATTACTGAGCTATCAACAGCCTCCGAAGGTCTACTTAAGAGGCAAATGGACTTGAAACAGTATCAGCAAGTACTCAATTCTACGGATAGCTATTTTGATCGCTCGTATACTTCTGACCTCATCAACTTGAATGATGCCAACAACAATGACATCTCCGCTGAAGATGGCGACGTTAGTCGTATCGGTAACTTCATCACAGGTGTTATCACAAGAATTAAAGTGCCTATTCTTGAAAAAATCTTGTGGCGTGTTCTTAGAGGTAATTTATTTATGAAGACCACTGAGATTCCAGAGAAGATGTTCGATCCTAAATCAAAGGAATTTGTCGATAAGGATTGCTTTGTTATTTTCTCTCATGGTGAGCTGATTATGTCTAGAATTTCGAAGATTTGCGAGTCCTTGGATGCGGATCTCTATTTTGTTGACCCAGATCATAAGAACCGTCAGAACCAGAAAGTTGTCGTCAACCAGAAGCTAACTGACGTTACCACAGTGTTGGAAAATACTGACCGAACCTTGGAAACCGAGCTACGCGTTGTTGCTCCGGAGCTCGATGCTTGGTGGACGGCTATCAAACTCGAAAAGTCCGTCTACGAAATCATGAACAGGTGCTACTACGATATGAGTAGGAAGTGCTTGATTGGAGAAGGTTGGGTTCCTAAAGACGACTTGCCACGTATTCAGGCTTCTCTTGATGAGATGTCCACCAGGTTCTCAAGGATCTCTAATAGTGCGAGTGGTGGTAATTCTGATGACTCTATTCCTATTATTATGAACACGATAGAGACGACTAGAACTCCCCCTACCTATTTTAAGACCAACAAATTTACCCAGGCCTTTCAGGCGATGTGTGACTCGTATGGTACTGCTACTTACCGTGAAGTCAACCCTGGTCTTCCCACAATTGCCACTTTCCCCTTCATATTTGCTATTATGTTTGGTGATATGGGTCATGGCTTTCTTATGTTCCTAGCTGCTCTTATGCTTGTTATATACGAAGATCCTATATCCAAAATGAAGAGGGATGAGATCTTCGATATGGCCTACTATGGTAGATATATAGTGCTACTCATGGGAGCTTTTTCCATGTACACTGGTTTTGTGTACAATGATGTGTACTCGCTATCCATGTCTTTGTTTACCTCGGGTTGGAAGTGGCCTCTTGAATGGAAAGAAGGTGACCTTATCACTTCCCATCAGACTGGAGTCTATGCAATTGGGTTGGATCCTATGTGGCACGGTGCAGAAAATGCTTTACTTTTTGCCAATTCATACAAAATGAAGCTCTCCGTTCTTATTGGTTTCATCCACATGTCCTATTCGTACATGTTTTCACTTGTCAACGCACTTTACTTTCACAGGCCCGTCGAGATTATCGGTAACTTCATTCCCGGTTTCATATTTTTGCATGCTATATTTGGCTACTTATCTATCTGTATTGTTTACAAGTGGTGCGTTGATTGGGTAGCTATTGGTAAGCCCGCTCCAAGTTTGTTGAACATGCTCATCAACATGTTTTTATCTCCCGGCGTTATTGACAATCAGCTATATCCAGGACAAGCCACCGTGCAGGTGATCCTTCTTTTGTTGGCGCTCATCTGTGTTCCTTGCATGCTTTTGATTAAACCGTTGTGGTTCAGGCACACGCATAGTGAGAAGTATATCAGCTTGCCAAATGGCCAGGGTGACGATCATAGTGAAGGCACAAACTCCAACAATCTCTTGTCCAACTTGCATCTTGACGACTCAGAGCCCGTGGAAGAGCAGGCTTTCGGCGACATTATGATCAACCAGGTGATTCATACCATCGAATTCTGTCTTAACTCTGTCTCACATACAGCATCTTATTTACGTTTGTGGGCCTTATCTTTGGCTCATGCACAGCTTTCCTCTGTGTTGTGGACGATGACCATTGGTGCCAGTTTTCACTTCTCGGGAATTATCGGTATCTTCTTCATATTTTTCATGTTCGCTCTCTGGTTCATTCTTACTGTGTGTATCTTGGTGGTTATGGAAGGTACTTCTGCCATGCTTCATGCTTTGAGGTTGCACTGGGTCGAATCCATGTCTAAATACTTCGAGGGTGAGGGTATTGCCTACAAGCCGTACTCGTTTGCGACTGTCTTGCACCCTGACCAGGCCTAAGCGGCTATAAAACTATGTGTACTTTCTTCTTTTTGGTCCATCTACATTTCTATGTTTAATATTAGATTTACCTATTGAACAACCCAGCGGCTCCGTATCTTAGCGGGTAACTGATTTGCCGCACCGTATTTTTTACTGATTTGCAATTTTGCTTCCACTTTCGGTGTTTTTGTGGTCATATTGTGTCAAAGCCGTTTGATGTTTTTATCTCATTGGTTTTCCCGCTGATTGGCGGCTTGGCATCTCTGGTTCTTCACTGATTGGCTTTTTGGCTTTGTAGCTTCCTGGGTTTTTCTCCTTAGCTACTGGCTTTCGGACTTTAGGGCTCCTTGGCTTCTGGCATCTCAGGTTACCTGACCGTTGGCTGCTTGGCATTTTCAATCGGAAACATCTGCTGTTTTATTTCGCTGTTTACGCTACAACTTTCCCAATAAGGTCAGAAACAAAAGAAATTATACCGATATTGGTTACCAAAAAAAGAAACATAGATAAGAGCTGCAGGTTGAAAAAATGTGATATCAACGATGATGCCGAACCTGCAGTTAAACAGAAAACCGTTAAGCCACCAATCATTTCTCATGAAGAGACACAGTGAAGGAAAGGAGACTGAGACATCTTAGCGTTCTGCTCCCTTATCTCAATATATTGAGCCTTAAGTCTACTTTGAGATTTCTAAGACCATAATCAGCTACCAGAATTTCGTTTTTTGCACCTTAGCGGCTGTTTCTATTCTTCACTATCTTTCAAACACTGATCTTCTTATCATCAAGGCAGTCTTCATTTTAGGCATATATATTTTGGGATCCGCAGTTAAGAAAGTAGATATCTACATAATTATTACTACCTACTGCATAGTTCGATCATGGCTCTCAACCCTATTACTTCTATTAAGAGCCCTATACACACCCGGTTAACGGCCATTAGGTCCACCGAGTCTGTTATTCGTTGTATCGATGCTAAAAATACTATTGGTGATGAAGACTTGTTGGCAGAGATTGGCTACAAGCAGGAGTTGAAAAGGACCTTTTCAACCTTCCAAGTCTTTGGTATTGCATACTCCATTATGGGTTTGCTTCCATCTATTTCTTCTATGGCTTTAACGGGATACTCTGCAGGTTCAGGTGGTTTCCTATGGTCATGGTTGGTTTCTTCTGTGTTTATTTTATCGATAGGAATGAGTATGAGTGAACTTTCTTCATCCATTCCTACTTCGGGTGGACTTTACTACTGGACATTTCATTATTCTCCTGAAGGATACAGAGTTCCAATTGCTTATGTGATTGGAATGAGTAACTCGATGGCTTTATGTTCCGGTTTGGTTTCTATCGCTTATGGAAATGCCGAGGAGATTTTGGCTGCAGTGTTTATAGCTCAAGATGGTAACTTTGAGATCACAAACGGTAAGCTTTACGGTGTATTTGCTGCCTGCATCATTTCTCAGGCCATCTGTACGTGTCTTTCGTCTAAGCACATTGCTTGGCTTCAGACAACTTCTGCTATCTGTAACACCGGACTTATTGTTCTCTATTTGATTGCCTTACCTATTGGTACTTCCAATAATCTCCATCATTTCAACGATGGGGAATTCATCTTTGCTAAAGTTCAAAACTTCTCTAACTGGCCGATTGGTTTCCAATTTGTTCTTTCCATGATGACAGCAGTCTGGACCATTGGCGCATTTGATTCCTGTGTTCATATGTCCGAAGAGGCAAGAAATGCATCTTTCGGTGTCCCGATAGGTATCATCAGCTCTATTAGCTTCTGTGGAATTCTTGGCTTTTTCATCATTGTCTGTACTAATGCCTGCATTAACAGCGATATTGGTGTAGTGTTAGACAGTGATACTGGCTTCCCGATGGCTCAAATTATTTATGATTCTTTGGGACGTGAATGGGCCATTGCTATGATGGCCTTAATGGCTGTGTGTCAATGGCTTATGGGATCATCTATTTTGACCGCCTTGTCTAGACAGGTGTGGGCTTTTGCACGTGATGATGGTTTACCATTTGCTTCCATAGTGAAGGTTGTTAATAAGAGATTAAAAGTTCCAATTAGAGCAGTGATATTCGCTACCATTGTGGGTCTCTGCTTGGGATGTCTTTGCTTGGCAGGTTCAGCAGCATCTCTTGCTCTTTTCTCTCTTGCCGTCTCAGGAAATTACCTTGCCTGGTGTACTCCTATCTTTATGAGATTGACTTATGGTAAAGACCGGTTTGTTCCTGGAAAGTTTTATCTTGGAAAGAGATGGTCCGTCATCAATTCGTGGATTTCTTGTGCCTGGGGTGCATTTATTATCTGCATTTCCATGTTTCCCTCAACTAAAGATGTCGATGGTTCAACAATGAATTACACCTGTGTTATTTCTTGTGGTGTTTGGCTTTTGTCTGCAGCTTATTACTTCCTCTACAAGTATAAGTACTTCCATGGACCAAAGTCTAATTTGGCTCCGGAAGATGTTGTCAATATCAATGATGGCATTCCACTTTCTCTTGATGAGCCAGAATCAGACAAGAAAGAAGCCTGAGCATTGATATGTTGATTAGACGATTAGCTTTAATAATATGAAATTATGTATTTATGCATTTATGCAATCCATGTAAGGATAAAAGAGTAAATAAAGCATCATCATTTTTCGCCTTTTCTTGATGTCTTCTAATCTACACTTTTCTTTATGACTGTTTTTGTCAAACCCCAGAAAAGACTTCATAGCGAAGCAGACCTCGCAAAGTTTGTATCGTCACCTACTCATGATGCTATTTTGAACTTTATGACTAGATTGGCCAAGTCTGTACATGGTCTACAGCTGACTGATAAGAGCCTTCCAGTCAATGAGTCTATTCAGGGTTTGTTGGATCTATTGGATGACATTGATAGAATTTCAGATAGTCATCCAATTGAAAAGCATAGCACGAGTCGATTTGGTAAGGTGGAATTTCGGGATTTCTGCGATGATTTTTCACATCAAGCAGATCAGCTGATTAAGAACCACATTCACTTGCAAGACAATTGCATAGTTGAGCTCAGGACTTATTTGATAAACTCGTTTGGTGATAAAATAAGAATAGACTATGGCTCTGGTCATGAATTAAACTTTCTCTGCTTTCTCTATTGCCTAGATTATCTCGGATACTTTGAATCAAAGGAATATGACAAGTCTGTGGTACTTAAAGTGTTTGCCCGTTACATAACCACAATGCGGAAACTTCAAATGAAGTACTGGCTTGAACCAGCTGGATCACATGGCGTTTGGGGATTGGATGACTATCACTTTTTGCCGTTTCTGTTTGGTGCAGCTCAACTCTCTCCTCTTAAGAGACCTCGTCCCTTGAGCATTCATAATCTTGACTATGTGGCAGAGTTCAAGGAAAAATATTTATATTTTGCATGCATCGATTTTATCAACAAGACTAAAACTGGAGTCACATCGTTACGTCAGAGTTCTCCCATGCTTGATGATATAAGTGGTGTCAAGACATGGAAGAAGATCGAGGAAGGAATGGTGAAGATGTATGACGCTGAAGTGTTGAGCAAACTTCCCGTTGTCCAACACTTTTTCTTTGGCTCCATACTTCCATGTCCAGACGGTGTTGCTGCATCTGAAGAGAATAATGCTGATGGTATTGAGGAAGACAGCTGTTGCCATGAAGTCCATTCCACTTGGGGGGACTGTTGTGGAATAAAGGTTCCTAGTGCGGTAGCAGCAAGTGCCATGGAACAAAAGGAGCATCGTATATCATTTTGTTAGTTTAATTTACGAATATAGTACATAAAGCTACCAGCCAAATCTGAGCTGAGCAGCAGTGAAAACAGGAGGCTTCCATATCAACTTGGTCGAATCAAGCTTGTGTTTTTTCTTCTTGTGCAGCTTATCGTATGCAGAGCTCACCTGATCACTCACGCAGATTATATGCTGGCCTTTGTAATACTTGAGCATGTTCAAAGTCTGAAGAGTATGAAGAATATCTGTGGTAGTCATCGAGGTCATCTGCGAGATCTCGTCGATACTGACATCGGTTAATTTGTTTTCAATCAAAAGAGTCACCAATGTCTCTGTCCAATATGCTCTATATGATAGAAGACCAAGATCCGACAAGGGTTTTTCAGGAGACCCCACTTTGCCCTCTTTCTTCGACAACTCATACGAGAACTGAATTAACAACTTACCAAAGCCGTGTCTTTGATACTGCGGAAGAGTCAAGATACATGCTACGTTGTAGCTGTCAGTACTCTCCTTCTCCTTGGAAAAATACCCCACCAAGTGGTAGCCGTATTCATCCCTTCTAGTCATGCAGTAGAATAAAAAAGGATCAACATCGTAGTACAACGTCTTATGGTCAAGGAAAAGCTTCGACAATAAGCATAAGTTCCTGCACCATGTTCTCTGCTTTTTACCATCTATCTCAAAGAATGATACATAGCTGTCTCGATATACCTCATTTCCAGGAGGATGACGTAAAGTGCACTTCATTCTAAATCGTTCAAACTGTTTCTTTGAAGAAAAGTATTTCAAGCTGAAGTCATCAATATAAAGCACTCCGTCTTCCGTATATTCCACAGGATACGGCGAGAAATACCATGGTTCTACCTCATGGTTCCCTATATACACCTTGTTAAAGTTCCTCATCCGTGCTAAGGCGTGCACATCGCTCTGCATCATAGAACCGCTAGTTCGAAGCTTTTCGAGCTCGTCTGTCCGACTCATTTTCTCACCATCCTTGATTATACCTTGTACATTCAAATTATCCAAATCTACTTCGTCCTCCTTCAACGATTTGTCAGCTGTGGTACTTCTTGTATTTTTCTTAACATCGTTATTTCGCTTCTTACTCTTCTTCTTGTGCCTTTTCTCCTTTCTTTCCGCTGGCTTCGGTGGATACATCGGTCTGTGGAAATCAATTTTGTCGAGAGAAATCAACTCGTCCAATCTTTTGTTATACAGGACATAGTGGACATAATAAACTGTCTCGTCTTTTTGTACTTGATTTCCCAGTACCTCTGCTAGTTGATACTTGCCATTTTTGTTGACGTATACCTGGCAGCCAGAAATCATATTAAATGGCTTAAAAAGTTCTTCATCGCTTGGTGGTGGTGGCGTCAGCCTTTCGGTTTCAACGAGATCAGGACCCGATTCCTCAGAATCAGACATATCGTTGCAAATAAGCAGATCAAGAAGTGGTTATTAATCAGATCTACTCCATTTTCTCAGATTTCTCCTCTAAAATAAAGACTTGCCCCAACGACGATCGTCTTGAAAATATATATCATGACATTTGATGTGTTGTATATGAATGGGAGTTTCTAGAAGGACGGGAGTTTCTAGAAGAATGAGAATTTCGACAACCAAGAGAGGAGATCAATTTAGGTATTCACAATAAGATGATTGTATTGCATGCATAAACAGAGTCATTTAGTATAGTTGTATACAATATCATTCTTTGATTATTTTTCAATACTAGATATATACTTTAATTATTTTTGTAATCCATCTGAGTATGGTTTGGCATTTAACAAATAAATCATAATTATCATCTGTTTTCCAACATACCAATGCACCATTTTAATCATCAAAATGCCCTGAGTCTATTCATCATAAATAATCCATTCCTTTCACCCACTCATCGTTTTAGTATTCCTCCACCAGAAAACCAAAAAGGGTCAGGTCAGCCCCAGAGCAGTTACTTGATCGGGCGAAAAAAAAACCAATTTCGTGAACTTGGCTCCGCTTCTTTTATTGTGTGCCTAAATAAGGAGTAATCAGGGAGTCATCTTCAAGAAAGACCTAAATATCGTTATTTGTCTCTCCTTCTTTTTTATTGTTTCTTTCGTATTTCTTCAATCTTTCCCGTTTATCGAGCTTTTCATCTAGTGCTGTCTCGATACATGAATTCTTACACTTACCCTCTACCCAATTTAGAGGACTACGATGTTTCGCCGAAGACGGGATTTCTCCCTGAGGAGATCCCCTTGAACCATTTGCCCCCTTATTATGAAACTTGGGAACGTATTGTCAAAAACTTACCAGCGTTATTATTGACAAGGCGCGTCAGATCAATGGTAGATAAGTTACCCTACTTGACGTGTGAGCATCTAACTTCTGAGAGTGAGTATAGACGGGCATACTCAGTATTGGGATACATTGCCCATGCCTATATATGGGGAGTCAATGAAACGACTGACAGGTTGCCCAAGCAAATTGCAGATGCCTGGATCAAAGTATCTGCTCATTTGGAACTTCCTCCAATTGCTACCTATGCTGGTTTGGTGCTGTGGAACTGGGAGAAAATCATCCCCGAAGAAGACGATGCCACTCTTGAGGATTTCCTTAACAATTTGAAGGTAATCAATACTTTTACTGGATCTTTGGATGAGTGTTGGTTCTATCTTGTCAGTATTTATTTTGAGTATAAAGGTGCTTCTGTCATTACCACCGGTATGGATGCTATAAAGTATGCCAGACAGGACAAACCGGATAAAGTCAGGGATTGTGTTCAGGCTTTGGCCGAACACATAGATTATTTGGGTACAGTCTTGATGAGCATGCAAGAAATGTGTGACCCCCACGTATTTTACTTCGAATTAAGGCCATATTTGGCTGGCTGGAAGAATATGCAAGACGTTGGATTGAAAGGTGTTTACTACGGTGATCTTCAAGAACCTAAGTTGTATTCAGGAGGTTCCAATGCCCAGTCTTCATTGATTCAAACGTTGGATTTGCTATTGAATATTAACCATTATTCCACTGGAGAATCATCATCCAACTCTTCGGAAAACGCATTCATGAACGAGATGAAGAAATATATGCCCGGAAAGCATGCCAAGTTTTTGAATCACTTAGCCAAAGTGAACATCATAAGGGATTATGTTACATCACGTGCATTGTCTCATCCAGACTTACTTCTCTCATATAATGCAGCAGTGGCTATGATGAAGACGTTTAGAGATAAACATATTCAGATTGTCACTCGTTATATTGTGCTTCAGGCACAGAAGTCGCAAAATCTCGGTTCCGAAGGTGCCAAAACTATCAGAGCAGGATTGGCAAAGGGTAGAGCCCCACAGAAGAGTATGCAACTAAAGGGAACTGGTGGTACCGCATTATTACCATTCTTGAAGCAATGCAGAGATGAAACAGGAAGCACTGCTGCTGGAAACTGGGGCAGAAGGTTGTTGACAGATGGTCCAGCATACAAAAAGAAGAAAGACGTCGAGTCAGAGATCTCTTTGAATACTAAACCGTCTGTTGGTCTCTCTTCCCGGCTTAGTGACGACAAAAGTAACCTGAAATATGGTCATTGGTGAAAGTATTCTGAAAGCTAAATTAAGTTAATATTTAAGTAAATGTATAAGACAAACGATAGGTTAATCAGTGGCCACTTTGAAAGTGATGTCACCCAATCTGTCGTAGACACCTCTATTTCTGATGTAACCATCGAGCGTCTTGTAATTGTCGCCAAGTTCTCTGCCGATCTGGATTTTCTCCTTGAGCAAGTTCTTGGATGTGATATCATCTGGTGCCTCGATCCATTCAATAGTTTTCTGAATGAATCTAGCAATGATTTGCTTTCTTTCCTCTTCAACAGCTTCTTTTTCTTCTTTATTATCGCTTAGAAGGCCATTTTTAGACTCTGTGGGCTCCAAATAGTTCCACTCAAAATCATCGTCACCATCCAACTCCTTGAGGATGTGCTTTCTATCAATATGTTTGGCCAAGTCTTCTACAGTATTGGTGAAAACAATTTTGGAGGCCACCACAGGGTCCAACCAGTTCTTGATGATCTTCCAAATACCACTGAAGATCCAAGGAGCCTTATGAACAAACAATATACCCAAGCACTCAGGATAGTGTGCCTCAAAGCATTTCACCATGTAACTCACTGCACCATAATCCATATTGGACATGGTCATACCGGACAAATTGAAGACAATATCGCATGTATCCACCGGTTCAGTAAGCATTAATCTGGCAGTTTCAATTACCATCATAGTGTACATCTCAATCTCCTCAGTTGTCTGATCGGAAGAATGATGCAAACGGGCCCTCACATTGGCAAGAGGACGGCCTTTTCTGTCGTGACCGTGAACAAGACATTTACCCACACGCATCTGATACATAAAACCCTCCTTTCCATCCTTTTGACACCCGAGCTCACCATTAATCATGATTTGATCAGGCTTACCCTCATAGCATCTCCACTTCATTGTATTGGTCAGCATCACCATGGCATTATCGACATCCCATTTACGAGCTCTTACAAAACGAAGAATAAGGTTGTCTGGTGTATCGTGTCTTAGAAATCCCCAGAAAGCCTTGTACATGTCGTTATTATCCAAACCTTTGAAACATTTGTGAATAACAAATCCATCCTCGGTCATAGAGTTAGCCGAGTGATGCGATAGAACTCTCTCCAACTTCTCGATCGACTTACTTCTCTTAAGTGACGACATCTTAAATCTCCCCATGAGTCCCTTATTTTTCTTCTTGCTGTCATTACTCACGATCGAACTTGTCACCGTAGGTCTTCGCGATATCGACCGGTAAGCACCCGGTTGAACAACCTTATATCCGAAGAAGTTCAAGAGATAGGCCCACACCTGCTTCAATTTCTTCTCCTCATCTTCAGTCAAAGTCTCTACTCTTCCTGGTCCAATAACCAACTTGTCGATGCTCATTCTGATACAGAAATAATGATATATTTAAGAAGATTAGTTGATAAAACATTAGAAGCAAATCTCGGAGAATCTTCGTTCTGCATACTAAGAAGATTCCCCAGTCTGGAAAATTGGAAAAAAAATTGGAGTCTGTTGAGACGGACCAGTCATCTATCTCATTTACACGGTGTCGCGTCTTTTCTTTTCTGCCAGGGCCAGCGGCTACCGGGTGCCAATAGGGACCCAATGGAAACCCAAACTCTACAACTCAATTAAATATAAGTGATCATCCATCTATTCGTCTAAATGTTGGATCTCCTCAAAATTCACAGCCGTACTGCTAGCAAGACTAAAGCAAGCCACTTTCTGTGAGTTCATGATGATCTTCTCTCTTTCAGGATTAGCTAAATCTTTCAAGGATAAATTCTGATTCTCTGATAGTTTAGCAAGAATGTAACCGACCATGGAATCACCTGCTCCCGTAACACTTTTGATATTTTCTGAAGCTACTTTATAACCGGGGAAATGTTGCACGATAACTCCTAAGTTATGTGACATGGGAGATCCTTCTTGCACCAAAGTCATAGACGCTTCGGTCTGAGATGGTGCTTTAAAGTTGAATGAATATTGATCCATGAGTTTCACTGCTTCCGACGCATTGTCAATTAATTGAATCAATAAAATTCCACGGGGGCCATCCTTGATGAGAATGTTAGGCACGTATGGGAGAATATTGAAGGCCTGCTGAAATACACCGTCTTCCGAGTATCTATCCAAGAACGGTAACTTTCTAGAAGCAACTTCAAGTTGCTGTCTCAATTTATCAAGACATAACATGTCTAATATAGGAAACCAAGAGTCCAGATCCTCGAACTTACCATTGGCACTGAATGATTCAAAGATAGCACCTAACTCGGCCACTGTTGGTGTCATCAAATTCACCTCATGGTCAGGGAAGCAGTGCACATTGGCCTTACCGAGTTTGTAGGCCTTGACAGCCGAAGTTGGTTCATAAAAAAGCTTAATACCGTTCTCATAGGTATATTTCAGCACATCATTCATTAATTCGATGGATATATTGGAGTCCATCAACACACATGAAGGCTTGTATTTCGCCAGCAGTTCAATGACATAATCTTTTGGCAAGCATTCCACAATATCCATATCAGCACATGCCACTATCAACTTTCCAGAAGCATCATGAATAGAGGTGTACTGGGCTGTTTTTTTGTCATCTAGACTGCACAATCCCTGCTTGGGCAATCCATATTTCTCCATAGTCTCCATAACATACTTACCAGCAGAATCAGACAGATTCAAAGCGGTTATGAACAACGTTGCGCCCATCCTACTAGAGGCAGTGGACGTAAGTGCGACGTTGAAACCCACTCCTCCGACGGAATGTGTAGTGCTACCAGGATTAGAATCGCCCATCTTGAGACTGTTTTGAGATCTGATAATACTAGTGGAATCTAGAGACAGCGAGCCAATGACAGCAGAGCGATTGAAAGTCGGGGGCGATGCATCAGAGGCAGCAGAGGAAGAAGAGGCTGTGATGACAGGCCCAGGCAGTTGTACAGGAGTTAAGGACGACTTTTCTGGTTCGTTCTCCTGCTTCAATTTAGCCAATTCACAGGCAATTTGAGAGCCGATAGTAGCATTGTTCTTGACAAATGCGATATTGCATTTCACACTTTCACCATGCGTCAATTGGTTGATTTTCTCCAACAAAAATGGAGTGAGGCTCTTGCCTCTTACATTAAGTTTCTGGGCATCCAATAACGAGTCCTGAATGGCACCATTTATATAATCACTAGAAAGAGCGATGTCAACGGGTGCAGGAATACAGAAAACGTAACCATTATTCAACTGCATGGAGTATTTACCATTGAAAATAACATTTGCAGCAGTGTGAAAGTCATTAAACATGAAAGGAGATGCAATTCCGGAATCACGAGTATAAAAACCAGGAATATTAAGGGACCTCTGGGTTCCTCCAGGGAACCGACCATCATCATAGGTGAACACGGGGACACCTTTAGTCTCCAAATACTCGATAGTTCTACCGACATCCAAAATGGATTTAGGGCCCGAGCACACAACGCTAACGGGAGTCTTTGACAATTCGTCAAGATCGGCACTGACGTCCATCAATTCATATGGTCTGGAGACACCACCCAAACCACCGGTTGCAAAGACATCCACACCAGCCTTGTAAGCGAGAATCATAGTAGCCGCAATAGTAGTACCACCTGTAAGCTTCTCACTCATTACGTACGGAATGTCTCTTCTAGAGATCTTGTACCGTGGATAAGTGTTATCAGCCACCTGCTCCAAGTCCTCCTTACTAAGTCCCACCTTGGGTACACCACGAACAAATGCAACAGTAGCAGGAACAACATTATGATTTCTGATGATTTGCTCCACATTAGCGGCCATCTCAATATTGGCAGGGTAGGGTAAACCATGAGTAATGATGGTGCTTTCCAAAGCCAAAACCGGCCTCCGCTCGCGTACGGCCTGCCGGATCTCATCACTAACCTCAATTTTGGGCATTGATGATAGCTGTCTTCGCAAGCACCTTCCGGCAAACTTGGATAGAGAAGTTCTGCAGACCATGCTGGTGATGGATGAATAATGTTAGAGTTCAATATTTTTATGTAGTTGGAGAAGTTGTAGAGCTGCTGAAAGAATATGAAAAGTAAAAAAGGGAAGAATCCACGAAGGCCCCGGTGGCCCCGGTGGCTCCAGTGGGCCCAGTGGGCCCAGATGAGCGCGGAAGACACAGGGGTTCACTCCGACTTTCTCTTGCTTGTAGACACCACCTTCTTCAGCATTGTGAAACCGATCTTTACGACATCGAAAAACACAATAAATGCGAAGATTCCCGCCATACACACAATCAGTAATGCGTTATCGTGGACAAAATCCTGATTAGCCAAAGCAGATGTAGTCTTTTTATCATCTTCTCCAAACCGGTAGAGCGACTTGTTCTTGACGATCTTCTTCTTCTTTCTCTTCAACCAAGTATCATCTTTAGACTGCTTTTTAGCAGTGTCTTTATCTAACCCGCCTCTCTCTCCCTTTTCGTTCCGCTCATACTCAAAGTATCGACTCTTATCGAACACCGTAATATCCGGGAAGATCATCCTCTTGGAAGTCCTCACCTTGTTTCTCATATCTAAGCTGATCACTTTTGGATTGGCTGGGATTTCGTTCTCCCTGATGATACTATTCTTATCTGTAATTTCGTCGATATCTATTTCTTTGGTTGTATTGGTTGTGAAGAGAACTGAAATGGAAGGAGTAGGCATCTCCCTAATGATCTTCATAATCATCTCATCGTAATTTTGGAGCCTTTTGTTTCTGTTCTCATCGGTGGCATTACTACTCAATGCCGGAAAGTCCACTCTAATGACCCTGGTACGAGTATCCCTATATCGTGGTATCTGATCCTCATCAACACCATCAATATAGTGCATTCTGGCATTACAATGGACGCTCAATACACTTTCAAATCGGTTGAGATCCAATGTATCTCCTTCACTGTTTGATAGCACGTTGGGCATGCTCAGAATCGTGCTTGATTTTGTCATTTGATCTCGAATATGTTGAAATGAATCAAACGAAGCAAAGTCCTCAAGCTTTAATCCTGGAACATTGGCAATTATATAGCCATTCGACAGACACTGTTCGAAAGCTCTGGTGAGAAGAGACTCTGCTTCGGGAAGACTGAAAGGCATTTGATCCGAGTGATCAACAGACACTCTGAGCCCCGGTACAAGTTTGTATGAAAAAAACAATGAGGGAAAGACAGTATTGGCCGAACATACCGCAACCAGGCACACTAAACATACAAAATCCACAAGCATGATAAAGAAAGTGGCCACCAAGAAGAAGTTGAAATATATAAAGGAGAAAAATTCAGCCTCAACTTGACTTTATTTTCCTATTTTTACTATACGTCTTTTCATTTAGATATAGAGATAGTAAGTATTACTGAACCAAAATCGTTGGCCCGACAGTACTATAGTTCTCAAAGTAAGCGTCAAACAAATTGACTAACTTCTCAATATCTGCAGAACCACATGTCTCTCTGATGGAATGCATACTTAGTTGAGGATTACCGATGTCTAACGTTCTGATACCTAACTTAGCAGCCACCATAGGACCAATGGTAGAACCGCAAGGAGAATCATTACGGATAACAAATAACTGAAGTGGAGTCTTTGATAAGGCTCCAATCTTCTTCAAAAGAACGATTCCGGCCGAGTTAGTTACGTATCTCTGGTTGGCATTGATCTTAATGACAGGACCATCGTTAAGCTTTGGACGGTTGAGTGCTTCGTACTTTTCCGAGTAGTTTGGATGCACACCATGAGCCATATCTGAAGAGATAACAAACGACTTGGCCATGGCAGTCCAGAAGTAGGACGATGGTAATTCTGAGCAGAGGTCGACATCTGGATTAAAGGTAAGTTTTGTGATTCTATGCAAGATGTCAGGTAGAAACGATGAATTGGCACCTTGTGCAGTGAGCGAACCAATTTCTTCATGATCAAACAACGAGACCATCTGAATTCCTGATTGGTTGGAGAGTTGGTTCGAAACGCTAGACTCAATGATACCTTCGATCGAGCAATAGCAGGTCACTTGGTTATCCAATCTTGGAGAGAAAATAAACTCATCGTTGAGTCCTCCGAGACAGGATTTCTGAGTGTCGTAGAGGATTAACTCAAAATCTTCAATCTGCTCTGGAGTGACGTCAAGTTTAGACGAAATCAAGTTGATCATATCCTTGTTGTGTCTCTCCACGACAGATTTGATAGATTGGAACTCAGCAGAGACATCATCAGTTTCTTTTGATTCCTTCTTAGCATCTTCTGCTTTCTCCAAACCAGCAATTGGACGGAATTGTGTCTCCTTATTAAACTCAAATTTAGCCCTCTCCTTGTCCAAATGGATAGCGAGAGTGGGAATTCTTAGCAATGGTTTATCGATCTTGATCAACTTAGAAACACAGTTACCAGTCTTCGGGTCTGTGACAAAAACTCTCCCAGCAATGGAAAGATCTCTATCAAACCAGGTATGCCATATACCCCCACCATAAGTCTCGATACCAACCTCTTTGTAACCTTCCTTCGAGATGTTGGAGATAGGCTTGACTCTAAGAGCAGGCGAATCAGTATGACCTCCAACTATCGAAATTCCATTACCTGGCTCATACATGCCACCGACGGTAAAAGCAATAATGGAAGAGGTATTTCTGGTGACAAAGTACTTAGAATCTTTCTTCAACTGGCCTACCCAATTGACCCTTTCAGAGAGTTCAGTGAAACCTGCTTGAACGAGCCGATTTTTCACAGTATCAACGACATGATAAGGTGTGGGAGAGGCGTTAACAAAGTCTAGAAAGCCCAGGGCATGCTTCAAGGAAGTAGACATGATTTTGAGAGGCAACAAAATGAGATGTGTCTGAGTTAATAAAAGGAAAGATGAAAGGATGAGACATGAACTAAAAGTTCACTACGGAGACCATTAAGGACTACTGGGGACTGCCGCGAGCCACCGGGAACGGTCGCTAACCACCGAGCCACGGCGCATAAATGCCTACGGGGGCCTACGGGCGCCTACAGGGGACAAAGCTTATACTAATGAGAACTCCTTATTACACACTCTACAACGAATCTAATCTATCATCGACTTCCTGAGGCGTGAGCTTTCTGAAACGAGGTCCATTAATTCCCGCAACTCCTTTAAAACCAAGCAAACTATCATTAGCATTACCTATGACACATATCTCCACAGTATTTCCATTCATCTCTCCTTCGATGGACTCTTTCAACGTAAGCAATGCAATATGTATTGCATCTTCCAACTCCAATTCTTCGTTCCATCTTTTCTCAAGAAACGTTTTGGCCGCATTTGAACCCCTTCCAATAGCAGTAGCTTTCCAAGGAAAGTACGAACCTGAAGGATCCACCTGGTATAGCATAAATCCATTTCCTTCGTCATGGCCACCCACTAGGAGAGAAACTCCATAGGGTCTGACACCGGCACTCTGAGTGGCTTCCTGCATTACCTGAGCAATATCTGAAACAAGAATCTTTGTAGGAGGGTATTCGTTGTAAATCCTCGTATATTTAGTATGTGCCACCTTTCTCGATTTATCAGACAACACTCTAAAATCAGGTCCCATTCCCGAATACGTCATGCCGATATCCGGAGTAACTTTCACTATCTTGTCTGTAAAATCGGGATTCACCAGCACAGAGTTCGACTTCTTTTCCGTCGCAAGAACTATACCATTGGTAGCCTTAATGCCTAGGGATGTCACACCCTGGTTCACTGCAGCCAATGCATGCTCAATTTGCTTAAGCTTTCCACTAGGAGAAAATGTCGTTAAAGAAAAAGAGTATCTATCTGCCATTTTATAATTGAACCTTGGAACCTAAGGAAATAGTTACCACTGGATCTATGCAAGCTGAAGCTCTGCGAAGGGCGAAAATGAAGAGACGCATAGGAAAAAAAAAAAAGCACAAAAATCATCCTCAAGTACACATCCGTACACCATAAATAGATGATAAAACTTTGGGCTTCAAAATTTTTGATATCGTTTGAACAGCCCAGATTTCTTTTGTTTCCTAGCTACATCTACTTCTATCATGGGGAAAAAACAATCGTCCTCAATATCATCCAGGTTTGAAACTCGCAGGAATGCGAAAAGGCCAAAGATTGCTGGCCCGCATTCCAAAAAATTGCATATTAAGAACACTAGAAGTCTGCGTAACAAGGAGTTGAAGCATATCGAGCTGCAAAGCAGGCAGATTAAAGTCAAGGAGAGCTCAAAGGAATCCACTATTAACTCGTTTGATGCTCTGTCTAAGGTGGAAAGTTCTAGAGATGCAAGCAATGACGTAGTTAATACGATATCTGAAGAGTCTTCCGGAGATGAGATTATACTGATAGATTCCGATGAGGAAAAAAGTTCTCCTGAGGTCTTAGAAGTTAATAGTGAAAAGGAACACGATGTAATGGAAGAGAACCAAGAATTCATTGCCTTTGACTTTACAGATGATCATGAAGATGAAGTTGAAAGTGATATTGAGTCCTCTTCTGGTGAAAAAGCTGCAGTTAAGGTGCCCATTTCTAGCGTTAGTGATGATACAAAGAAGCTTCCTAAGCAGGTGAATCCGAATTATCCATGGCTGAGAAATAATAACCATACAAAACAACTGGAAGTTTCTGATTGGCTCACAATGGAAATCAAGGACTTCATTAAATACATCTCACCATCCAAGGAAGAGATCGAGGCGAGAAATGGTGTTGTTCACAGATTAAGTGAGGCAATTTCAGAACTGTGGCCAGATGCAGAATTGCACTGCTTTGGTTCTTATGCTACAGACATGTATCTTCCAGGGTCTGATATAGATACCGTGATCATATCCAAGGGCCGCAAGTATGATAACAAGAGTGCTCTTTATCAACTATCATCTTTTCTTCGTACTCATAAACTCGGGAAGTGCATAGAGACGATCGCCAAGGCAAAGGTTCCCATAATCAAGTTCATTGATCCTCGGACAGGCTTCCATATCGATATTTCCTTCGAGAGAGATAACGGCGTCAGTGCTGCTAAGATTATCATTTCCTGGATTGACAGCACTCCCGGTTTAAGAGAGCTTGTTATGATTGTTAAACAATTTCTAGCGGTGAGGCGATTAAACGAGGTTCATACCGGTGGATTAGGAGGCTTCGCAATTATTTGCCTGGCATACTCCTTTCTAAGTCTACATCCAAGAATAATCACCAAGTCTATCGACCCATTGCAGAATTTGGGAGTCCTACTAATAGAATTCTTTGAGTTGTATGGTTTCAATTTTGGCTATGACGAAATAGCCATCGCCTTCAAGCACAAAACTCAGGCATCTTACATTTCCAAAAGATCCAACCCAAATTTGTTAAGTAACAATCCTTTTTCGTTGGCCATTCAAGATCCACAGGATCCTGATAACAATATATCCCGTGGTACATTCAACTTGAGAGATATTAAACGTTCATTTGGTGGTGCATATGAAATGCTAGTTAATAAGTGTTATGAGATGAATCAAGCAACTTACAAACAGCGACTCGGGCAGTCGATACTAGGTGACATAATTAAATATCAGGGCAAGGCCAGGGACTTCGAGGACGCAAGAAGTGCTACAGATAACCATGCCTATCAGATTGCCAGCGGACAAGTCAGTAGGGTAGACCTTTTATCGAGTTCAAGTAACTCCAGAGCATCCAGCGTATCTTCTTTGGTTACCGCAAGTGCCGAACGTGAACCATCCATAGAATATACATCTGATTCAAGCGAGTCAGATTCGGTGTCAGAGTCGAAGTCGAGTGAGGATGGTATGAAATTGAGAGCATTATTTGAGAAATCACAGAGCTCTTCCAGGCATACAGACAAAGATGTGGACTCCATAATGGGCTTTAAAAAAGAAGAAGCTGATAAGGAGGATGATATTTACGATCCATCCAGAGGTACAAAGGAAGATCACAAGGACTTTGAAGATTCTAGTGACGATATGGAGTACGATCCGTCTGAAGCTCCAAAGAACACGGTGGCGAAGGATAAAAGGAGGGAATATTGGCTTCAGAAAGGAGGTCTCTGATGAAGAGATTAGAGTATACTAAATCTAAGCATTCGATTAATAGAGTTAGACAGCTGTAAAATAGACACAGTTTACATCCTTACACCGTAAAATAACGCACATTTCCGGTCTCTCGATCGCCCATTCGATTCGCGTTGAAGGTAGTTTACGATTAATTAATATGTTGTTTATTTTCGTAAGCATAAGGAACGTTTTGGGATTCAACAAAACAACGGCGGATGAGTAAAATAGAATCTCCTGACGAGACGGTTCATTCCATCTTGGAAGGTCTTTGCGTGTCCAGTATCAACGGGGTTCACCTTCCAGAGATATGGCAACTTAGCAAGAAGCAGCTACATAGTAATGATTCCTTCTACAAGAAATTGGTGTGGTCATGGCTCATTAGGGAGCCTGACTTTTTGGTTTACAAGATAATCAAGGGGAAAAAAGAAGGCCAATTGATTCTGGAAAAGATGGATATCTCTGAGTATCGAGATTTCCAGGTACTATGCGATAGGTATGGAGTTGATAATATAAGTTTCAAAGTGAATGGAGATAGACAGTCGCTTTATTTGACAGGAGTCTCAATGAAGAACAACGTATTAGGTCAGAAACCTTACGAGTTGCTTATGTATATTGCCAAGGCTAAAGAGCACGGCATTACGTCAGTTGACTTGATTAAAGAGTCCGGCCAAGATAAACGAAGCTTGACCTCTAGGTTACAGGTTCTTGAAGACCATAGCTACATCAAAAAGATCCCCACAGTAGTTTCAGGTTTCAGAACTTACTTGATGGTCCATTATAGGTTCCAGAACCGGATGGATAACATTCCTCTTCGATTTGAGAAATACGATATGATGAAAAGCATAATGAACGAGTTGAGTAAGGCTCCTAATGGAGTACGAGTCATCTCGGATCTAATGAAGCAGGCGCAGGCCGATCATAATCAGTTGGACAGGCGCAGATTTCATAGTATCATACGCATTCTTTGTGCCAAGGGCTTCACTGAAGAGGTGATAGTACTACACGAAGAGAGTTCTAGAAGGTTTGTCGGTGTGAAGATCTTGAAGTCTCTACCTTCTCAATTAAGTCAGGCACAACTTCGAGATCTTATTAATTCACCCAATGATTATGAGAGTTCACCAATACCAGCACCAGAGTCAGAATTAACACCAACAGAGAGGCTCGATACCTCTCTTATACTAAAGGAAGAATCAGAGGTGGAAATGTTCGACACTGAAAAGAGGCCGGAAATTCTTTATAACCAGATATTTCCTCTTACCAACCAAATCTACGATATTGTGAAGGAAAGCAGAGGGATTTCCTCTACCGAATTGGAGACTAGGTTAAATGGCAGATATCGAACGAGAGTTTTTGCCAATGCTCTTGCCAGTTGCACTATGGAGAAGCCTGAAAAGGGTAATCCACATCAAATAGTAAGACAATTGTGCTATCAATCCAAACAGCGATTTTTCAGATTACTTCCCCTCAAGGACTACTTGGAACTGAACAAGATAAGTTCCTTTCCCTACATGCAGTTGGTACCACCGATTCTAGATGGCGGTTTCAACAAGTCACTTATTGAGCACTCTGCCGATGAGGCTCGATCCACCTACAGACAGCGTTGCACACTTTTTGAAGTCAATGATACTAGTCTACTCTATTGGAACTCTTATAAGGGCGAGGCTCTACCTAAATATATCCAGAAGCAAAAGCTGCTCGGTCAGTACGAATCTATTGACGGCGATTTGTTGATAGTATTCAAAAAGTCAAAGTATCGGGTGAAGAAGAAGAGAGTTGTGGAGATTAAGGATAATCACTTGACTACACCAATCTCTTCTGTTTATTCCCCGGTGCTCCCAGTACCGGCTACCAGTCAGCAATCAGCTGCAGAAGATATGGAGGAGCTCATCCAGAACATATATGGAGACAAACCTTCGAAAGTTCTTGAGGATATCAAGGCAGAACCAAGTGAACAGGAAGCATTGTTTGTTGATAAGGGACCAAGAGAAAGACGTAGGCTGCTTTTGGAAATGATTGACAATCAGAAATTTTGCGTGGTGAATGGAAATTTGTGTGAACGGCTATCTGAAGCCCTTGAGGTGGACTATCTTATTGACCGGAAAACTTTGATCAAGGATTGTGTGTTCTTAGAGTCTAAGGGGAAAATAAAGATTGAAAAGAGGAAGGTGAGTGATAAGAGATCTCTGACTGTACTTCTTTCTGTAAGCAATCCTGCTTCTGAGTCTCAGATTGATAAGCTGTTTACTGTTGGCTCTGCCCACTCTCAAGTTGCTAAACTTAAGAAGAGGAATAATGCCACAATGATTAACTTCAATAAGGTGAAATTCTTTAAAGAACCTGACGCAAGTCTATGGATTAGCAAGAAGAAGAAAAGCTCTCGCCAAAAAGGATTATTGGCTGGTAGCCACAGACTTGACAGAGGAAAGTACAGTATTGACCATATGTTACATGCATATTCACCTCAATCTGGAGCTAAGGAATCTATCGAATCAACTGAGGTTATCAGTGAGAAGGCTCTTTCGGAGGGAAACCATCAAAATGATAAGAGAAAGCGATCAGATGAGGATCTCTTGGGACCTCTTATGAGGCAAAAGAAGCGCAAGAAATTGACCATCAAACCGAAGCAATCACAACCTACTGCATCTGCTACCCATCCTGGTATGAAGAAGAAACGCACAAACATTAAGCTCGAGAAGAAGTATACTATGACTTACATTAGAGGAGTCATTATCTCCCAGTCTCTTTCTACTGGTCAAAATATTGAATGGCCCAAAGTGGCTGAATTGTTTGATAAGCGGTATACAGCAGAGATGCTACGAAGACAATGGCCCAAGCATAGAAAGTTGCTAGGCTATAGAGGTTTACAACAGGCAAGAAAAAATTGGGAGAACGTGCTTATGAACCGTATTACTGATGGGATAATCACCGAGCAACATCTTCTAGATTATGATCTTGCACAGATGATCGATATCTGGCAAAAGGCCGATCCTGACTTTGTCACCAACAAGGCTGACTTTGTTCTCTACAAGAACTACGATGAAAATTTGAGTGATATGTCGTTCAAAACCTATCATCCATCTAATGGAGCCGAATTGTTCAAGGACGCTCTTTCACTTATCGATAAAGAGATTCACTATGCTAACGCTCTATTTGTATATTCCCTTGATAACGATAGTGAGCGCCGGATTTTGAAGGATACAGAAGAGCCTACAGAACTGGAGAGGGCCAAATCAAGCCTCAAAGCTTTATTTGCTACTGGGCCCAAAGAATTCTCGTCAGATAAAGCCCGTAGTATCTTTTCCAAAACCCATAACACAATATACGCACAGGCTCTTAGCCAGCTTGAAGATGAGAAGGCCATTGCATTTCTAGGTGAGGATTCCAGTATTAAGTTTGCACTAACTGACAAGTTACTGTCTGTGGCAGATTGCAAAATGGACGAGGACTTTTTCCATGCAGCTGTGCGATTTTATGATTGCATTGACGAAGTCTCTTCAGTGGGTAGTGGGCTTATTATTTCCAAGACAGCTCCAGATGGATGCTTTGGCGTTCTTTTGAATTTACTTGCTGAGGGTAAAGTAAAATTAACCAGAGTCGACCGGAAACCTCCATCATTGAAATCGTATTCTACAAAATCTCAGGACAGACGTAAACTTGAAAGTGATTTTATCATATCACAGTTCAAGTCAATCTCTGACGACGCGTTGAAACCGCAAGCACCACCCGTAGGACCTCCATGCTCTAGGATTTGGATCGATTTGAACGGTAAGTTTAATGCTCCATTATGGCTGAAGTCAGTATGTCTACTCATTCGATGTGTGGTGTTCAGACCTGGTGCTCGTCTTGTTGCGTTGTGTGATCGTATGTATCCATTTCTTGAAAGGTTTGAAGTGAAATTGATCATGGATTGGCTTGTAGCAAGGAATATTGTTAGAGAAGGTGCCTATGGTGGCTATTGGATACTACCTTCATGGTATCTAGCATTACATATATGAGAGATGATACATATCTATAACAATCCTAAAGTTTATCTTCGGCCTCGTCCATCTTGATGTTTCTCTCCTTAAAGATCTTAACATCACGAGCGTAGCATACAAGTCTCTGCTTCATGAGCTTGTCCTCAATTAAGTCTTGTCTGCGCAATTCAGTAGGACACACAGGGCATTGATTCGAGTTCCTGAGGTAGTTTGCCACGGATGTTTTATCGTAAGTATGTCCACATTTGGGATTTATGACGGGATCCTCTATTAAATCATGCGATATTGGACATAGAAGACTGACTTTTCCGCCTTCAACCTCTATATCGTTATCTCCTTCGCTGACGTCATGCAGAAATGGAACAGGCTCCGTTGGGTTTATAGTAACAAACAGCTGATGCTCAAAATCCCTATAGTCCTTTACAGCTTGTGTGTCCGCGTTTTCCGAAACCATGCCAGATCGCAATTTTGACTTTAAGTGGTCATACACTTGGTCTTGAGCTCCTGAAGAGACGCGCTGGTACAATGGCATGTTGCTTATCGTCAACGCAGGCTCATCTCTCTCCATAATATCTGCCTTCATCGATCCAAAAGCATAGATGAAATTGACATCTTTTACATCAGTATCCTTTATGTTCTTCATGATGGTTCTCAACCTGTTGATCTCCAAATCTTGTTTATATAGTTTCCTTCGAGCCTCATCAAATTCACTTTTGGTCATATCTTTATTCGCCAATCTCTCGGCATTCTTCTCCAAAACAATACTAATGTAGCCTTCAGTCGCCTTTTTAACGCAATCCATACATTTATGCCTCATTTTTTCTCTCCTATTACCTGTTTTCCATGCTGTCAAGGAACGGAGTTTGGATTTTGTCTTGCGCGTTATAGGGAAGTACTCAGGTAATTTAAAAGAACGCACCTCCTCTTCCTCCAAGTCATCCTCAGAAGCAGTGTTATCCGATTTGGACTCGTCTTTTATATTCGACATCGATCAACTGTATCCCTGTTCAACTGGTTGGTAGTCTGTGTTGAGTACAAAACATAAACTCAAACACTTCTAGATCCTCACAGAGCTGGATTTTCTAATACTTTTTTCTCATCTTGAAGAAATCTAAGCATTCTTTTGCTTGATTGATCATTTGTTTTCCTCTTTTTTAGTAGTTAATCTGCCTCTTCCTTGATGATGCCCACACAAGAAGAACTAGTACAAATGTACAATGAAGTGACGATACTTCAGAAGATAGTAACGTTGCAGCATATATATTCTCTATACCAGGCAGCGCAGCAAGCCCAGCCTCCTAGGAGTGGCATCACATTTAATATTCTTCAGTTGCAGAAGGTGATCAACGACAGTCCGCTAATCAATTCCAAATTTGATTTCCTCGATATAGATGGGTCGCTGACCAAGATAATAGGCAATAAAAAAGGTAAGAAGAATGGTGGTACCAGTGAGAGTCCTACTCTATCTCCTATACAGATAGTTCAAGTTATAGCTGAGACGTTGGGAATAGAAGGGGTAGATGGCAAAAATGAACAAGTGATTGCCCAGATTCCAAAGACAACAGTCTTCACTCTTTCCAATAAGGTCAATATCAACTTTGTCAAAGAGAGACTAGTAAAGATATTGAATAATTATAAGAGCAATTCACTTAAGGATATTACTGCTTTAGAAATGAACTACAAGAAAAAACAGAGCGAGATCAAACAGATAGAAGAAGGTAAGATGACCGATGAAATCCTTCGTCGGGAATTTACCAGAAACCAGTTACATGAATATAAAAAGAAGAGTAGGATAGAACATGAAGAGGCTAAAGATAGTGTCGAGGAACTTGAAGATACCACACCGAAGACACCTGAGGCAGAAAAAGAAAGCATTGCAGTCAGGTTAAAGAAAACACCTTCAAAGTCAAAAGAAATTGAACAGGAAATGATTAGAAATGATGATTCTATAGCTGCAAGATTGAAAACGTCTCCTAATAAGGAGGAAGCTGAAAATAACGACGATAAATCTAAGAAATTGGAACCGGAACTGGAGACTCCTGTTGTTTCTGAGAGGCTTGAAGATAGAATAAGTCAGAAGGAGAAAGAAGCTGAAAATTCTGAATCTGGGGAAATGGATAAGACAGAAGATGCAGTGTCTAAAGAACAAGATATAGCCGAGAAAAGTGTGTCCGAATCTGAGTCCCAGGAAGAAAAGGATTCAATCGCTGCTAGATTACGTGCAACTCCTAATTCTATTGCTGCCAGATTAAGAGAAGGACCGAAAATGGTTGCCACTGAAAAGGAAAATAATGTGGATAACAACCAGAAAGTTAAAGAAGGAGCAAATATTGATGGGCATATAGCATCCATGCTACCTGTCGAGAAGAGTGAAAAGGAAGACATAGTTACTGAAGAGAGCAGGCAAGCCGATAAGGATGCGAATAATATTGAGAAAGTTCTGAAGACTGATCAAAGCAGAAATAACAAGTCTCCTGTTGAATCTTCAGTCCACACTCCTACCAAAGTTCCTATAAAAGAAATCAAATCTCCTGCTAAGATATCCGTCATACCTGCACCTGTTCCTTCGAGTAAGAAACCAAAGACTACGCCAAAACCAAAAGAACAGAAGCAAAATGTGAAGCAAGAATTGAAACAAGAAAACAAGGTTGAGTCTATCGGCACTATCACTACTACTACTACTACTGTCAATGCTACTAGTACAGTTCCATCTCTGGAAGAAAATATTGTGGATGCTCGTCCGGAAACGAAAACTTCACAGCTTATTTCGACTCCCACTACACCCGAGCCTTCTGCCAGACTCCACCACCAAAAATTATCTTCTTCACCAACAACTCCAAAGTCGAAAGGCTCTTCTGTGGCACCAAGTCGATCATCTTCAAGAAAGCGCCGTCAAAGTGATATGGCTGAAGACGAGATCGCTTTGCAGCATAGCAGGAAACGGTTCCAGACTCTTTCAGTGCAACTTTTATCGCAGATCTCATCAAATCGCTTTGCCAGCATGTTTTTACAGCCAGTGAATTCACAGGAAGAACCGCATTACTACAAGCTCATCAAAATACCCGTGGATCTAAAAACACTTCTCAAAGATGTCAGAGCTGGTACTGTGACAACATTCGAAGAACTTGAGTTCAAGCTGCAACTTATGTTTAGCAATGCAGTGATGTACAACGATGTGAACCAAACAGAAATTTCCAGTGGAATCATTGACATGATGGAGGAGTCTCATAATCTACTCAAGATGTTCAAAGAAACCATTGAGTAATTCTAGCCAATAGTATAGTAAATGAATAACATACAAAGTAAATATGGCAGTATATAGATTGCATGTACACCTAAATTGTATCCAGACTATATGATATGTACACGTCCTTCAGCACTACGAAGATCATTTGCCTCCTCTCATTTGATTCATCATCGCCTGGTTTTGTTCCTGGAACCTTTGACCCACTCTTTCGCTGTGCTTCAAAAACTTCTCGGCACATTTGTTAAGACATGTATCTTCACGGTCAGTCAATTTATCTGATGTAAAATTGGTAACACAGTCATTGAAACATCTGTCGACGAGACTGGTATAGAGCTATATTGTTTGGAGAATACGAGTTAGTATGAACAAGAGATCTTGAATAGATACACTGCAGATCTTTGATGATTGATTACTTACCCTCATGAAGTCATTCATCTGCTTCTCCTCAACGATCTTGGTGAATTGCTGCTGTTCCTTGTAGTTGAGTTGATCCATATTTGTAAAGTGTGCTGAGCAAGTTGAATAATAAGTATTGTATAGGGGGACAAAAGGCTTTGAGACGGCAAATGAAAAATTTTTATTATTCACCGCTTCTATTAGTTTTTCACCTCTATCAGTGGGTAGAGTCAGGTTTAGAGAGCAGTAACTGGACACTTAATAGGGTATTGAATGTTTTTACTAGGTGAACAATAATCAGGCTTTAATTATTCATTTAAAGGCTTCTTATATTCCGTGTACCAACGGGTGGTAACCAGTTAATCGTCGGCTTCGTAATCTAATCTTCTTCAGATCTCACCTAAGTCTTAGTCGCAGAAACTCCAGGATCAAAAAAAATAAAAATTGGCTTTGAGATCTATAGGCCGTCTTCTTCTCCCCTTGAAGATTCTACTGTTCACAATGACTCTCAGTTATGCTCAAAGAGCGGCAAATCATCCATCTGCTGTAGCAAGAAAACTTCTCGAATTGATGGAGGCCAAAAGGACCAATCTTTGTGCATCCGTGGATTTGACTAGGACTGCAGATGTTCTTGACCTCGTAGACAAAGTTGGACCTAACATTTGTTTGGTGAAGACTCACATGGATATTGTCGATGACTTTACATACGAAAGATCCATATTGCCTTTGCTCAAGTTGGCTAAGAAACACAATTTTATGATCTTTGAGGACAGAAAGTTCGCCGATATTGGCAACACTGTCAAGCTCCAGTATAAAGGTGGAGTATATAAAGTTGCTCAATGGGCGGATATAACAAATGCCCATAGTGTTACTGGAGAAGGAGTGGTTGCTGGTTTGAAACAGGCAGCTCAAGAAACCACATCTCAGCCCAGAGGTTTGTTGATGTTGGCTGAGTTATCATCCAAGGGTTCATTGGCTCACGGTGACTATACTAGAGCCACCGTGGAGATTGCCAAAACTGACAAAGAATTCGTGATTGGTTTCATTGCTCAAAATAGTATGGGAGGCTCCGATGAGGGCTTTGACTGGTTGATTTTGACTCCCGGTGTTGGATTGGATGACAAGGGAGACTCTTTGGGCCAGCAGTACAGAACTGTTGATGATGTCATAAGTACCGGTACAGATATTATTATTGTAGGTCGTGGACTTTTTGGAAAAGGTAGGGACCCTGTTGAACAGAGCCGAAGATACAGAAATGCTGGTTGGAATGCATATTTAAAGAGAGTACAACAGTAGAGACCTCTTCCTGAATTTCCCTCACTTAATTGTTGTCTACTTACCTCAAATGTCAACCAGGCTTTTAAAGTGATTGGAATACTTGTCAACGTAATCCTAATGAATTTTTTATAGAGAAATTTCGACTTATGATATAGTTGCAACCACCGGAAGGTCTTTCCATTATGAATAAGCATATCAACGTTTCGCAAACGAGTGAATGGTCATTGCATTTGAAAATGTCATACAACTGCAGTGGCACTAACTAATTTGACCAACGTATCAGCTACCGACCGCAGAGGGAATATATGCGACCTTTGAAGTCGCCATCTGGTATCATCACATGCATCCAATAATTCAACTTTGATGGAGCACAGATCACCACCCCGCAGAGACCTTTTAATCTTACAAAACTTGGATCTTTGCAATCTCTTCTTTAGGACTAAATTATTTACTAGAAAAATATATCCAAACCACATCATGATCAGCAAGAAAGAGTACCGACTACTCCTTGATTTTCTCCTTCGAAACAGTGGCCAGCATCTTTCTCAATGGCTGACTCATTTTGACTCCGCTGAGCTTTTCAAAATCAAGTTCATCAGCCTTCACAGTAAGAGCATTCTTGATGATCTCAAGAACTTCATCTTGGAAATCCACCTGTTTGACATTCGCATTCAACAATTTATCAGTTAGTGTCAACAATTTAGCCACCTGTTGGTTCAAGTCTTCAAACTTGTACAACATGATACTCTTGCATCCAAGATTTATAACATCTTGCTGTGTCTTAAGCATTCCGTTAGGATCTGTAACGGTTACCTCCGGATTTAACACCTCCAAAATTAATCTGAAACAACCGGAATCCACGACAGCTTCGGGCGATAATTTCTCTATAGGCAACCCGTCCGAAACAAGAAGACTGGTCAAAGTCCTGAGTGCACAGTCCCGAACTTCCCTACAAGGATTGTAGCATTGGTGAGAAATCGCTTCAATTAATGGATACCAAGGAGAGGCCTGCTTCTTTCCCTGCTCGTCTTCTTCTGCCGAGGGTTTCATGGATTTCAAAAATGCTGGCGTCTCAATGATCTGTGCCAATTTGGCTGTCAAATAGATAGATTTGCAAGCCGTATTCACCAACTCCTGAAATGGATTCTTGTTCCTTTCCACATCGACCCCACTGGCAGTAAGCTTATCGTATTCTTGTTCCCATTGTGCCCCATAAGCTCCCACTGCAGATATTTCATCCAATAATCCCAATATATCCATATAATTCTCGTAGTTAATAAGCTCAGATCGCTTATCCAATACTGACTCCATGAAACTGTACACCGATGCAGTGTTCTTAGTTCCGGATGCAAAAGCACGGAGAATACTCCAATAGCTAGAGTTTGCGGCAAGACTTTTGCCACACCAAGATCCCTTAGTAATAACAAGCATCTCTAAGGGTTGAAGAATCGGTAAGCTGTGCCGAAGAAACATATCTCGATTCTTGTCTAAACTTGAAGTCAGTCTGTCAAGGCAACGTTGTAATAAATCCTCATGACTGATGCTTCCGTTGTGAAGCAATAGAAGTTCATAAGCAGTGAGTCTAGCCAAGGCACTTGTTGATATTTTCAGTTCTGCATCAAACAAACCATCACATATATCGAGCAGCCTCGAAATGAGTTCAGTGTTACCGGATATAATGAGATAGCACACGCAAGACTCGAGCAAAAACAAAGTCTTCTCCACAAACGCAGGATCTTTGTTCTCTTCCTTGGAGGGCAAGCTGTTGAGAAGCAAAGAGACAAATGAGTCCATGTTCTTAGTTGTAGTTTTACTGACACTTCGGAACAAGTCTTTCAAGTTACTGGACTTAACGCACTCGATGGTGGACATGGTACACTCGATCTCCTCTTCTGTTGGTTCGGGAGTATCGTCTGACAAGCCTTTCAAATAAGAGGAAAAGGTGGAAAATATGGAACTATCTTTGAGCGAGTTGGACCTATTCAGAGTGTATTCCGCCTTTGGAACTGTTAGCTTGCCCAAGTTCAACTTACTTTGAAATTCAGGGAAGCAGTTTGGATCGATTAGATCGATTTCAAACAATTTCAAGGCAATTTTGATAATGTTCTGCCATTGCTCCGATACTCTGAACCCTGTCCTTCTAACAATCCGCAATAGAACTATTAGGCTGACCTGTGCACGTAAATCCCTTCCAAACAACACAGACAATTTACTAATCGTTATAGACTCATCCTCTCCAGTCTCTCCACGTTCTGGACTGAGCTGAACGGTCGGCACTTCCTCGCCAAACTCAAGAGCAAACTGCGACCGTTTAACGCCAGTAAGTGTAGTCATATGAGCCACAATATCCACTATTGAATCCACTATATCATCCATCTTAAAAAAGATGGCAATCGTGGCACATTTTTCAACGCTAGACATCATTCTTGTGATAATACTATCATTAGTAGAGTTGTCAAAAGCAGTCACAAGAGTGCTGATAATGTATTTAGCAGTGTTCTTGAAAATTCTTCTATCAAATTGAAGAAGAACTTCAAGGGATTCACCATTAATACTGACCAAAGATCCCATCTCACTGCCGCTAGTTATCTTGCTCTCCTGCTCAGCAATTAATGTGTGCCACTCAGACTCAAGCCATTTACTGCTTCCCTTGAAATCCTCTGGCATCACAATCTCTTTTTCCTTAATGCTGTAGTATATTCTTTCTGTGTACCACGAAGGAAAATCGCCGCCGTTATAGCAACCCCTCAAATTCTTCTGATATTCTTCCACCGTCATTGGTTTCTTCACATTCGGATTGTGAAGATCGGTGTTCAATAAGATAATAGAGAAGGATAAAACGAAAAGTGCGTCCTTTCCAGGAACAACCTTCTCTTCTTTCTCGCCTTCTCCATTAGTATCCTTAGAGTCGAAATTTTTTTCTTTCTTTTCGACAGCAGAGTTATCCTGGCAATTCATGTAGCCTTCATTAAAGCACTCTACAATACGAGATATCTGTTGTGCTTCACCAGGAAGTCTAAAGTTACTCAACATCAGTCTCAAAGCTTCATCTGGCCTCAAGTTCCGAAAGTCCATCTGACTAATGAATTCCTTCAAAAGATCAATATTCTCGGGTTCACCCATTAACTCACCTAGTTTTGTTTTATCAATTCTACGGGACATCTCGAAAAGAAAGTTAGCCACTTCTTTGCCGTCCTGTAAATCTTTAATGAATCCCTTCTCCTGCAAAAGACTCAAGCCCTTCTTAGGCTTTTTGTTCCAAGTCTTTGTACATTCTATAAAATCGGCCTTTTTGGATCGCTGAAGTAATAGCTGATGCGTCTTGACCTTGCTGAGATCGATACCTTTCTTGGTTCCCTTTTTGACCCGTTCAAACATTCCCTCTATAAGCGATAGAAGACCTTCCATACAAATAGGAGGAACGCTACCCGTAGTGAATATGGAAGCATCAGTTCCTGAAAGACGGCACAATAGCTTGATAAATGATAACGTGAGATCGTCCCTATCAAAAGCGCAATCGTACACCTTAAACAAATTGATGAATAAGTAAGGCGAACGACACCACAAAACACTTAAAGTCTCGATTATGATCTCCTTAGAAAGTGGCTGTTTGGAAATGTCAAATTCTTTAGCCACTTCCTCCACCTCTTCTTCGGTCAACGTAACAGTTTCAAACTTACCCTTCTTTGACATATCGAACACGGTAGCGTTCATATTATCCAGGTCCTTTTCAAGCATCGACCAATCACTGATAATGCAACCCATAATTGTACGGAAAAACATCTCAAATTGTAGCTTTAGGTGGCCTGGAGCATTTAATAGAAGATCAAGGAACAACTTCAAGGTATTTGAAAGAACGATTCCAGACTCAGTGGATCGGAGAATTAGCACCAAATGATGACAACACTTATCGCTGATCAATTGAAACAACGTTGGATGTTTCTGTAATTCTTCACCGCAAACTTCAACTATTCTACTCAAAATCTCAAGAGCCAATAGCCTAGTACTCTCTGTGAATCTGATTTTGTTCTGCGGAGAAAGTAGATCAATAGTATGAACAAGGTATTCTCTCATACATGGTAGTCCATAGGGTTTGGCCTCCTCCAAATCAGCGGCCGTAATATCACCCTTTGCGCTGTCCGTCTCTGTATTTCCACTCGACTGGGTCTCAGAATCTGTAGAAGCTCTTTCCTTCTGCTTCACTGTGACACCAATTTCATCCTTTCCTGACGAACCTTCTTCTGCCGAATTATTATTTGAAGTAGCTTTCAACTCTACAGAAATTTCAGTTTCAGCGCCGGTAACGCAATCGTCTCCGTTTTCCGAAACTGCAATCTGTTGAGGTGCTTCACTGCTGTCCTCTGAATCCCTTACTTTCTCCTTTCCTGTACCACCAATAGTATCGTCAGGAAGACCGGTGCTGTCAGAAGGATCCATATCAAATTCAGTACTCTTAATGTTATGATTCTCCTCGCTTTGAGTTTCGATGTATTGCAACTTACGGAAAATCTTCTCTGTGATATTCAATAGAGCCATATCTGCAGCGCTTCGAAGCATCTCTCTTCTTCTAGTGTTGATAGCCACAGAAAGGCATGTCGATATTATCTCATACATAGAATCATCTCTGAGATAATCACCCAATTCAGACAAAGCGATCTGTTCTAACAATTGAATGATCTTAACAAGTAAAATATCATCCTGAGTCTGGTCAGAACCTTCAAATCGACAGTGCGACAAAGCAGAAACACTCTGAGTTATGCACTGGTATATATTCTCTCTATTTTTGTTGACAATGTCATACTTCAAAAACATGTTCAAAGAATTCACTGCAGCGCCTGTAATGTAACAAGAAATCTTAGGAGATTTGATTAAAAGTAAAAATGGCTGAAGCAGTGTCAGAATATCAACATCCTCAATGGATTCGATCTCAGACAAAATTGATCTTAATTCAACAAACCCACTAAGAAAATGATCGTCATCCCTGAATTTAGTAGAAGTTTTAAGAAAGCTCGGAAGTTTTGGACCGTAATCATCATCAACAAATGAAGAACCTTCTCGAATGAACTGATTACCAAGTAGCGTTGCTAATGGTCCTCCACTAGATTTAGCAGATTTCCTCATAATAGAAATAATGAAGGTGCATTCCTGTAAAACAAACGAAAGTTTGTCCACCATCGCACGCGGCTCCTCTTTTGAAACCATCGACATCAGACCTTAATTGAACTTAGTCAAGAATGATTTATCCCCTTTCTTGTTCTGGAATGTACTGTATGATCAAACAAGTTGTTTAGTATTTATTTACTTTGTTAGTTCGCTCGCAGTTTTGAGTTTTATTTCTGTTTCGTTTCGTTTCGTTTTCGCTTATTCATATCGTCGCGCCAATCGGCGTATCTGAATGGCTTGTCTGTATAAGGATATATATCAGGGTTAATTAGCTATGTTCAGGTTATATAGGACTTCAAAAGGTCCTTTTATTGTAGTCTCTGTAGGCTCTATATGCAAGGCGCCACTCTTTAAATTGTAACTTTGGATTCAACACATCGAAATCATATTTTTGTAATCTCTCAAGGTAAAGAACTGTAGGTATTGAGGCCATAAATGGGGTATATAAGCAATCTGGAAGTCCTTTTTTCAATGATGTGTAGCCTTTAAGTAAAGCATGCTCTATATCTGTTTTCGAATCGTCTTTCTTTTCAATTTCATTCACCTTAGTCTTGATACTATCCTTCAACGCCTGTAGTTTACTTCTAGCGGATATTATATGATCATTGGCCACAGTGGTGACCTCAAATACGGCATTTTTCAACGCCTCCCTAGTCTTAGTATCAGATACATCACCTCTCAGTACCATTCGAAGTGCATCTTCTTGAGATACTCCGCTTTTGGCCAATACATCTATAGGCAACGCTATCTGTCCATTCTTTTGCGCGTAGTACTTCAAGCCAATAATGAAGGAACATACTGCAGTAGCCTGACCTATATGTGCACATATGTCAGAAAGGGAGTTTCTAATAGACTCCGTTTCCGGCAGTTCAAGAAGATTGACTCCAAAGTCAGAGTATTTGTACAACCCAGGAGTAAGACAGATAGATTGCAAAAGGTAATTGGTCTGTGAACAGGTTCCCTCGCCAAAGCTGCACATAGAGTCAATATTGCTGAACCCCTTGGTTTTCTCATTGTGCAAGTAGTGCTTGTGACTATAGATGATCTGTTTAAATATGGACAGATCCAATCTTATTCCTTTCGTTAGAGAATCAGCAATAAGAATACTTATTGGATCATTTATACCATGCAATGTGGAGTTCTGTGGAGAACTATGCGAACTAATTTGCGATACTTTATCAATCTGATCGTCCCAAAAAGTAAACTTCATATCCGCAAAATAAGGCTTCGAAGAGGAGGTAGAGGCAGATCCCATTGAAATTCTGGCCAATTCAATGTTGAATGCTTTGAGAGCTATAAATATGGGTTGAAGAAACGGAGGGTAAAACTTTGAGAGCAAAAACGAGGAGGGATCAAACTTGTGCACCTTATCAGTGCAGTCAGATCTAGCCCGTTGCACTCTTCTCGCATAGAGGTCAAGATCAGATACCTGATTTGTCGAGGCAATAGTACGTATTCCAGGTTTATAAAGTGACCTGGTATATCGAATCAGCAGCATCCCTATGTAATATAAGCAACCATCTAACCAAGAGAAGTGTTCATATAGATCCTTTATTCAGATCTGGTGAAGCCGCTCTTTTGCTGATCAATCGACCGACCGACCAATAACTGCTCGCGGGCACGTTCCTACGTGGTTTTCTACGAGGTTTTCGGTTTCCTGGTTCCCTGGTTCCCTGGTTTCCTGGTTCTCTGGTTCCCTGGTTCCCTGGTCCCCTGTTTTTTAGGTCCTGAAGACTTCCTAGCTTCCCTTCCTTACGCAGCACCTGAACAAGCCAGTTTATATTTTGGAGATTAAATTTCCGTCCTCTAATTTTCCTTCTGCCAGTTGTTATTTATTTTTTTGAACCCTCCCCCCCCCTCTACGCCTTCAACACAGTTTTAGAGTGTTTCTTTCCTTTGTGATAGACTCCCGTGTCTAGAAGAATATAAAACGAACGGGAATCCAGTACTGCTTAATTTCTTTCCACAATGGTGCAATTCTTAGTTCAAGCCGTCACTAATAATCATACAGACGTGACTTGTCCTATGGAAGTTCGTGAAACTGCGAAAATAGGAGAGGGTGCCTTCGGTACCGTTCTGCGCGCATACCTGAAAGAGGTTTCTCCAGATATCACGCAGATCACGTCACCTGAGTCAGAAGCCAAATGGATGGGCCCATTTGCAATTAAGAAAGTGCCTGCACAAACCGAATATAAGAGCAGAGAGTTGGAGATCTTGCGCAAGACTTCCCACCCAAACGTCGTCACTTTAGAGTTTTTCTTCACATATCCAAATCCAGAGGACAGAAACAAGTTGTACCAGCATCTTGTCATGGAATCGCTTCCTTGCAACTTACAATCCGAGATCAAAAGATTTCATAATTCCAATATAATTCTCCCCGAATCGCACATTCAGGTATACACATTCCAGATCGCTAGGGCCATGAATTATCTACATAGTTTTGGAATTTGTCACAGAGATATTAAACCTTCCAACGTTCTAATAGAACCTGATACCTTACTTCTTCAGATTTGTGACTTTGGATCCGCCAAAAGATTGGAACCTAATCAACCGTCTGTCTCTTACATATGTTCTAGATACTATAGAGCTCCGGAGCTAATTGTTGGTTGCTCCCTATATTCTACCCAGATAGATCTCTGGGGTTTGGGTTGCGTTTTCGGTGAAATGTACATGGGAAGACCCGTCTTTCAAGGGCGTGAACCTATGTTACAATTGAGGGAGATATCCAAGCTATTGGGTCCTCCTGATAAAAAGTTCATATTCGAGTCCAATCCGGCCTATAATGGTCCTTTGTATAATCACAGACTTTTCACATCCAGTCTTTCGTCCAGGTTCAAAAAGGTGTTTTCTCATGCATCGCCTGACGCGGTGGAATTACTGATGAACGTTCTCGTGTATAGACCTCAGGATAGATTCATTCCAAGGGAAGTAATGGCTCACGCATTCTTTGATTCGCTTAGAGACCCTCTATTTAGAGTATCTCCAAGAACTGTCAATACCGAGATACCGGTTAGAGATATGCTATTCAACTTTAGTGACTACGAGTTGAAGACTCTTGGTGATTTGACTTCTAAGGTGTTACCACGTGAATGAAGCATTACTACCTTTTCTACAGGTTTTTTATTTGTTTGTTCTTCTGCTTGGTCGTCCTCCAATTTAATTCCATAAATAATTTTTATCCAATTGAATTGAATAGGCGTAGTTACAACGACAAAGTCTGATCCTCCTCAAGATTTTGTATAATCCATAATAAAGTACAACTCAACATAACGCACATGTTCGAACCTACATTCTCTATGCCCATACCTAAAGTAGGCATTGTATCGTAACCTTTAATCAAGAATTTCAAAATCAACACCAAAAATGAGCCTGCAACTCCAACAGCCAATAGAGAAAACCCCACGAATAAGACAAGTCTGGCTTGCCATTGCATTCCCTGCCCAAATGCGTCTGAATTGAATAACTGAGTCTTGTCGATGGAGTTAACAACCAACATTCCCAAAGTCGAGCAAAGAAATGGAATCCAGTCCACAAAGGTCACGTGGACCACCGATCCGTTGACTGTTTTGCTGTAAATAGAAGCGTCCATAATGAGCCAGAATCCAAGAGCATAAAACGCCCCTGCGGCACACTCCACGATGGTGCGCACCGTTCTGGAGTTAGGAAGTTTGATGAGGGGAAATCGAAATAAGTGTTCTCTCTCTGTATCCATAGTGAGCAAGAATGGAAGTTGAAGAAGAGCAGACAAGAGAGAGGAGGCTCCGCCTCAGTAAACTTGACGGATAGTGAGGTTTCGAGACTTGCAACTATTTTTTCTTTTTATGTAGAATGCACAATTTATATAAATGCAGATTTTAGTATCAATATCTATTGATATTGGCTTCGACATCATCTTGAATGATTAAGTCTTTGGTGGGCTTATCTGTCGTAAGACAAGATGGTAAGTATTTCCAGTCATCCACAATTAATGCACCATTGAAAACAAGAGTACCGAAAACCATTAGGCCAAAAGCAAATAGTTGGAGCCATTTAAAGGATTCCCAGCCAATACAGAGTGATACTAGCCAGACCAACAAGGTTCGAGAAGTATCAATGGTGGAACGAGCAGTAGCATTCATTTTCTCGGTAAGTGAGATACCAAAGAAGTTAAATGAAGATATGGAAATCATAATAAGTATCGAACTTAATAGAATGACGTTGTTAGTGACCACCACCTTAAATGCATAAACAATATCCCATTGGCCTCTATCGCCCTGAGATGTAGTTCCAACTAGTAAAAAACCTATGAAAGCCACCGAAAAGCTGACTAACCAACCGTAGAGTCCTTCCCATCCGACCAATTCTAATGGAGCAACTTGAATCTTAGAAAGAATATGTTCCTCTGCCACGAATTGTAGGGCAGAGAAGACGATACCGCTGATAATCAAGACCATGCCCAGAAGAATATTACCAGTGTCTTTGGTGGTAGAAGTAGTAATTTTGGTTGAATTATCAAGCCAGCCACTCAATCCAACAAGGAATACACCAAAAAAGACAAGAAACAAACTAGACCATTCTATACGGTTGATGGTTCGTTTCAAGAGAAACACAGAAAAGAATCCCACAAATAGAATAAGTGAGCCTCGAGTCATCTGATAAATAGACAAGGGAGTATAGAGCAAACCTGCATTCATGAGGGTTGTTCCTAAGAGGTCGCAAGTAGAAGGAATTGCGAGCCAAAACGACGTTCTGAAGCCTCTTATTTTGATCTTTTGAGCTCCACTCACTCCATGCTCGCCAATCAATGGGCGCAGTTCATTGGTAGGAACAATTTTTTTTGCTCTTGAAGTCATTTTAGAGGCAATTATAGGTACCCAGCAAAGCATTTCACCAATAAACATCTGAATAGTCTGTAATACCGGTTCTTCAAAGTATTGTTCTTCGCCTGGCTTGTTGCAATGTCTCACACATTGTAAGTCCTGAAGCTTAGTGAAGACCGAATTGCAGGCACCCGTAATGATGGTGCCTGCAACAAGGATAAAAATGATGTATGACTTAGCCATTGGGAAAAAATGATTACCAAAAGGCTAAGTGAAGTAAAGAAACTTCGATCGCCTGCTGCTTATCCGGCTTATCTTATCGGAGTTATCTCTCGTATAATCCACCTTGGTCGTGCGACTACAAAAATATTATAAGATGACTATAATGTCAAATGAGTGGACTAGTCTGAATAACAGATACTACACTTTTCTTACCGAAGTTATGTCCAATGAGAAATTACTCCTACATACTTCGAGTCAGAAATGCTTCAAGTGTGACATTCTTTCCTCAGAGAATGCGGTTCAGTGGATAGAAGGGTCCGAAAACTCTGAATTAAAGGCTAGGCGCAGAAGACGCTCATCTTCTTCAATATTGTACTCTGAGTTGCTTAGCAACTCAAATACAAGCCTTGAGAAAATTCCTTTCACTATGAAATTGGGTGTCTCTAGTCTTGGCAAGTCTTCTAGACAGTTAATATTACCGTTTGAAGGGAGCTTTATCCCGGACAAGTCCGGAATAAGTAGTCTGTCTCTACCGTCAGAAGCGTTTGCAAAGCCTCTTTATTTCAGTGAAATCGATTTAAACACTCATTACATTAATAAAGAATTGGTTAATCCCCTCAGAAAAAACAAACGGAAGTTCCCTGGATACAACATTCCCATTCGAGGGAGTCTTCAACTGATAATATTTAATAACGAGAAGACCGTGAGCACGTTGATTTTGTTACCTTATGATCTTTCTGCATTGGTTGAAAATAAAAAGGAGATCATCAAGTTTAAGGTATACAAGGAGATTACGTATGGCTTAGATAAGAGTATACCGTCATCGCTGCGCAAGCTTATCACCGAGGTTGAAGTCAAGTTTATGAATTACCGTGATAAAAGATACTATATTTTTGACAAGATCAGAATAATGTTCAGCTCACGAACCAGTTATTCCGAGGACTACAAGCTTCCTCTCAACGTCTATGATATGAGTATATCTGAACCTCAACAGAGAATCCTTAGGGATGTCCAGTTCAATCCAAAAATTCCTCTTCTTCCTATAGAGGTTCATACCAGTATCGATAAGATTCAAAGTGGTCAGTTCCAAATAGACCTGGATTACTACATTCGCAAATGTTCCTTCTGTGAGAAGACGGACCAGACTTTTCACCTTCGCTATCCAATTAACTAATCAATATATGCATGCTTAAATTAGACGTACAATTCTCTAAAGAAATACCTGCCTCTGAGTAATCTCCCACAACCATTTGCAACGCATCTGTTTGGTGCAGAGAGATCTGGATCGTCAAAGTCAAGGTTAGTCACCGATATTTTATCCAGTTTCATCTTCCTCCTTCTTCTCTGTCGTTTTTCCTTCACTGCACGAGGCTCCTTTGTAGCTCTAGTGATATTGTTCACGCATCTTCCACAATAAACATGGCCACACTTGCCAAAGAAGACCTTTTTTGAAAGCGCTGTATCTATAGATGTCAATTTCCTGCAACACTGCCACGGCGACCGTATCTTTTGCACCAATACAAGATCCTTGATCTTCTCTTCATCATTAAGTATCTGGTTGTTCTCTGGTATACCCTCTACCAAATTGACACCACAGAGAACGCAAATGGTCTGGTTATTCGGAAGTATACCTGTTGTGAACATAGATCTCTCTGTCTCTGGTATCTTCGCATCCTTCTCCTTCACTCCTTTCATGCTGTCCGATACTTTACTACGTTGATTTATTCGTCCATCCTCTTCCAGTTGTTCTCTCCGTGAGATTTCTTCCATCAGTGACACAGGTATCCCATCCAACTCCTCTCCTCCAAATTCATTATTATATTCGCCCACCTCCATAGGGTCATACATGATGGTTGGGCTGAATAGGTTACCTATGAATTCTCGAAATTGGAGAAAATCGGTGAGACGGGTTCTGTTACGCGGCCAGTTCCTCTGGCCGTGCTGACGCTGTCTGGTACGAGTATAAGGAGGTCTTGATGTAGCGTGTAACGGTGCCCTGACGCCTCCCTGTCGCAGCTCCTGTCCGTCGGCTAGAGGCACATATCTCTGCTCTTGCGGCAAGCTGAGAAAATATCCAGCCCTTCCCCGTCGTCTATTAAGTCGAAGATGCGGTCTTCGATGGCGCTCCCCTGTGATCTGTATGTCTTCGTCGGTTTGTGGTATTTGTCTTTCGCCCTGTATCACAACATCATTATCGTCACTATCAGATTGGTCTGACACAATCATAATGGGTAACCCCTGTGTTTCATCAAAGGATACTATTCTAGTGGTATCGGGAACAACTTGTGGGTCATGTGGATCATGTGGATCATGTGGGTCATGTGGGTCATGTGGGTCCTGCGAGTCCACTCTACGGTGTGCATCCCCCACTGCCCCAACAATCTGTATATCGTCGTCAAATTCCGTATCTGTAACAGCCTCCATAACTGAATGTAAATGTACAAGATCGATAGCAAGATTGATAACTAATTAGCAGAAACAAAAGTATATAACAAACCTGAGGTTAAAAAACTCGAGAGACATTCTGAAATATTGAATATTTCCTGACTGTATCTAATCTACTGTCGCACATAGTAAAAACAAAAAATAGATATTACTATTAAACAGAACCAGTGACCAACGTTCATAGACCACTCCTCATGTACCTTCCAACAACAATACAATGATCCCTCTCGTAGGGTTCCAACGTCAACTGTTCCAAAGGCTTGATTCTCTCCTCTCTCATCTTTTGCACCTCTCTGGCAAACACAGTCTCTGCATCCACCGTGGAATCAATACAGTTGGCTTTGATAGAAATAACCACTCCAGCTCCATCTTTTAAGAATAAATGGGAGTTCAAAGCAATAATTCTGGCCTGGTCAGGCTGAGCAACATCAGCAAAGACACAGTCCACCATACTCACCAACATTCTGTATTTCTGTGGGTGTCTGGCATCTTCGATTATAGGAATGATATTTGGTCTTTTCTTGGCCAAGGAAACCAACTCTCTACCGGGTCTGTGTGCGAATTCAACAGCGTAAACAATACCTTCTGGTCCAACAAGGTCGGAAACGTGCGAAACAGTGGTACCGGAAGCGGCACCCAAATAAAGGACCTTCTTGCCAGGTCCCATGAATATATCGTCCAAACCACCCATGATACCGGCGGCCAACTTAGATCTGAAAGGATTCCAAACTCTGTATTCAACCTTAGTAGGAGGAGTACTTGGGTCTGTAGATGGTTCTTCAACCGAAACTCTCTTCTCTCCATACACTGACTCTCCTGGGACCAAATTCTTAGTGACTAAAAGATCCTCCTTGCCTCTGGCAATGTAAACTCCCTTATGTCTGTGTGGTTCTATGACAACTCTGGCACCTCCTCTTGCTCCTCCACGACCTCCACGTCCGCCACGTCCACCATCACGGCCGCCTCTGAATCCATCATGGCCACCTCTGAATCCACCTCTTCCTCCTCTGAATCCACCACGTCCTCCACCTCTGCCTCCTCTAAATCCACCTCGTCCTCCTCTAAAACCTCCACTGCCACCTCTGAAACCTCCACTACCACCTCTGAAACCTCCACTGCTACTGCCACCTCTGCCGCCTCTTGGAACATAACCCATTCTTTCTTGTATCTAAATAGTACTTTCTTATTGGTTAATACCTATCGTAGGTATATTTTTCGTAGGCTTCAATGCTAAGTAAGAACCAACAAGCGTTTATTAAACTAGATAGTGCTTAAAAAACAAAGCTAAGATGAGATGTAAAAAATTTTCTTTCTGTGAAAATTTTTTTGCACCTGAGGCTCCTAATTGTCAAGGTTTTTCATAATCTTCCATACACCTGCATAATCAGGATTCCTTTATGTGGCTAATGCCTTCTTATCATGTTGTGGCTGAGTAGGTCTGCGACGAAGGGAAAGTTGTTACTGGAAGACCTAGTTCATCTGTTAACGATAATCAGGATAAAGTTGAAAAATATCTGACTAATAAGGCGTTCAGTGAATATCTTTAAAATGCATATATTGAATTATTTACTACTTTGGAAGAGTTAGTGTTTTAGTTTATTTTAGTTCCTTATTTATAAGTTTGGTTCTGTTAAAATTGTTTATCCATCAAAATATCTAGTCAGCCAACTATTTATTGCTATTTAAGGTATTTGGGACTCTATTAGGCTATCCAAGTTATCATCTGGGTTTTAATATAGAACCGAGATCTCCGTCATTTTAAGAGTAGATTTCTAAAATAATCCCGTACTTCGATTTCCTTTTTAGGAAATTCGGATCTCGGACATCTGCACCATGATAAAAAAACGCGATCCATGCAGAGATAAGAGTCAAACTAAACTTCTAACTTCTGTCACACAGCTCTTTTTCCCTCATATCAACATTTCGATGTCTTCGATTGCCTCTTCAAGAAGCATAAATCAGAGGTATTTGCTTGCTTTGAAGAAGCATCCTTTGCTCACTAAGGCATTGACTGCTGCATTCTTTTGTGCTCTAAATGAACAGCTCGCTTCGTTGATTTCCGGTGATATTCACCATTTAACCGTACCTCTTGGAAAAGAGAAGTTTACAATCTCCCATACCCTTACGAAACGAGTTCCGTTGATGGCGTTTTTTGGTTTGGCAATAAATGCTCCATTTACCCATTATGCTTACATGTTGCTAAATAAGACATTTGGAACTCGTCTAAATCTTACCAAAAGAATTCTCCAGATCTTGACCTCCATGGCCACCATTACTCCCGTAATGTCTGTCCTTATGGTTTCGTTTATCGCATTAATTTCTAATGCTAATTTCGGTGGGATGAAAAAATTATTGTTGAACAGAGACTACAAAGCTTTGAAGCAGGAGCTTAGAAACTTATATAACAGGATATACATGAGTTTGAAAACAAGTTTGTTCCCAGTGATCAAATCTTCGTGGATGTCATCTCCCATCTTTATGGGAATTGCTCAACGTTTTCTAGAACCGAACCATTGGGCTGTCTTTTTCACTATTTGCTACTTCATCTTAGGTACCTACAATAATACCAAGGTTAAGATGGCCGAACTGAATAAGAAGAAAGTGGATCAGGAAAAAAAATGATATTAATCGACTCCATATATGATCTATGTAATATTAATCGGAGTCTTCGAGAGTCTCTTCAATGGCTTCTTTCTTCTTTACTACTTTCTCATTGTTTTTTTCCTCTCTCAGCTTTCTTGGAGGCAGAACGTCTTCAAATGCAGTCTTCCAATCCTTATATTTGAACCACTTAATTAACAACTCCACAACATGCGACGTAGCAAGAACCTTTCTTCCACTGATTTTGATAGATTCATCAATAGGAAGTCTTCGGGTTTTAATTCCAAGCTTTTCGGCTTTATCTTTGCAGAGATTTTTGTGTCTTCCCTTATCAACAATTCCTCCTACAATGTAGGTCTCACCACTTTTTAACTCCTCTAACTTCTCTTCTGTATCGGCCGAAAGGTACACTACCTTAGAAAGATCCTCATCTTTCAATACCACATCCAAGTCATCTTCAATAAACTTGACTTCGGTTTCGTCCCATTTGTCATAATCTCTTATAGACTTATCGTATCTTTCTTTGAGTCGCTTATTGAACGAAGTGATGAGAAGCTCTACTCTGTAAGGACTCCTTTTATTTTCCGAATAAGATCGCGTAATCTGATTGCTCAACGAAACAACTTCCCTTTCTAACATCATCTCGTCAAATCCACAATCAACGATAATTCTGCACCCTGTACTGACCTGCTCTTCTGGCATCAGCTTCTTGGGCTTTTTGGCAGGCATCAAATCGCTATAATCTTCTCCCTTCTCCTTAAGTTCGTCTATTTTTCTCTTTCTTTCTGCATTACGGTCTCTCTTCCTTTTCCTCCGGTTCACTCTCATCTTTCCCTTATTTTCTTCCCATCTTTTTCGTTTTATCATCTTCTTCCACTGATGCTTACTCATTCCTTCAGGGATCTGAGGCTTTTCACGCTTGAATTTGAATCCTTCGGGCTCAGCTGGCTCCACCGACTCCACTGATTCCTCAGGTTCCACCGACTTCACCAACTTCGCCCGTTCATTGATCTCCCTCGGTTCATTCATGTCACCCTTTTTTAGCCTTAGCTTAACCTTCAACCAGCTATAAACTTTTCACTTTAGCCACCACCTTCCATTTTGGGCCACATGACTTTTTTTTTCACCGGGGAAAAAAATTTTCCATGCATACACAAAATTGATTTAAGCAGGACAAACAAACAATAAAAGTATCTGTAGATGGATGTACAAGGTTGTGAATCCTGATCTCTTTTAAATTTTAACGCTTTTTTGTTTCTTGTTTCATTTGATAACAATGGCCCCTCCTCCTAGTCCCATAGTGATTGATGCGCAGGCTGTCAGTGGCATCACAGGCTCTATATCCATTGCATGCTGGATTATTGTATTTGCGCCCCAGATCTATCAAAATTTCGTGAGGAAAAGCGCAGAAGGTGTTTCACTGATGTTTGTGATTCTTTGGCTATTGGGTGATGTTTTCAATGTGATTGGTGCGGTGCTGCAGAAAGTGTTGCCAACGATGATTATTCTTGCGCTGTATTATACTCTTGCTGACATAGTTCTTCTCTATCAATGTCTCATATACGGCCACGATAAAGGAATACAGGTCGATCCTATTCATCTCAGCCCGGCCAATCCTTTAACAGAGGATGAGCCTTTACTTGAAACAGTGCTAAGCCACGAGAGTTACAACGGGCGCCACGAAGTCGTTAACAACGCCGAAGTGTATGATGACGCCGAAAGTGATGGCAACAATTTCAACGATATTGATGGTGTCAACATGACTAGTTCCTGCGATCGTGACTACGTCAAGGAGATTTCTTATAACTTGTTAATGATCGCATTGGTCGTTTTGGCTGGTGTAGGAGGATGGTTATTTGATGGAAGAAGTAAAGGCGACGTTCCTCCTTCTGATGACCAGTTGACTTTCAATCCAATAGCTCAATTTTTTGGATGGCTTTGTGCTGCGCTCTATTTAATCTCTAGAATTCCTCAAATCATTCTCAACTATGAGAGAAAGTCCTGCGATGGTATTTCCTTCCTTTTCTTTCTCTTCGCATGCTTAGGTAACATTACCTATGTTGTTTCCATATTATCCGTCACTACCGGAAAAAAATACGTTCTTATCAATCTTCCATGGCTTATTGGTTCGGTCGGTACTCTCATTGAAGATTTTACTATTTTCTTCCAGTTCTTCTGTTACAGAAAGAACAGCCAAAGCGTAGAAGAGGAACTCTACGACGACCGTGACGATGACGTGGACTCTACAAACAATTCGAACTATAATGCTGCTTAACTCATTCATATATAAAACTGGGTTTGCATTTCTTACTTTTTTTTTCGTACATACACTAGATGTAAAGGGACTTTGATCGACAAGAATGAAAAATGTGTAGTTATTGCACGCGTTTTCGAATTGCTTGGCGCGTTCGCTACGCGCTTCTTTACCATTATATATGAATTTGTTTCTATTCAACGCGTCTACCATTTTTTTTTCTTGGCTACACTCTAGTAGTTAAACTATGTCCTCCGTTCGTCCTGAATTGAAGTTCTCTGATGATACAGATCAGAGATCATTCTACTACAAATATTACAGACTTCCAGAAAAGTCGCAGAGAACCCTGAGGGTAGCCGATAAAGGGGATTACTACTCAGTGTTTGATCAAGATGCTGAATTTGTTGCTGAGCTCATTTACAAGACACAGTCAGTTGTCAAGAATTCATCCATCAAAATCTCCGGAGTGGAAAAGAAAACGATCCAATATTTGACCTTATCACCTGCTGTTTTTGCCAGTTTAGTCAAGATTGTTGTCATTGATATGGGATATAAGCTTGAAATATACGATAAGGATTGGTCTAGTTTCAGAATGGCCTCTCCGGGAAATTTGTCCGAGATTGATGAATTGATAAACACTTCAGAGTTGAGTTCTGTTTCTATCATTGCCGCCTTGAAACTAGTCAACTCTTCTCATCAGGGAAAGAAAATCGGCCTTAGTTATTACGATCCTAACAGTAAGATTATCGGATTGTCTGAGTTCCTAGATAACGAACTCTATTCAAACTTGGAGTCCATTTTAATTCAATTGGGTGTCAAAGAATGCCTAGTTCCTGACAATGCAGCCTCTAAAGATACCGAGTTTGAGAAGGTCAAGCAAGTCATTGATCGTTGTGGTATGGTAATCTCCGAGTTCAAGTCTTCAGAATTTAATGTCAGAAATATAGAGCAGGATTTGGTAACACTTACTGGGGATGAGCACGTTCTTTCGACCAATGAGATGTCCAGTTTGGAGACTTCGCAGGCCTGTGCCAATGCCTTACTGTCATATCTCTCTTTGCTTGCAGATGATGCTAACAGAGGGTCGATCACCATTTCAAAATACAATCTTGAGCAATTCATGAAGTTGGATTATGCCGCTGTTCGTGCCTTGAATTTGTTTCCGCCTCCTAATTTCAGCAATTCCATGAACAAGACCTCGTCATTGTTTGGCCTCTTGAACAATTGTAAGACCGCAGGCGGTACTAGATTGCTTTCACAATGGATAAAGCAGCCTCTAGTCGATATAAATGATATCAATAAGCGTCATTTGTTGGTTAAATACTTCTTTGATGACATGAGTCTTCGTACCAATATTCAGAAGGACTTTTTAAGTGATGTTCCCGATATCACCAAGCTTCTTAAGAAAATCAGTGCCAAGAAAAATCGAATGACTCGTTTAGATGATGTTATTCGTCTTTATCAGATGTGTCTAAAGTTGCCTGTTTGTAACGAATTGTTGATGGGTTCCCTCGATTCCATCATGAGTGACAATCAAGACGAGGCGCAAACAACCAAAGAGTTGGTTCAGTCAATCTGGATCAAACCTATTTCCGAGTACGCAAAGATACTTCAGACTTATCAAGCAATGATTGAGCAAACAATCGACCTTTCATCTCTTGAGGATGCTACGTCTGCAGGCGCCATGTCTAACTCTATGCTTTCCATTAATCCCGAATACGATGAGAATTTATTGATACTAAGTGAGAAATTGAATAAAGTCAAAAAGTCGATGAAGAACATTCACCAAGATACCGGTGAAGAGTTGGGCATGGAATTGGATCGTAAGTTGAAACTTGAAGACCATCGTATTCATGGATGGTGCTTTAGACTCACCCGTAATGATGCTTCTTGCATCAGAGGTAATCGTCAATTCCAGGAGTTGAGCACAGTGAAGGCAGGTGTATTTTTCACTACCGTTGAACTAAGCCGAGTCAGTAAAGAATTCGAAAGCCTTAAAGAAGCATACGAGTCTTGCCAGCGTGAGATCGTCGATGAAGTGGTCACTACAGCAGCAACGTACATTCCAGTGTTTACGAAACTTTCCGTGGCCGTTTCCAGTTTAGATGTTTTGGTTTCATTCAGCCATGCCGCAGCATTTGCTCCTACAGAGTATGTGCGGCCTAGGAAGATGTATGGAATCAGCGACGAGTCTAGAATTATGGACTTGAAAGAGGCCAGACATCCTTGTTTAGAGCAACAAGAAAATATGATGTTTATCGCCAATGATATTTACCTGGAGAAGGACAAAGATGAATTTTTGATCATTACAGGCCCCAACATGGGGGGTAAATCCACCTACATAAGAACCGTGGGAGTGATCGCTTTGATGAACCAGATTGGCTGTTTTATTCCTGTCAACAGTGATTCAGAGATATGCGTTATGGACTCTATATTGGCTCGTGTCGGTGCCTCCGATTCCCAGTTGAAGGGAGTGTCTACATTTATGTCTGAGATGCTTGAGATGTCGTCTATCCTTAAGACTGCTACATCGAACTCGCTTATTATTGTGGACGAGTTAGGCCGTGGTACTTCTACGTACGATGGCTTTGGATTGGCTTGGTCGATATCTGAGTACATTTCAACAAAAATTCACGCATTTACCATGTTTGCAACTCATTTTCATGAACTCACTACATTAGCAGACAAAGTACAAACCATAAAAAATCTTCATGTAGTGGCCCATGTGGAAGACGTTAGCGATGCTGCCATTAGAGGATCCAATGATAACATCACCTTACTATACAAGGTGGAGCCGGGAGTCTCAGACCAATCATTTGGTATCCATGTTGCCGAAGTCGTCAAATTTCCAAGTAAAATCATTCTTATGTCAAAGAGGAAAGCCCTCGAACTTGATGACTCCAAGGATGGAGAGGCTAGCAAGCGCTCACATTTCTCCGATGACGACGTTTTGAAAGGAAAGAAAGACCTAAAAGCTGTATTGAAAACATGGAAGAGAAACGTAGAAAAAATGGGAGGCATACAGAAGTTGACGAGCGACGAGGTTGTCGCAGAGCTCAGAAAGCTTGTCAAAGAGGATTATAAGGACGCATTTCAGAACAATCCTCTTCTCAAGGATATTCTAGCATTATAAGCTTATGTACTATGTATTAGAATGAAGTGAATGCTCATCCTTACACCATTTCTGGGAGACGTTCTACTTTTTGGGGGGTCGTTATCTCAGATCTTACCGGGTTTTGCCGAAAACCAACCGTATCTACAGGCCAAAAAAACTCCGTTTCCGGGAGGCCGATGTAAAAAGACATCAAATTACGATTTTCCAATTCTGCCACAAGTATTTTTGTGGTTCTTTCAGTTTCCTCTTGGCATTCATTTTAGTTAAGTCATGTCCAAAGCTCTCGCTTCCTCAAGAGTCGTTATCGACGACTCAATTATACCTGCCACGATAGTTTTCTCAATCAATTCTGGAAAAATCCTTAATATTTTCAAGGATCGGATTCTTTCCAAGGAAGATCCTATTTTACAACAGTATAATGTTATATCCTATAGAAATATGGATCCGTACGTCATATTGCCGGGCCTAGTGGACTCTCATGTTCATTTGAATGAACCCGGTAGAACCGAATGGGAAGGCTTTGCTACAGGCACGCAGTCCGCTGCTTCAGGTGGTGTTACTACTGTTATCGACATGCCTCTTAATGCTGTTCCTCCTACCACCACTGTGGCTAATTTTAACAAGAAGATTGAATGTGCACGGGGACAGACTTGGGTTGATATGGCATTCTGGGGTGGTCTAGTTCCTAACAATTTGGACGATCTCATACCCCTTATTCAGGCAGGTGTAAGAGGCTTCAAAGGGTTTCTTATGGATAGTGGTGTTGATGAGTTTCCAATGATCACTCCTTCAGATATCAATAAAATCTTGGAGACGGTAAAGGATCAGCATACCATGATCATGTTCCATGCTGAGATGGACTCTGGAAACGAGCCAGATCAACTTGGTGGACATTGCGATAGTCTTGAAGTTCTCCCCAAAAGAGCTCTGCAAGAATACGGACCTTCTCTATACAAGACGATAACTGAAAAGCAGGCTGAACTTCTTTCAAAGTCACCTGTTCTTCAAGCTGTCGAGCCTGTAGTGGGAAGAATTTCGAAGATGATGAAGTCACCGCCTTTAGACCCTAGGTCATTGTCTTCAGACGATGTTACTCCTTTGGATATGGCCAGTCTAACTCATGATAACTTGAAATCCATTGATCCAAGGGAATATGATTCCTTTCTCGCCTCTCGTCCTGATTCTTTTGAAGTTACCGCCATTAAGAACATCATCAAATGCCAACAGAAAAACCCTTCTGTTCCAGTTCATATAGTCCACTTGGCCACTCAACAGGCTCTTCCTATCATCGAAAGGGCCAAATATGACTTAAAACTCCCTCTAACTGTTGAAACTTGTTTTCACTACTTAACCCTGAATTCTGAGGAGATTCCTGATGGTGCTACCCAGTTCAAATGCTGTCCCCCTATCAGATCCGATTCTAACCGAAAGGCTCTTTGGAATGCCCTTTTAGGTGGAGTGATCACGTCGGTTGTCAGCGACCATTCCCCTTGTACTCCGAATCTAAAGGGCCTCGACAAAGGCGATTTCTTTCAAGCATGGGGTGGTATTACCTCTGTTGGCCTTGGTATGATAGCTCTATGGACGGAGGGCTCTCAAAACTTTGGCATTTCATTAACGGATATTGCCAAATGGTGCTGTGAAAATACCGCTAAACAGGTAGGTCTTTCTGACAGAAAGGGTAGGATTGCCGCTGGTCTGGATGCAGACTTTGCCATTTTTGACCCAGATGTTGTTTACCAGTTTGAAAACAATAAGACTTATTTCAAGAACAAGTTGACTGCTTTCAACGGCAGAAAAGTGAAGGGTAGAGTTATCGAGACAATTCTCAGAAGTTACTCTATCTATGCTCTTGGCAAGGGAGTTTCTGAAATGCCTATGGGACAGTTGATACTAGAACCAAGAACAGATTAGAGAAGGAGCCGTTCGTCATCATCATGCCCATGAATTATTATAGTTTATATAGGATTACATACTTACTCTATAGACACCTTGCTGTTATCAGTTGAACAGAGCTAGGTTCTAGTTCCGATAATACCTGCTGCCATCCAGCATCGCCTAACCCATTCTTGAATCCTTGTAAAAGTATGCGGAAAGTCGATGCCAAGTTATCTCCGGGATTCCGGTAACTGCCAATGCAATCGATGAAAGCTTTCACAGCGTTGCGACCATTCACATCAGTAGGGTTGATTCCCTGTGGGTTGACAGCTATAATATTACACATACCTTGGAAGGACGTCTCTTTTTCTTCGTTCTCCTCAAGGTACTTCATGTAGCCGCACCAGGACGCAAGAGCTCGTTCTAGGTATGGGCCCATCTGCTGTGCGTTGTTAACGCCAAATCTGCCAATTGCAATCGTTGTATTTTCCAAGACCGTGCTATCAATACTAGTGTCAAGAAGCAAAGGCCCAAGCAACTTCATGAAATTATCCAAATACGGATTCATGTTCTCACTCGATATCCTTAAGGAAAGTTCACCCAAAGCCCAAATAGCGTTGTTAGTGGAAGCATTGGTATCATAAATATGATTACCGATCTCTACGCCGATATCAACCATCACCTCATGCAAATGCGGAAGCACAAATGGCTCCATAATGTAAATGCACAAATCTCCGAGCAAAGCGTAGGCACTTTGACGAACATCATCTACCGGATCATCAAAGCAAGTCATTAACAATCGCATCAATGTATCACCAGACAGAAAACTTCCGCTACTAGAATTTGCAAGTTCACCAAAGTGATTCGACAGTCCTTGTACGAGACCATCAATTAGATCAATTGATGTCACAACAAAATCTTTTTCAGGAGCATCAAAAGAGGCATCTGAATGGGCCAATTGATCCTGCTCAATACAGCGAGAAAGAATTCTGATGGCCCTCTCATAGACAGGCACAGCATAAGGAGCAAAGGATTCACCCAGAGCCGCAGCAACAGAAGACATGCACTCAAGAAGAGGCCACAAATCTCTGTCATCGTCACCAAGCTGCTGCCATTTCTCTATTAACGGTGGCAGTAGCATCTTGATATAAGCTTCATTGTAGCATATATGTTCGCCAATCTTCTCAGCAAATGTCTGAACTGTATCGTACAAGATGATAAGATTTTTTCGCTGATACTTATGGAAGTATACCTGGAAATGCTGAAGCAATGGCTCTATGAACTGGGAAAGAAGGTCAGGCTCTGCATTCTCAATAAAGTCAGCCAATGCAGAACAAGCACTCTGCTGAACGATTTTCTTAGTATCCAAAGCGCAATCCATAATGGACTCGAAAGTTGGCCTAAAATAATTTGCACAAGAGCCACCAGCAACAGCTTCACCGCACACCCAAACAGAATATCTAGCCAAAGTCCAACACGTGATCTGTCTCACTCTTGGCTGAGGATCCTTTAATCTCTCTACAAGGAAGGGAATCATCGAAGGTAGTTGAGGTGTGGCTTCTTCCCAGCAACCTTCAGCGATAGCTCCCAAAGCAAGAATGGCAGCCTCTCGCGTGGGCCATTCCTCAAATACAATACGCTCTTTAATAACAGGAAAGGAGGATTTAAGGACTTCGTGCGGGAACTTGGACGCCAAGATATCCAATGAAGCAGCAGAACATTTTCTCAACGTCCAAGACGGATTCAAATCAAGATCATCATCTTCATCATCCTCCTCCTCCTCATCATCTTCATCCTCAGAGTTGCCATTTTGAGTCACTGACAACTCTTTGTTAGTCTTAGCCTTAGTGACCTTATGAGCCTCCTTACTTCGAGCAGCCTGTGGACGTATATCTTCATCACGATCAGCAACATCCTCATCATCCTTCTCATCCTGTCCTTCCATTATAAAGACCTCCATCTCGGAATAAACCATATTCCTTAGTAAGACCGGAATGATCTGTTCCAACTTTGGTCTGAGAACATCATATGAAATATTTGCAGAGGCAACCGAAAGTAACACTTCACAAGCTTGTAGCGCAACCTCTTCATCATTATCACCGATAGAATGAAGGCAATAATCAATGATGCCATCTAAATGAGGCAGTATCTGCTGAGGAGTGGCATCCAAAATACTAGAAAAGGCAATACAAAGACCAATGCGCACTTTAGGATCAGGATCTGTAGCCATGGAAAACAATCTAGCCATAAACTGATCCAAATTAACCAAAATGGATTGCGATTTGATGATCAGGATATGGTTGAGACAAGACAATGCCAAAGCCCTCACACGTCCGCTTGGAGAAGATGTTAGCTCGATAAACCTCGGTACCATGTAATTTAAAGGCCTCTGACCATCGTATTCTCTATCCAATAACCATGCAGAATCCTCACAAATCTTGACTAAAGTACTCATCGCACCTTCTTGAGATTCCGTGGTACCGGCATCACCGGTGGCAAGTTGCATTAAGTTAGGAAGGATGTTAGGCCATTGACTTACTCCCAAAATGGAAAATAGAGTAGTAATGACATTTCCTGTAATATTTCTTACAAGATTTTGACCATCCAAAAGACCCTTTGGTATGTCCTGTAAAATATGTTCACGCAAGTCCGTGGTTTTATTAGCCCAATTCTTGATGAGATCATTCTTGATCAAAAGACCGGCCGATGCTCGAACTTGGGGCTCCAATTGGCCACCTTCAGCAAGAATGTGTAGTAGGTAGTTATCAAAATCCAGTTCCGATTTTACCTTCTCTAATGCTTTTGTTGCCTGCACGCGAGTACTTGTATCCGAGGCAAGTGTGCCAGAAAGAATCTGTACTATTTGGTTGAGCGCTTCTGGGTTGGGCGTCCACGCTGACATCTCTTTTCGTTTCCAAATTTAATGATCATGCAATGAGGGAACAAGTTATAATGGTGGCTTCTCGGCTTGTTTTTCAAATCTTAAAAAAACCCTTTTAATGGCCGTATAAGTGAGGTGCTCTCTGACTTTCAAGTTGAGGCTTCGTATTCAAGAGTTCACTATGTTCAAAATCTTACAAGTAATAAAAAAAATTTCGAAGAGAAAAAAATTATTTTGACAATGTTTCTTTTTGTTACATCAAAAAGAATCAAAGGGTTCCTCTGAGAAAGTAAACTTCATATTAATGCATAAATATATAGGCATCAAGTAGATCTCAGATCTAGAATGCACTGTTTATAGACATATCACTTAACATCTTTTCCAGCTCTTCAAGATGGTCCATTAGAGGATGAAAAATTTCTGTAGTAACTGGATGCAATTTTTCTGTAACGATGGTAGAACCTGAGCTTTGGGAGCCATCGTCAGTCTCCGTACCAGCTTCTGTATTAGTTTCTGTACCGGTGTCCGCTGTTGGCGTCCTTAAAACAGAAGAACTTGTATGTGGGGATGATGTAAATCCAACAAATGAATCAGCTGTAGTCAATGACGATAGAGTGTTGTGATCACCGAGCTGCTGAAATTGTGCAAACATTGTAGAAGATGCTGCGGATGATATTGTCGATGCTATAGACTGATCCTTCTGAATAGTCTGATCATCCACCTTCATTTGATTAGTTGCAGGGGCTGCATCTAAAAAGTGAGATCCTTTAACTTCGCGGCTGCTGTTGAACTCGGGACTGTTCTTAATGAGGTCATCGAGCAGCTGAAGACTCTTGGAAAGAGGAACGTCCGACTTTTCTGTTCTGTCACTATGTGTCCTATTCTTATCTAGCTCAGCATTTTGCTGGAGAGGTCTTGTCTTTTTCTGCAAAAAATCGGCCCTATTTTCACTGAATGACCGTATCTTCATACCTATTTCTATACTTGACGATGACTTTGATTTGACCTTTGTTTTTGGCTTCAATTCTGGTGTCCATGTATCCTGCTCACTGTCATAATCCGAATTGGTAGATGGAGAATATGAACCAATGGATCCTGCACTTGAAGCAAATGGAGGTGAAGGAGGTGGATCAATGATACTGTGAATCTCCTGGTACTTCTGATTATACACATCCAGGTCCTTGATGAGGAAATTCGTCTTACAGGCACGTTTAGGCACCACGAGAGGTGCCATCGTTTCCTTTTGAGGAGACGAAGAGACGGATTGCTTTTCCTCGGTGTCTTCCTCGGGTAGATTTGGCAGGGAGCCGGCGAAGGTAACGCTTTTCTTCACTATACTCTTCGCTCGTTTCAATGAGCTCTTTCTTGCTAATTGTGAAGAACTAGAGCTTACCACCCGTCCTCCATGACTTTCTATCGATGAAGAGACAGATGTGTTTGGGGGATCAATATTTAATGATTGCCGACTGCTGTCACCAGTATTATCACTAGTATCACTAACATGAAGATCATCCAAGCTCCTGTGTTTGGTGAAGGAGGGATTAAATTCAAACAATTTCAAATCATCTCGAGAAAGATTAGCTTTTCCCTTACCTTTCTCTAAGATTTCATTCTTCCAACAGTTCAAACGAGCCAATCTTTCCCCATAAGTCTCAAGAATCTCGGCCGGAGCAAAACCTACCTTACCATTGTTCAATCGTCTGACCAACCACCAATAGCTATCAGAATCATTCAATAGTTCAACAGAATCATCCTTAAGAAGTTCTATGTGAGAAGGATCAGGACCGTTGAAATCATATAACGCATACATCTTGCTTGGATCCAATTCTCTGGGGGGAGAAGCGGGAGATGATGGTAAAATACCGTCTATATAGTCATTAAGCTTGTCATCATTTATTTCAGAATCCGTTGGAGAAGGTAACGGAGAAGGGGAAGGAGGCATATGGAACTGTTCATGTGTATTTGAATTCGAATCTGATTTTGAATTCGACTTCGCATTCAGCCGTGATTTCACTATGGACACTCTGATTCTGTCTGTGAACTCCCTATCAGTCTCTAACGTTCTCAATGGAATTCTCTTTAGTGTATCATTAAATTTTGAGTCTGTTGTATCGGGACGTATCACAGTTGAAGACGATTGTGACGACCCAGAGGATGAGAATCCATCCAATGCAGTGTTACCCGTCAAGACGTGCCTTGGAGGAACCTCCAAAAAATCGTAGTTCATGTTGAGATCCTCATTTCGATCTTCATCTATGTCCAAGTCCTTACGGGTGAACTGCTTGTCTTGTGGAATGTACTTTATAACAACTGAGGAATTGTCTGTGCTGTTGTGCTGATTCGCCGAGAAATGATCGGGCTGCGAGTGCTGTGAAAGTCGTGAGTGCTGTACACCCTGAGAGCTCTGAGAGCTCTGTGAGTTCTGCGAGTGCGAAAGCTGCCCTTGATCTGGCAACGACAATATTTGCCCCAAGTCCATATTCAGCTGCCGACTCAATGCTTGATTTGTTGTTATGAAAAACCGAAAGGTACAGTGGTTTAAACAGAAAAGAAATAGATGAAGACAATGTAAAAAAATACAAAAAGAAAAAACGCGTTGGTGATACTAAAAAAGTTAAGAGACAAAAAGGAGTCTAAAATTTAAAAGTCAAACAAACGTACGTAGATTGTAGGTAGAAATGAGAGAGAGGCAAGCGAGGAAAGGCAAGAAATATACAAAAGTACATCTAATAGCCCAAGAGAACAGGTTTATTTGCAATCTTGGCGGTTCTTATTATGGTTAACGATAAATCTTCGTCCCCCTGGATCAAAGGCCCGAAAGAAACGAAGCGCGTCAGCCTGGAAAGTTTCAGAAGGCGATTAATTTGCGTGCAAAGAGAGGATATTTTATGCACAATTATGCACAAATTATTGGTGTGACTATGACCTCACGGACAGACACTGCCTGGATTAGCAATATATGACTCGTTAACTCTGTGATCCTAATGTACCTACAATAACCATCATACATTTTGATACTGCTTCTGCCTCCGCCTCCGCCTCTCTTCTCCAAATCATTTTTACTGGAAGTCATCAAAATGTCAAATATCTCTTCCGCCACGTTTTGTCCATAATAAAGAAAGTGCATAAAAATTCAAGCCCCCCCCCCCGCTGTAGAAAAAAAAACTAGACATAACAGCAATTGGTGCATATACCCCGTCATCCTGCCTTTGTTCTTGATACAATCAGTGCTATAACCTTTTTTCCGCTCTTTTAATCGATGTCTTACGCTGTAAGTAGTCTACTTTCGTTTCTCTATCCTTTCTTCCGTACTAACACTTTTTAGCCACCTTCGGGTCCTCCTCCAGAAAAGCGAGGTGCAGCCGCTGATTACTACAACAGCGGCACCAACTATAAGCGTCCTCAAGGGCCTCCACCTCAAAATCAATATAACAGCCAAACACAAGGTCAAAGAGGTTTTAACCAACAGCAACAACAGCCTGGTTACTATCAGCAACCTGGCTACTACCAACAACCTCCCATGCAACAAGGTTATTATCAGCAGAGTGGGGCATACCCTCAACAGCAGCAGCCTGTGTACGTTCAACAACAACCCCAGTCGCGTAGCAATAATGGGGACTGCCTCACTGCATGTTTGGCCGCTATGTGTATTTGCTGTACCTTGGACGCTATTTTCTGATCAGTTATGTTGCTCCTAATATTTGATTTGGATATAATATCTATAAAGTTAGATCTTAGCTGTTTATTTAGTTTGATTGAGTTTCTTTATAATCTCTTCTAATATTCTCACCTCGAATACTCCTTTTTTATAAGCTTCGTTCAGCTCTTTTTGTGGCTCAACATCTGCTCGGTTACGTAACCGTTCTATTTGATCGCTGAGTTCGTTTATTTCTTCGTCCCTGGTTTCCAACTTTCCTTGTAATTGCTCGTTCAACCATTCCGTTTCTGATAGCTTTTCTTGCATCTGTTCATTCTGCTGCAATAATTTGTAATATCTCTCTTCTGGAATCTCTGACGCTTGAATTCGGTCAGTGGTCGACTTCTCTTCACTGTATGGTGTAAACTGCATTAGAAATTCTTTGTCTCTATTATCCAGATATTTTAAATTCGTACTTGCCCATCCTGTATTGCGTCCTCTAACTCCAGTAACTACCAACAATGAACATATCTGGTATATCTGTGAAACTAATTCGGTAAGCTCATCTAGAGTCAAATCCCCTAGCTTCATATTTTTGCTACAATCTCCCTGCAATTGAACATCTAACAGAGATACTGATTGGCCATCAAACTTGGAACATTCAACCCATCTCATCACCGCCGGAATATCTTTAAACTCTTCTTTATAGTACTCAATTAGATCTTTGAAGCATCTATACTCGTTCTCTTTTTTAATCTCCTCCGCCACGTCTCCTTTATCTTCCCTCTCCACACCATAGAGATACACCAGAACATTTTGAATAAATCTACTGGACAATAGATCACTCAATTTGGCTTCCTTAGGTATTAAAATATCTCCAAATTCATGAATCTGTGAAACCCCTCAAGATTAGTAACACATACGTATCTATCAAAAGTGCTGCTCGCTTACTTACCCAACTCAGTGTCGCCCGAATCACATTCAACGGCTCTTCGTTATACCCTATAGTACTACTCATAGCTATTGAGTGAAAAGTGAAAGGTTGATTAAGCGCGCTAAATGCTCTCATTATTACTCCTTTGGGCTAATTACCTTCTGCTTAATCCGCTCACGCTGCTTATCCTTTTTCTGCTTTTAAGAGGAATGCGGACCCTGATTCGCATGCGATGTTTTATCAACCTTCTTATTCTTGAAGCGCCTTTTATTCTTTTTCTTTTTGAGGCTTTGCACAACGTTATCGCCATTTGCTTTCTCTTCAGATCGAGAATTGATCTTATTTTGGTTCTTCTTCTGAGAATTTCTCTTCTTTGTAGTTCTCTTGGATTCTGTTTGAGCACGTGTAGTCTTCTTTTTACCCATTTTGTTTGCTTTCTTCTTGCCTTTTATTATTTTCTTTGTACCATTATCATCACCTAAGAACCTCATCACTTTAGCCAAGCTGGCCTCGTCTGGATCCTCAAGATAATTCACAAACGTCTTGAATAGCTTTGTCTTCTTGATACTAAAGTTTGATGAAGTTACTTTGCTCCTTCCTGTTGGTGGCATTTGATAGTACATGGCCCGTTCAATTACTGGCTTAAACTGCTCATTCTTCCTCTCAACTTCTAATTGCTTTCTCAATGCATTTTTAAGTTGCTCCTTTTCGTTTTCTTCGATAGCTGTTGTGTCTCCCTCCACGTCTTGTGTATCTTCTTCAGCTTGTCTTTCCTTTGTAGAGTTCACAAAGGTCAGCTTCTCCAGATATCGTACACATCCTGTTGCACTTTGCTCGTTCTTCAGTAATAGATAACACCTTGAATTAACAATTCCATCGTACCGATTTTCGGGATATTTTCCTTCCACAAAGTAACTCTCAAGAACATTGTCATAAACTTTGTTGTTCTCCTTCAATCTGTCCATGAAATCATCTCTGGAGAGTAACGGTGGTAGCCTTCTTACGACTATTTTCACCGAATCTTCGCAATTCTGAAACTTATGTTTTACAGTCCCCTTAGTGCTTGTCTTGCTTTCACGTATTCGAGTCTTCTCAGTACTACTCGTCTCCATCATTTTCAGTTTACAGAGAGTACCGATCTAAAGAAATGAAGAGTGAAAAAAAAATTGACTCCGTCGCTAAATATTTCTGCAAGTTGAAGCTCTGATTTTTAAGGTAGTCAGTTAGCTCTATTGTCATAGACCAGGTATGTCTGGGTATTCATTGGAAACCTTTTTGGTCGAAGTAAAACAGGCAATCAATACAAATAGTCTTAACAAGGTGCTATCGGTAAATCCTGCCACTACCAAACACATTCCATTACTTCAACCCTTACTTCAAACCTATGAGGACAAGCAGTTGGATAGCATCATTGAAAACTTTCACTTCTTTGACAATAATTGGCCTGCCTTTGAAATTGTGCTACAGAAATATTTGATTTTTGTCCGAGACTTGGATCCATGGAGCTTGCTCGACTCAATAGACCTTCTGATAGCGTTCTATGAATCAATTAGTATCGCGTTGAATAACAAACAGTTTAATTCATATTTGTTCCCTCTCACGTATGATCTAACCAAAATGTTGATTCCTTTAGCAAAATTGGTGGATAATAAGATGATGAAAATAGAAAATAGATCCAATAACTTCCCCAGAGTATCGTATCTTTCGACGATCATGTTGAAAGCTTTGAACAATATCCGAAGCTCGCCTGACCTTGACGATCATGTCAATCCCTCTATCAAATACACCATATTTGTTCTAATGTATATCAGTATTACACTTTGCAACATCTACATCTATATTGATTCTCCCATGCTTTGCAACAATGTGTTCTCAAACATAAATGTGCTTGGTTTAGATAGAAGCCTGATCACTATGTCTCAACTGATCAAATACAGATTTGTCCTCGGCAAATTCCACCTCTTACAGAGCCATTACTATTTGGCGTTTCACCATTTTGAATGGTGCTTTCTAAACAGCCATTCTGGATCTGAAGTGAGATTCCTTGTTTCCATACTCAAATACCTAATTCCGTGTGGACTTCTTATGGGAAAGGTCATTGATATTCGTTCTCTTCAAAATATAGTAGGAAACGACGAGAAAGGTATTAAGTTGGTCAATCTCTACATGCCAATAATTCAGTATTACAAAAATGGTAATTTGGAGAATTTCACCAGATATGTTAAAGTGAAAAGAAGCTATTTTATAGGATTAAGCCTATATGTAGGCTTTCTTCAAAGAATCCGTATTCTTATCATCAGAAATCTCTTGCGTAACGTTTATAGATTTACCCAAGGATTGAAGTTCGAAGATGTACGCCGAGCTTTAGAGATCTCATTGAATTCCTCACAACATAAGCAGATGGATCAATTGTGGTTCTATGTGATTACCGATCAGGTGGATGACAAAATAACAGAAAATATTCTCATGGCTTTAATTGATAGCAATTTGATTAAGGCTAAGCTGACCGCCACGAGGAGCATTGTTCTAAGGAGAACGGGATCGTTCCCCAAGATCTATGACATTTATAAAATTAAGTATGTAAATGATAGCAAGGAAAATTGGATGGACTGAACACAATGCCGATCCACATGCATCTCCAATTTTCCCCTTTGAGCTTACAGGTTATCGTTAATTAGAGTTATTGTCCTCAATGGTGTCTAAAGTGCATGTACAAATTCTAAAAAGATTATGACGCTACTTCATCTGTAGAAAGTAAATGGTCATCTAATTAGTCATCCAAATTAGGTAAATAATCTTATCCGCTAAGTAAGCGTGTTTGAGCATCTTCCTATTATGGCTTTACCGAAAGGTACGAGTACAAATTTCAAACAGAAGTGCCTATCTGCCTTAAAGAGAGACCGCACTTTTGAAGACGTTTACGCTTACAACGGATAAAGAGCTGTATGAATTGAGAGTACAGTGCTTGGTAATCGATGATCGCGCAAGATCTGTTGGCGGGAAAGTCGGCTTAGCTCGCCTGAACAAAACGAATAATACATCAAAGTTTATAATCCCGTGGGATTGAGCCTCAGCTTGAAGGGGTAGTCAGCGCGGTGTACACCGAGGACGATAAATTTCAAATTTTTCAGCCGTAATCAAACGCGTTCGTTACGAGACGGACGCGTCACTTTAATATTTTTGTTTTGTCAAAAATGTCAAGAATCTGGAAAGGGGTAAATAAAGCACGTATTTTTTCCAAACCATTGCCAGACTGGGTCAATAAAGTGTCCTAAAGCTTGATATAATGCGCCCGAACTTCCCAAAGTGGATAATTAGCATCATTTTTCTTTGTTAAAACGGTTCCATACGTGCTTCATTCTAGCCTTTACAGTTTGAATAGTACCTTTGAGGACTTATGGTGGTCCCTTTAGAAGGGGCGAAGGCTACTCGGCTGATCTCCTCTGGCTCATTCGTGTTATAAAAGATGTAAATTTCCGGTTGAAGGAAAGAGCACACTTATATTACTTCGTTAGGTCTTATTTTCTTCTTACTTTCGTTTCCTCTTTCTTTATCACTTCTCGTTCATTCGTTTACTATCCCAGTGATAATTTTTAAGATGAAGTCTTCTACAGTTTTAACAATTATTACGGCCTTGGCCTCGTATGCTGCTGCAGGTTATGTTCCAACTGCACCATGGTCCACTTTGACTCCAACAGGAACTATCAGTGGTGCTACCACTGATTACGCAAGTACTTTCGGTATCGCAATTGAGTCTCTTACTACAAGCAACAGCTCTTTGGCTAAGCGTGCAGTTGCCACTCAGATTGGTGACGGTCAGGTTCAGGCCACAACTAAAACTGCCTCTTCTACCAGTACCAAGAACGCTAAAAAGACCTCTGAAGCTGTCGTCTCTCAAATAGGTGATGGTCAGGTTCAGGCTGCCACTTCCACTAAGGCTGCCACTTCAAAGAAGATAACTTCTACTGCTACTGCTGCTGCGGTTGTGTCCCAGATTAGTGATGGCCAGATTCAGGCTACTACTGCTACTAAGTCTGCTACCAAGACTGCCACGGTTGCCTCCCAGATTAGCGATGGACAAATTCAGGCTACTACCAAGACCACCTCTGTTGGTGCTTCCCAAATCACGGATGGTCAAATTCAAGCTTCTTCCACCTCTGCTGCAAGTTCGTTGACTTCCTCTGACGATGCCTCTGTCGAAAGTGTTGCTTGTTACAATGAAGGTGATTTGGCATTGAATTTGAATGCCAGTATCTTGACAGATGCAAAGGGTAGAATCGGTTCTATCGTTGCCAACCAACAGTTCCAGTTCGACGGTCCTCCACCACAAGCTGGTGCCATCTATGCTGCTGGCTGGTCTATTACTGCAGATGGCTACTTGGCCATTGGTGATAATACTGAGTTCTGGCAATGTTTGTCTGGTACTTTCTATAACTTGTATGATGAGAGTATTGGAGGTCAATGTCACGCTGTCCTATTGAAGATTGTGAACTTGACCAATTGTTAAGGTTAAGAAGATGTCACTTAGAATTATGACATTCTTCCGCTTGCATAAATTCCTTTCTCCTGTTCATCGTTCAGGTGGGTTCTTTTGTAAAATTAGTTTCCATTTATTTTAGATGAATATAGCTGCATTTAATTGATTGAATATTAGTATCTCTATTAATAAAAGTTTCATTATTTAGTACTGGTCGCGGACGGTACCCAAATCTAAGATCTCACTCCATTACCTTGGATCTTGACATGACATTTTTTTTTTTCATCTTCTGTTAATGTTGTCCTCTGCACCTTCATTCTCTTTCAAAAGTTGGAAAACTCTTTACTTTGTCTTTTCAACTGTAGTCAGACTTGTTGTCTGTTTACAAACTTCATATATTCATCCTGACGAGTTCTTCCAATCTTTCCAATGCATATACAATGACAACGTTCCTTGGGAGTTTTCTGATCCAGATAATATCAATCGTTCTTCTGTGCCTTTATATCTGGCATATTATCCCATTATAACCATTTCATCTTGGCTTCGGCTTAGACCGCTGACCATTTATTTTTTAACCAAATTGAATATATGTATGCTGACGTGGTTCGTGGAAGAATGGTGTCTCTATAGAATTATGCCCATCAAACAGGAGCGTATCAAAGCTTCTTTCTTTGCTACAACTTCTTTCGTTACACTTGTTTACCAATCACATACATTTTCCAATTCCTTGGAAACCTGTATTCTCTTACCGGTGATATACATCATCAATGATATCAGAGAATATCTGGAAAGGAAGTCTTACCACCAGTCCCACTCTTCACTCAAATTACTGTCGTTAGGATTTCTGGTATCCTTAGGAATCTTTAATAGAATTACGTTTCCTTGTTGGTTGCTTCTTCCCTCTATCTTCTTGCTCAAGTTCTTCCTCAATCACAAGTTGCGATCAATCATTCCAATGGCATCCTTTATCTTATGCACAGCTGTTTTCATATTTGTCGACACTTATCATTTTCATGGTGACTTTGATCATGGCTTTGTCATTGCCCCATTATCAAATCTTCTCTACAATACCAGCTATGATAATTTGTCTCAGCACGGTATTCATCCTCTTTATATGCATGTTCTCTTAAACTACCCGCAGATTATGGGTCCTCTACTCTTTTTGCTATTCCCATTCAATCGTGACTACATTTCCACTACTGCATTTCTTTCTTACTCTTCAGCAATTATCTCTCTATCACTTATTCCCCATCAGGAATTGCGATTCTTAATACCAATGGTACCTCTAGCTTGCTGCTGTGTCAGTCTAAAGGGATCCAAGAGAATGATATCAAGCATCATAAGATTATGGATCTTATTCAACTGTGCAATGATCCTTATCATGGGTATTCTTCATCAGGGAGGTTTGATTCCGGCTGTAGACTACTTGCAGCAAAATGTAAGTGTTGATAGTAATTTTCTATTCTGGAGAACTTACAAGCCACCTACCTGGATGTTGAAGAATGGATCTGCGGACCATGTCTATTTTAATAAAGACAGTGACGATTTATCTGCAATTGATTACTCATCTATAAGTCAACCTTTCACGGTCGATTTCATGGGTCTTGATTACGATCAATTTCTTCCAATCTTGGAAAAAATAACAACGGTTCATAAGGGATCTGTATATCTAGTGGCACCTCTAAATGCGATGCTCACCTTTCAAAATGTTACTACCACATTCAATTACACCCAACTCTGGTCAACCGCTTGGCATCTTGATATGGACCACTTCGAATTTGACAAGTTTGGTTTCAAAACGTTCACACCAGGGATCGGCGTCTACAAACTGCTATAGATATAGCTAAACTTGTGATTATTACATCAAACTCACCTATAGAACTCAAACTTATCCACTTCAGTACCTGTCTTCACCTGAGAAGTGTAAGCCTCTTCCAAATCGCTCTGTATGATCATGTATCTATTCTTTCTGACAGCTCTGAGGCCTGCCTCCTGCATTATGGCAGCAATAACGGCACCACTCAAAGGATCATTTCTCACAATGAGTGAGTCCAAATCAGCTTCTGGCGCAAGCGACATCTTAGAAGCAACCGTACTGAAAATCATCCTTCTTTCTCTTCTATCTTTTAACGAAGGAAATTCAATTTTTCTGTCCAATCTTCCGGGTCTTAATAAGGCCGGATCTAATGTATCCGCTCTATTGGTAGCCATAATCACTTTGACATTGGTAGATTGATCAAAGCCATCCATCTGCGTCAAAAGCTCGATCAAAATTCTCTGCACCTCTCTATCCGCACCTGTCTGAGCATCAAATCTCTTTGTAGCAATGGCATCGATCTCATCGATGAATATAATGGAAGGAGCATTTTCTCTGGCCAGTCTGAACACATCACGAACCATTCTTGGACCTTCACCAAGATATTTCTGTACAAACTCAGAACCATTTACACGTATGAAAGCGGCAGTTGTATGATGAGCGACAGCCTTAACAAGCATCGTTTTTCCCGTACCAGGAGGTCCATAAAGTAAAACACCCCTTGGAGGATCAATACCGATCTGTTTATACATATCCATTTGTGTTAATGGTAACTCCACTGCTTCACGAATTTCTTGCTTTTGCACGTCCAAGCCACCAACATCGTTGTAGGTAACATTTGGTTTGACCTTGTCGCCTACAATAGAGATAGACGAGTCGGCCTCTGGAGGTAGAATATCCACTAAAGCGTTAGAATGACGATGTAGAGCCACCGATGCTGAAGGCTTCAACAATTCTCTGTCCAACGTCGAAAGAATTCTCACCACATAGTTTGAACCTGTGGTGGAAGAAACAATACCAGTATACTGGTCAATAGGTTCAAGAAACTGACCTATGACTAAGGGCACAGATTGAATCTTTTTCACCTCTTCTTGTGCACGAATCAACTCCCTTTTTAAGTATCTCTGTTCATCCTTAATATATTCCTCCTGTAATAGAATGAGTTCAAGCTGCTTCTGAAGCCTCTTAAGCTTCAAATATACATCCTCGGAAGAGTTATTTGTGTCAATAAACTTAGACCTTAGCTCATGTGCAGATTTTGCCTTGAAGGCAGAACCATTAGCTGCAGGCTGCGGTGTTATTATTCCAAGTTCTTCCATCGCTAAAAAGAGTGCAAATTATACAAAGGCGAGTTAAGAAGATGTGACGTGAAAACATATGAATGAACTGAACGACTGCGAGAAACAATCCGCCACCGAAAACTCGTGCCAAATTTATCGGTCTATCGACGCGTCTGTAAATGTTAATGGGGAACTTGTATATACAGCTTAAATAAAGTGACCCAACAGGCAACCTAGAGCCAGCATAAAAGTCGAAAATAGGTATAAGAAGCCTTGGAGATCCCTTTTACTAACAGTAAAGGTATCCATACCAATTGATCCGACGGGACTTAAGACTTTTCCAAACACTAAACCGATCCAGTTGGAAAACGAGTTCCAGGAAAACTCGGAAGGTAAGAGGCTGGCAGTAATGTGCTTACCAGCAGTTTCATCAACCTTGAACAGTAATTGTTCCTGTGATGTCCGTATGTCTTTCCTAATGCTATTTATCTCCGTGGCCATCTCCTCGTTCTTGACGAAAAGATCTCTGACCTTTTTCTCAAACGAATTAACCAACCGGAACCGTTTGAAAGGCTCAAAAACAAGCTGAACAAGAAGAACCAAAAGCAAGTTACCCACCATAATTATCACAGTACCCCAAGTAGAAAATTGCCGTATCTTATCAGACCAGACTTGCTCCTCATGATATCTATCCATGATAGATTTAATGAGTTGGTCGTGAGTGTCATCATCCTTCTTCTCTAACTCATTTAACTCTGTGCTTCTCTTCTGAACTTCTTGTTCTAAAGCATGTTCATTCATGTATAACTTTGTAAAAGTCTCCAAATCCGTAGGAGTCCAACTACTCTTCCTTTCTAATAACTCGTTCATCTCCTTTTGAGACTGTAACCTCTGCTCTATAGCATTATTATAGGCCACCTTCGCAGCAGAAATATGATCTCTTAATTCTCGCATCTTGTATTCATTAGCTGCAATCATCTCCTTCAATCTATTTACCTTTGTATATCCTGTCAAGTCATTCACAACCCTTGAAGCTATACTAATGGAGCTCCTCAACTCTCTAACGTTTGCATCAAGTTTCCTACTAAAAGTTTTATCCGGATCCGTCGGCTTTTCCAATCGTTTCTTTTTGAATTTTGCCAGCTCTTCTTTGAGTTGTTTGAAGTTGTCTCCTTGTACAACAGAATTGACAAATCTCAAAGCGCGATCTCTATATGAAATATATGGAATAGCGGTATTAGGTGAAGATGATGGCGACTCCTTCCCTTTTGGAGGAGGTGGAGGCCTAAAGGGAATCATCCTAGGATGAAATGTCGCAAATGAGCGAATGAGTACGGCAGGTTTCATAAATCAATAGATAGATAAGATACAAACTATTTAACTGACTACCTGAGAATTTTTGGAGATATTTTCCCCAAGTTCTACAAAGAAGCGCGATCCAATGAATACTTCCCTCATCCAAACAGGAGGAGGAGATGACAGATTAGGATGAAATTTTCTATGAAACCCAAGAATGAAGTTGCAAAATCCAAGAAGAAGGTAATTGGAGGGTTTTCTTTGAAGAATAAAACTAGAGATAGACGGACCGTTGTCAAAGTTGTGGACTTGAAGTCAAGTAGTGGTTCACTGTTTGAAGGCAATAAAGATTATGATAAAGAAGGCCGTAAATTGGCAATTAGTACTACAGATGAGATTATGAAGAATACGGAGAAACCAGCAGAGATTGTCATTAAGCCTGTACGTCCTACCCTTCTAGTGGCGAAGAAGCAGATGGATAATGAGACAGGAGATGAGCGTAAAAAGACACTGAGCTACGGAATCAATATTCAGAGTAAAGATGTGGAGAATGATAAAAGCAGGAGGAGAAGTCCGGCCAGATTTACGGAGGCTGCCCACTCAATAACGCAGGATGGTGTCACAGAAACTACCATGGACAGTTACAAAAAAGTACCCGTGGAAAGCTTTGGAGCTGCCATGCTCAGAGGAATGGGATGGACAGGAAGTGCCAAGAAAGCTGAAAAGGAGTCGCTAAAGGAAGCTGAAAAGCTAAAATCGAGACCGCTTCTACTTGGTCTGGGTGCCAAACCATCACCTATACAATTGGACCCTTCATATAGAGTGGTTAGTGCCAGTTACTCGCCGGTAATGAAGATGGAAGCAGCTGACGGAGATGAAGGGGAGCGTTTGGACAAAGGAACGAATCGATAAAGACTGGCAAACTTCAGAGACAATTTTTGTCATTTTTATTGTCAATTCGTCTGCGCTTAACATCTAAGCTATGTTTCGCGACCGATTTCCCTTAGTGGAGTTGAGTAACCTAAAAAGGAAGTTGAAGATGCGCGGAGAATCCCTTGATAAACGAAATTGTTAAAGCCCCAATCAAGAGAGAGAAATGGAGAGTTTTCATGTTTATCGTTTACTCTGTACTTCTTCACTTACTCTCTCTATGCTGAATCCCACCTTACCCGAAGTTTCCTTTGTGGGGCCTTACTCTAAAAGTAAGCGTGACTCGGATATTTTCAATACTAGAAATGAGCCAGTGGCTACCAAAGCTGAGTCATCATCCTATGAATTACAGAAATTAACTCCTTTGACCACAAAAGGTATATTGAAATCTGACCAGTCGGTATTTCAGAAACATGTTCATGAGTTAAAGCTTGCCAGTTCTGACTCTTCTCCCAGGTATGACACTACAACAACAACCATAGGTAGTGATGAGGAAGCCTCTGATTTCTACTTAGAGGATAATGAAAATGAGATGTATCCGGATGGAGGCTGGAAAGCCTACAGCGTTATTCTGGGGAGTTTTTTTTGCTGCTTCACTCTTTTTGGTATCATGAACAGTATCGGAGCTGTCGAATCGTACGTTCAAACTAATCAGTTGGCAGATACTTCAGTTTCTACGGTTTCCTGGATCTTTTCTCTCTATATGTTTGTCTCCTTATTTATGGGATTGTTTGTTGGTCCCCTGTATGATAGTTTTGGCTCTCGTTGGTTGTTGCTTGGTGGTACCGTGTTTACCTTTATTGGACTCTTTACGTGTGGTGCCTGCACTCAAGTCTACCAGTTCATCTTAAGTTTTGGTATTTGTACTGGTATAGGGACAGGGTTAATGATGTCCCCTGCAATTTCAACTGTTTCCAGTTGGTTCAGTAAGAAGAAAAGAGCCTTTGCTCTTGGTTTGGCTCAGGCCGGTGGCTCTGTCGGTGGTATGATTTTTCCAATCATGCTCAGATACTTATATCCTAAGTATGGCTTTAACTGGGCTATGAGAATTATGGCCTTTTTCAACTTGGGCGTTGATCTAATTGGTACATACCTTGCCAAAGACAGATTGAAGGAGCTCCGTGAAAAAACTGGTGAAGTGGACTCCAGAACCATATGGGAGAAGTTAAAACGTTCCGTGGATCTAAGAGCTTTCAAAGAAAAGCAGTTTTTCTCTTTATCCTGTGCCCTTTTCATGAACGAATTCTCTCTTTTGATTACGTTGACCTATCTCTCTTCCTATGCCATGGTCCATGGCGTCTCACAAGCAGAGAGTTTCAATATGATCACCATAATGAATGCTGCTGGTGTTATAGGGAAGTTCGTTCCAAACTATTACGCCGATTTTTACGGTACCTTCAACATGATGATTCTCATGTCGGCATTAATGACTGTCTCTATGTTCATAATATGGTTACCATTCGGACAGTATAAGGCGGCCTTATACATATTTGTGTCCATTTTTGGATTTGGCTGTGCTTCCACCTATGCTCTTACCGGTGCTACTGTTAGTACCATTACCCGCGAGACCAAGGATTTTGGTAAAAGGTACGGAGCTGCATACGCTTTCGTTTCCTTTGGTAATTTGGTTTCGTTACCTATTTCCGGAGCCTTCATTAAAGAGAAAACTGCCGCAGATTACACCAGGATGGTGATTTTTGCCTCTTGCACATGTGTTACTGCTACGATTCTTTTCATCGTATCCAGATTCACCATAGTGGGGAGAACCTTCAAGGCCATTATATAATTTGCTTAGTTCTATATAACAGTCGCGAAGCAAACGTAAACCCACCGTTAATGCAAAAGCCTTCCTTGGCAAGTAATTTTACCAATTTTTCTTTCCCGATAGCTGTAGTTTCTTCATCTCTTCCTGCTGTTCATGGATCCGGATGACCTCATATTGCAGGAAGAAGTTAAGGATGCAAAAGCGGGTACTTCTCTAAGTTCTTCGCAGTCTTCAATGGAGTTTTCATTTCTTGGCGAAAGAGATAAGCCGATGAAAAAGGATGGCATGAGAATCAAGATGAAACTTCAGGATGCCGAACATCGGCGCCGATTTGAAAGGTTTCTCAATTTTTGCGGCATCGAGCAAAGTGTGATCAACGGGAGCTCTGTGGGTTTGCACGGTGGGCACAATGACTCTAGGAACAGTAGTCGTGAGAGCGTTTCATCCAGTGCTAACTTGGAAGCCTCGACTGAAGTGCCTCAGAACTATCTTTACCCATTCTATCGCAATGATGAAGACCGATATTACTCTCGGCATTTTTCCGTTTCGAGCCTCGAGGGACAAGAGTACGGTGAAGAGAAACAAGACTCCGACGACGACCAACAGAGGAATGGTGCATTTGTCAGAGACGATTACGGTACTCTTCAATTTACTGTTGGTGATGGATACACAGAATTCTCTAACCTTGGCAAAAAGTATCCGGAGACTTTGACCAGAAACCTTGCGGAGTTGGGACTTCCTGTGAACTCCAACGATACATTTGCCAACTTTGAGAATCATTCTTCAGTTTTCAACGTGAATCTAGAACCGTCTTTTCAAGCCTCGGAAACTTTAGAACATGCTGTGAGAATTCAGCCTGCTGTCAAATATCCAGATCCACTAACATTGAAGTTTCATCGTGTCAATCGAATGAGTTTCTTCTTTGAGAGAAAGTATAAAAATAACATTGCAGTATGTTCTCAGAAACATGATCTTATCTTCATTGCTGCAAACTCTGCCGTCGAAGTATTTGAGCCTATCTCTTTATCTGAGACTCAGTCATGGGACCCTGTTTTGGAATTTGAAACTCGTCCTTCTGTTACTACAGAGCTGCAAAGGAACAACTCTACATGGCCTTACTATCCTCATTCAATCAACTTCATGAGTATTGGCTATTTGCTTGGAAAAGAAGTCTTGAATATAACGGTGGATGATGGCCGAGTTCTTATATACTACACACAGTCTCTTGTGGAAGAGGTTATTAGTAGTATAGCTAGAACCAAGGCTTTGAGACAGATTTATACGATTAATCCTGATATTGAATTGGTCATGAAATCTTCTGCTTGGGGTGTTGATACATTGGGAAACTTGATTGTTGTCTCAGATAATACTCAGCGCATCACTCTTTTCTACTACGATGAGAAGACTAGAAAGGTTTTCTCGGTTGTTACTCATCAGTTGGTGCATAACATTCCATCTGTTTCTTTTATAAGAGATTCGAGTAGTGATAGTGCAGTTTATGTTTCCGCAGGTTCTATTTCTAAAGAATTGGTTGTGTTTAAATTCTCCTTTGTTGTCTCTCATGACAATGACTTAGGCATATCTGTTCGATTTATTAGACCTCAAGTGGTCAGTCGATCTGTAATGAGCGGTGATATCTGGACAACCCATTACGTAAACGGAAAATATTTCAAAAAGGTTAACTCTCTTCAATTAGTCACTGGTGATCCATGGGTCGATCATGATAATGTCACAGTGAATCGTGTACTCAACGAGAGTAAGATATTGAGAACGGAATCTGATGAATGTTATTCTAGTCACCTTGGTCTAGCGGCAGAGTTTCAGAATTTTTTCATTCCTACTCTTTCATTTAACGATCCATACTATTCTAGGAGCTTCAAGTCGCTTACTACAGATACTGACAGGTTCAGACGCATAAAAAAGATGTATGATGATTACTACAACCTCAAACAACGAGGTAAATGTCCGGATCACAAGTCTAAGAATGCAAAACATTATTGGGAGCCCGTCGTTTCCAGTCCCGCTTTTAATCTTCAGTTTCTTTTGGTGTCTGGAAAAGTTCAGGTCGGCTTATTTCGAGTAAATAGGTTACTTCACAATGCCACGGTTTCTAATCTTTTTGAGTATAAGGCTCCAAATGAAGAGATGTCGCATTCTGATCGTCTTTCGTTGAGTCTCGTGATTCCAGAACTAAGTTGCTATATTGTAGCTTCTCAAGTGGGATTGGTATCAGTATTCCGTTTAACTGAATACAGAGGCATATACGGTATGAGACAGGAGTACGTTGTCCCCAATTATGAAAAGTTGTCCACAGGTAGTGCATTAGGAATCCGCACCTTGATTGGATTGACATACAAAAAAATCGGTCACTGCCGTTATCTACTCTATTTGGTTTACATTGATGGCTTACTTCTCAGTTACACGCTAACGGATAAGGACTTTGATTCGACGAAGTCGCTTGGTTACTTATGAAATTTATGAACCAAAAAGAAAGTTATCGGTGCTTTGTTATGTACAAACAGATGACAAGAAAACACAGGAAAAGGGTAAATAAAAAATCAAACAGGAAAAAATAAAGACCGTGAAACGTCATAAAGGTAGGAAGGTGGGTTACTGCGTTTTCTCTGCAGCGTCTGCCTGCTGCTTAGCGATGTCCTCGGCAGTTGGCATACCCTCGGTAACAATCTTGCCTAGAGTCAACTTCTGATCGGCAAGCATTTCTTTAGTCTTCTGTTCCTCCTCCTTTAACATCTTATCACCATTCTCCTTCAAATATGTATACATGTTTTCGTAATTCTTCTGTCCTGCCTCTCTGATCAAATCTAGAGGCATTTTTCTTTGGTATCTCAATGCAGGTGGAATGCCAAGAACCTTGGATAGAAAAGAGTTTTCTTGTCTAACCTTTTGCTCCTCCTTCCAGGCCTCCCGTAACTTGTGTTCTCGTAGAGCAAATTCTTCAGGGATCTTTTTCTTATCCTGGAAAGATGCAAGAACCTTTCTAACATCATTTACAGGAGTGGTGGCCACGTATTCGAGGAAAGGAATTAGAGCAATGAGCCTGTCATCCTTACTACCATTCCACTTGTCTAATGGAATGTTATTTTCGGGCTGTAAAGAGGCACAATCTCCATGGGGATCAATCATTATCAGCTTACTCAAAGGTCTGTTCATCATACTCAAATCCTTAACGACTTTACCATCCTTAGATCTGCACACTTCGCGGAACAATGAATATGAGATAAAGGCGTGATATGGATCCAATTTTCCAACCGGTCCTTCAGCAAAGGCCATCGAAGACTTAGAGAACACAACGATTTCGTAGTACTGAGACAAGTATCCGAGAAAGTAGTCGACGCCGGGTCTCTTGGCAGTTCGCCAGCCCTTCGTATGGTCCCAATTAGAGTGGATCAAAGTGTCATCTAATTCCACAACCAAAGTAAGTGGATGTCTATAGGGTTCGGGTGGTGGTGGTGGTAGCAAGTCATTGAAAGCAGGTTCACTGAAAACCTCAGACACTCCACTCACTCTCTTATGGAGTCTAGTCCACATTTTCTTAAGAGTATAACCATTTTCATCCTCTCTATATAAGTCCGGTTCTTTTTCTTGGTCCCAGTCTCTGCAGAGGTACATGCCAAAGGCTATGCCAGCACCTAATGACGACCACCAGAACAATCTGGAATATCTCTCTTTCTTCTTATCAATTGTGGATTTCGTATTGTTTCTTCTTTTCTTAGTCTTAGCAAATTCATCATCTTCGCCTGTGGTATCTTGTTCTTCATTCGACTCCGTTTCCTTTGCTTTAGCATCCGCTGCTTTGTCTGATTTTGACTTATCGGTGTCTAAACCAGCTTTCTCTAACAAATCATCGTTCAAAATGGATGAAAATTTGTCGTTTCCCTTAGTAGAGCTATTGGCACCACCCTTTTTATCAGAGTAGAGTCTGATCTGGTTTGGTTTTGTAAGTCTGTATACAACAGGAGAAAGCCTACAGGCAGTAGGTATCACCTTTCTGGCTGCCAATGATCGAGACACATATAGCGCCGTCACAACTGAAGACTTTAATAAAAAAGACATAGTCCTCTATGCTATGTACAACAAGAAATGATAAACCACAAGTACCTCACTAATTTAGATAGGAGAAAAAAATTTCAGCTTCAACTTCAACGTCAATTTCCATTCGAATCTGTAGTTCCCGAAAGTCATTCCGAGAATTTGTCATCTCTACACCAGATTAAGCTTTAATGCTATTCAAAGGTTTGGAGGGTCAAAAGTGGCCAAAATAGAGGTCTAGCATCACCACATCTCGAATAACATTACGTTTAAGTTTTATATAGTTCGTTTGTATGTATCAGTTATCAGGTCATCATCATTTCATGAGTCAATACCATAGGGCAGACCTCCAACGACGATGGTTTTAAAACTGACTCCAAAAAAAGGATAGGATTTTAATTTCACTCACTCCGGTATACAGTATAACAGTAAAGGGCAGGTTTTCCCAGAAATTCTGAAAATAGTATCATCTTTCCATTACCACTGTTCCGGTAAACGAGTTATGGACTAAGAAGAAGAAGGAGAGGAACCGAGAAAGAAATCTTACTGACTTGATTTTCAGCCAGCATGAAAAAAAAATGGATGAAAAAGAAAATAGTCGCGACGCTCAAATATGATGAATTGTTCTAAAGCACGGGTATATTGTTCTGTTCCCTCGAAGGCATCAGTCTTTCTTCTTGTGATCGTCGCATCATGCCGGATTCTCTTGCTTCTCAACTCACAGCATTCAAGAGATCTTTGAAGCGCGCTTCGGCGACTCTTCCTGCTCAAAGGAGAACGGTTAATCCCAGTCCCAAGAGCATTAGGAGTACATTGAAGCGCTCTATCAATGATGAGTCCAATAGTAAAAGGCCTCGAAAGGTTGATACTCCGTCTTCTCCCGATTATAAGTCTGTGTCTGTTTCTTCGATGATCCCTGCTGTGGGCTCTAATTTGTCAATCAGATTGATGACCGCATCTGATTTCATCAAGAGCAGTGATAGACCTGTGACTATCCAGGAGTTGGAACAACAGATGCGTAGTAGAGTTGACCCTCAGTTATTGAAATGTCTTGCAAACGTTGATAGAATAAAATATGATCCAGTCAATAAGTCCTTGGAGTATTTATCGTTGCATAACATCAAAACTGCTGAGGACTTATTGAAAGTGTTGGAGAATCAACCCACTTTTCAAGGTTTATCTGTCAAGCAGTTGAGAGACGGTTGGAACGGTTGTTTGTCAACCATTACCCAATTAGAGAAGGAAAATAAGATTATAGTGCATAAGACCAAGAAGGAAAATGCTCCACGGCATATTTGGCTAAACTATGAACAGCTGGAAGTGGGCGATAGAATGGACCTTGAATTTTATGATTTGTGGTCGAAGGTTGAAGTCCCCAAAGCTGACGATCTTGTTAAGGCTTTGGTGGATAACGGCTTGAAACCTACAAATGTCGATCCTGAAAGTTTGAGGAATAAGAAGGACGCTCCTATCCAGCAGAGAAAGCAGAAGAAACCTCGTAGAGGTAAGATCACTAACATGCATATGAAGGGTATTCTTAAGGATTACTCGGGAAGAGTATAATTTATTCATGTTTTGTTTTGTACATTAGTCCAGTTTGTTGCTTTCTTATAAAGAAAAGTTCTATGAAATTATTAAGAAGTCATCTCTTTAATGCTTATGATGATGCTTCTTCTTCTTCTTCTCCGTCTTATGCTTATGGTGCTTCCTCGTAGGCTCCTCTTCCTCTGTAACAACAACTTCTTCCGCCGTTCTCTTCTTCTCAGGAATTAATGGTTCTTTAGCCTCATTGTAGTCTCGAATGTAGTATCCTGTAGGGAAATGTCTCATTCTGAGTCCTTCAACAGGCATAACCCGCTCTTTAGGAGTAGTCACTTTACTCCAATTGACTTCAGGAAATGTCACGCTTTGCGAAACGTTGAAAAACCTCGAGATCTTAATATCCGATTGAACTTTATAGCTTGAGCTGCCAGCCACTTGTAAGAGAGTATACTTCTGGTCCTTTTCATTATTAGCGTTGATCGAGGTGAGATCCTCTCCTATTTTGTATTGTTTCCCCTCCACTTCAAACAATTCAGGCTCTCCTATGCTGTTGATCGGTATACTGCTAATTTTGGACACCTCTATCTCTTTAGGAATCTTGAGCAACCATAGCTGTTGATTCGGATTCTTCTTCAAATGATGATCACTGAGTTCCTTAACCTTCTTCATCCCCGTCACTTTCACATACGATCTGGGAGGTTCATACTCGTCGTTCTCTATACTGTCATCATCCAAAGAGTCATCAGAATCCGATTCTATTACTGTTGCCGGTGTTAAGTAATGTTTAGCCATTATCGAGGAGACTCTTTCAGACTTTCTTTTATTCCTTGTAATGCTAAGATGAGTAACTAACCTAGTAAAAATTTTCAGATCTCACATAAAAAAAATGTTCAAGATCAATACACTCAGAAACTTTTAGTGTCAGGACTTAAGAAAATACCAACTTTTAACGTTCAGTTGGTGCTTGTTTTCCTCCTTTTTTTGTATTAGTTTATATATTTTTGATGATATCAGTCGATAACTTAGTAGTCACCGCTGTTGTAGATATTTATTTCGGAAGGAGCCTTTAGATCGGCAACGTCTAAATTTTGATCGGTTCCTGCAGCTCTTTTCAACTTTTCATTTCGAGCTCTAGATTTCTCGGCAACACACAGATATTCGGATTCATCACCAGTAACATATTTGCCGGTAAATACGCCAGCCTCGAACCCATCAAAGTCAGGCAGCGGTGTGGAAGACTGGATATAAGATTTCACACTGTCATCTCTAGATGTAACAGGTGTCAGGGCCAATTCCATCTCATGATCTTTAATCTTGTCGTCTCTCTTACAGCAGTCAAACAAGTCATCAATTTTTTGGTAGAATACTTTATCTGCCCCGATAACTTCAGAAACCTCATCCTCGGTCCGATTAAAGCCAACAAGCTGTTTGTTATCAGCCAAGTCGATACCATAGATGTGATTGTATCTAATCACAGGAGCACAGGACGCAAAATACACCTTTCTGGCACCAGACTCTCTAGCCATGGAAACAATTTCTTTCGAAGTGGTACCTCTAACAATGGAATCATCCACAAGAAGTACAGATTTACCGTAAAACTCAGAGGCCATGGCGTTCAACTTCCTCCTCACACTTGATTGTCGCTGGGATTGATCTGGCATGATGAAAGTACGTCCCACATACCTGTTCTTTATGAAGCCTTCTCTATAAGGCAAATTCAAAGTAACGGCACACTGAAGAGCAGCATGCCTTGAGGTGTCAGGCACAGGAATGACAACATCCACCTCCTTATTAATATCCTTACCCACCTTCCTGAAGGCATCAGTAATGTTTTCAGCCAACTTGGTACCCATTTCCAGTCTGGATCTGTAAACAGAAATTCCATCCAGTACAGAATCAGGCCTTGCAAAATACACATACTCAAAAACATCAGGAGTATACGATAATCTAGGAACAACCTGTCTAAATTCAGGAATCATTGTGGCCTTGGGAATTATGACAGCCTCCCCGGGCATAATGTCTCTGTAGACCTGAAAGCCATGAGCTCTCAACACAACAGATTCTGACGCAACCATGTAATCTCTTGAACCATTTTCTCTCAATCTTTCTCCAATCACTAGTGGTCTAATACCATGAGGATCCCTAAAGCCAATCACACCATAACCAGCCAACATTGCAACACAGGCATAAGCACCACGAACCATGGTGTATACACCTTGAAGTGCCTTGAAAATATCACTGTTGTTGACTCTTGACTTATCGTATGTAGCAAGCTCAGCGGCAAACAAGTTCAATAACAACTCGGAATCAGAATCGGTATTGATGTGCCTATGAACAACCTCGTCCATATAATCCTTCAATTCTTCACCGTTGGTCAAGTTACCATTATGGCCCAAAGAAATGCCATAAGGAGCATTCACATAGAAAGGTTGAGCTTCAGAGTTAGCACTTGAACCGGCAGTGGGATAACGAAGATGCGCGATACCCATATTACCCACTAAACCTTTCATACGTTGCGTAGTAAACACATCTCTGGCCATACCATTACCCTTACATTGGTAAAATCTACCACCTTTACCACAGGTAACAATTCCGGCAGCGTCCTGACCCCTATGCTGTAAATACAGGCATCCATCGAAGAGCTCTGAAGCACAGTTGGCTTCCGGATCTGAGCACACTAAACCTATAATTCCGCACATACTAAGTCCTTGTAAATAACAAAAGAAGCGAGAGGACACGGAAAGCTACACAAAGCAAGAGTTGTCCATCTTTCTTAAAAAGAAGAGAAAAGAAAAAGAGAACAAACAGGCTAAAGGAGAAATTTTAAATTTTTCATTCAAGCTCTTTTAAAGCAAAATGATCAAGACCGAGAAACGTTTCGATTCTTTCTGTAAGGCTGATTCATAAATGATTACAAAGGGGAAGTTGAAATTTATAGATTCCTAAATTTTTCACCCTTGATTAGCGGCATTTGGGGACAAGTCAAAAAACGTTGTGATTCTTCCGGTATCTTAATTTTTCATACATGATCGAAATGATCGATAGGATAAGATAACTAGAAGCTAGTCAGCCAAAAGGTAAGAAACAGACAATGGTCCAGCTCAGGCTTCTTTCTCCCGATTGAATTATAATCAATCAGCAGAGCAGACTCTGATTAGTTATGAAGGTTTCCCCAAACCGAGACAATCAGCCAATAAAAGTTGAACGGAAAATTTTGCCCCACAACAATATATGACTTCGGTCTTGATATGCGACATCAACGTACTAACTAGTGAGTCGTATCGTCTCGTTTAGTAAAAAAATAGGGCCCGGCGGGATTCGAACCCACAACCATGTACCTCCGGAAGGTAACGTGCTAACCATTGCACCACGAACCCACTTTTGACTTTTTTTAGGGGCTACTTTTAACCTAAAGTATTACTTATTATATTGGAACTTCAGCTATCTTTATATAATGTCAAATAATTTTGTAAATATTACACAAACACTTTTGATTGTAAAGGATAACAAATAAATTCAGTTAAGTCTGAGAACGCTGTAAACGGTTGAGAAGATAAGTACAAGGAATAAGACCCAAGATATCTCGAGTGTGTCGTATGTTCTTCGATTATTTAAGAATCAGATAAGAAAAATAACCTGAGTAAATTCTCAATATAAGCCTTTAGAGATAAAAAAGGTACAAAATACGATTGACATGATATTTAGATATACGATCGCAAAATGAAGGGGAAAAGACCATCTTATAAAGAAATACTTCATTCATCCTTCTCACCCTTGGCAAGAGCATCTGGCTTCAAAGTAGGGAACAAAAGAACTTCTCTGATAGTGTTACTGTTGGTCAAGAACATACAAATTCTGTCAATACCACAACCCCAACCACCAGTTGGAGGCAAACCGTACTCCAATGCATCACAGAAGGTCTCATCAATAAGCTGAGCCTCGTCATCACCTTGGTCTTTCTGTTTGGCTTGCTCCTCGAATCTAGCCCTCTGATCAAATGGATCATTCAACTCGGTATAGGCGTTACAGATTTCCTTGGTACCAACAAAGACTTCGAATCTTTCACACAAACCACGAATCTTTCTGTCGTACTTAGCCAATGGAGACATAATTTGTGGGTGACCGAAGATGAATGTTGGATTGATACTGCTATCCTCGATAGCACCGACCAACTTGTCCAACATTCTGGCATTGGTTAAAGGTGGAGGACAGTCCATCTTATGATCTATAAGAACCTTCTTCAAGAACTTAGTGGTCTCCTCAGTACCAAGCTGATCAGCAGGTGGGAATTTGGCTCCATATATTCTCTCCAATTCTTCCATCATGTTGACTCTCTTCCAAGGTCTGGAAAAATCAATGGTCCAAGATTTTCCTTCGGGGCCATCCGGTTGGTAATCAATCTTGTAATCACCACAGATTGTCTTGACCATCTCAGAGAAAAGTATCTCAGTCATGTCCATCAAGTCATAAACATCAGCGTAAGCCTGGTAAAATTCGCAGGTGGTAAACTCAGGATTGTGGGTCATATCAATACTCTCGTTTCTGAATTGTCTACCAATCTCATACACTCTGTCCATACCACCGACAACCAATTCCTTCAAGAACAACTCAGGAGCAATTCTCATGTACATATCCATATCCAAGTCATTGTGGTGAGTAACAAAAGGCTTGGCGGTGGCGCCACCAGCAATGATATTTAAAATAGGAGTTTCGACTTCAATATATCTCCTGGAGTCCAAGAACCTTCTTATATATTGAATGATCTTCGATCTGGTAATGAAGATGTCTCTCTTGGACTTGTTCATGATCAAATCCAAGTACCTTTTTCTGTATCTGGCCTCCTGATCCTTGAAACCATAGTGCTCTGTTGGTAACATATGTAAACATGGCGTTAAGAGTTTGACCTGTTTGGCGAACACGGAGATCTCACCTTCACCACCTTTGGCAGGGTTAGTTCTTCCCGGGTATCCAACAACACCGATGATATCACCTCTTCTTAACTCCTTATGACTTTCTTGGAAATCATCCACAGCATCCTGTGCCTGAGCCATCACCTGCAAAGTGTTACCATCACTGGAAAGACTGTAGAACTTTAACTTGGAACCAGATTCTCTCTTCACCATGATTCTTCCCGCAATAGAAACTTCGACATCTTGCAAAGTCTCTCCCTTTTTCAATGAACCGTATTTCTCTCTAAAATCATCGAGCTGAATGGAAACGCTAAACTTGTGAGGATAAGGGTTAGTCTCACTATGCGGTTTTCTAAGAGCATCCACACGAGCACTTCTAATTTCAAAGTACTGATTAGGGTTCAAGTTGGCCAACTCATCCTTGTTCTTAGGAACTTTTGGAGCAGTGGATTTAGTTTTGGCCTTCTTTGCCGCCTTCTTTGCAGCAACAGCCCTCATCTTCTTTCTCTTCTTCAATTCAGATTTCGACACCTGTTCTCCAGTCTCCTCATCCAAGTAAGTCTTTTTCAATCCTTCAGTAATTTCCTCAACTTTCTTCTCCACATTGCTGTCAGCTTTAGTAGCTGATGAAGTCGGTATTTCAGAAGCCATGGTTTGCAGAAAAAAAAAAAAGCAAAAGATCTATGATACGATTACTTCTTGTCTATCGCTATGCAATCTCAGTAGTGGTGATAGTCGTCTGCGAGATCTGACTAACATAATTTCTGCCACTACGGACCGGCTGAAAAATTTTCGTGGAAGCCCAGGTGAAAAAAAATTTTCAGCTAGAGATAAATGAATAGGAGTTGAAAAAGTAAAAGGAGAGAATAGAAAATGTCTCCGATAGTAAGTATCAACCGCTACCAGCTACGTTAATACAAAAATGTCTGAAGAAATACCATTTCCTAAGCCATTCTCTGTAGAGATCAATGCGAGTGTTGCATTGAAGCTTGCCAAGATCGGAGAGAACCATTACCCTGGAACTTCATCGGGCCCCATATATGGATTCGACAACAAGGAGACATCTGTGATCAACATTTGTCATCTTATCAGTTTCCCTACCCAGCATACAAGTGGAGACGATGTTTTCAACACAAGATCTTCTAATGCAAAATTTCAGACTGAATTTCTCTCCAAACTAAGAGAGAGCAAAATTGGAGCCAAGCTTTTGGGATGGTTTATTACATGTATAAGCGGTAAACATCTGAGACAGACGTTAATTGAGTCCATTCTGCGCCTTCAAGAGACCAACAGAAAGGAGCACAGAGATGATTTCCCTGCTTTGCTAGTTGTGTATGATCCTTCAAGTGCTTTGGACAGCTTGCTAAGCTTGAAGGTGTTGAGAATCAGCGATGCTTTCCTGAAAACATGGGATTCGGAGACAAGATTTATTGCCAAAAACCTCATAGAGAATCGTCTTTCTTACAAGAACATCTTTGAGTCAGTGCCAGCCACTATCAGAAATTCTCATTTGATCAACTTGAAAATACAGGAACTTGACATCTCAGCTATTTATGGTGAAGATCTTGAGTTGACTTCAAACTATTTGAATGGTACTGTTCAGAACGCCGAGCAGCTTACTGAGGCTATAGATAACTTCAACCACAATTTGGGTAACTTCAATTACTTCCAGAGATCACTTTCCCGTGAAATAACCAAAGTCAAGCAATGGAAACTCAGAGCTCAGCAAGAGAACAGTCAAAAGTTGAAGATCGATCCTAAAGCACAGGTGAGTGAACCTGATTGGACTACCCAGTTCAAGCTTCCTCAAGTTCCCTCTAAGTATGAGAACTTGGTCATCAGTGGACAGGTGGATAGTTTCTGCAACAACTTGGAATCTACAGGATCCGTTGAACATGCCAAGACTTCTGGTATTAAGGAGAGCCTAGATTTGTAATTATATCACTTTTTTTTGTTGCCGTGCCGTACTGTGTGCTCTCTTTTTCTATACTTCTAACTTTGCCTTTCAATAGTAATTTTAATATCAATATGACATTCTTATTGTTGTATATTAGAGGCTGCCCCCACAAAAAGTAAAGACACGGATTCGCTACCCCTACAAAAAAAAAGATCGAGCCATCTCATTGCTCAACAAGTGGCAGGATTTACCTCGGCTTATTATAATTACTCGTTGTTAGTTAGAACTCTGACCTTTGTACACAATCCATGCAGTACGTTGGCAGAGCTATTGGTTCTGTTTCCAAGACATGGAGCTCGATCAATCCGGCCACATTGTCTGGTGCTATTGACGTCATAGTCGTTGAGCACGAGGATGGAGAGCTCTATTGTTCCCCCTTCCATGTTCGTTTCGGCAAGTTCCAATTACTTCGTCCGTCGCAAAAAAAGGTGGAAATTAAAGTCAACGGTGAATCTACTGATATTCCAATGAAATTAGGAGACGGCGGCGAGGCTTTCTTTGTGTTTGAGACTCATGCCAAAGTTCCCCGGGAGCTGCAGACTTCCCCCGTGATAAGCCCTGCATCTTCTCCCAGCAGCAGTCCCAAGGGTCAGTCATCTACCGAATTGAGCAGCAGAGATGACGAACCGGACTATCTAGATATTGGGGAAGGAGCTCAAGAGGCTGGTGCCACCGATGGACTTACAGATATGATTGACAGAATGGACATCAACTCCTCAAAGAATATTCACAAATCAAATACAGTCTCTTCATTTGAACGTGCCAAGAAGTTATCTGGTAAACTAACCAAAAAGAATATACCAAGTACTGTGGACGCCAATGGTGATGTGCTACTCGACACACATGGATACAAGAGTGACGATAAAGACATACATAACTCTGATCAGGTGGTCAAACAGCTTCTAGCCGATGAATTTGGGCCAGATGCCGACTTGGACTCTCTTGTTGATAGAGATCTTCATGGAAACATACGTATTTTGAGTAACATGGTGACTTCAGACGATGGTATGGATAAAGATAGACCGACAGATGTGATTACAAGCGACAATTCATCCGAAATCTCACCTTCCTCATCGGCCTCGCTTGGAGAAATGACAAGTGATTTTGAGGATACAGATGCTGCATCAAACTCTTCTCATGGGACCGGTTCTTCAGGGAATAGAGCTGTTTATTTCAGGACACTTAGATTGACATCCGAACAATTAAAGTGCCTCTCATTGAAAAAAGGTCAAAACACCATCGAGTATTGCGTGAATAAGGGAAAATCAGTTATTACTGCGAATCTGTACTTGTGGAAATGGAACGTTCCCATAGTGATTTCCGATATTGACGGTACTATCACTAAATCGGATACACTTGGACATTTCTTTACCATGCTAGGTAAAGATTGGACTCATGAGGGCGTTGCTAAGCTATTCAGCGACATTGGTAACAATGGATACAATATAATGTACTTGACGGCTCGTTCCGTAGGACTTTCTGATATGACGCGATCCTACTTGACAGGGGTATTTCAGGACAGATACAAGCTGCCACTGGGACCCGTGGTATTGTCGCCTGATAGAACAATGGAGGCCCTTAAAAGGGAAATTGTTTTGAAGAAACCTCAGGTGTTTAAGATGGCTTGCTTGAATGATATTGAGCAGTTGTACTTCCCTCAAAATACCGATACTGCTGAAAACGATGCAGCAATCAATTCGCAATTCGGATTCTACGGCACGGTGGAGAGCAACGAGTTGGATGACCCACCATCAGCATTTACAGATATTGATACAAGTACACCTGACACAGGAACTGCCAATACTGAAGCCATGACAGGAACAGATATATTAGAAAGTGCTAGGTCTAAGACATCTAATATCTCTTCTACTTCATCATCAAATCAGGGAAAGGACCTTAAGACACCGTTTTTTGCAGGCTTCGGTAATAGGATTACTGATGCGTTATCTTACAGAAGTGTGGGTATTCCATCTTCTCGTATCTTTACGATCAACCCTGACGGTGAAGTTCATCTGGAGCTTCTAGAGATGGCAGGATACAAGTCATCTTACGTTTCCATTGGAGAATTAGTGGACCAGTTTTTTCCACCTGTCAGCATTTCCAGGAGGAATAAAGGAGCTGATATTGTTGGGATTAACAACACATCAAATCAATTTAGTGACGTTAATTTCTGGAGAAATCCCGTTCCCAATCTAAGTGATCTATCTGAGGATGAAAGTTATAGCGATAAGGGAGACGATCCCGGAGAAAAAAGACCAGAGACATATGGACGGCCACCTAGTAATGGAGATGCCAGCAGTATTGGTTCAATGAGCCCGAGATTGAAATCATTGTTCGGTCGATCGGAGGAACAAGAAGGAGGAAATCATGAAGATGAGACAATGAAAGACCCAAAATTGACTGAAAAGCGAAATGAAGAAGAAGGACAAGGGGCAGAAGAAGATGAAGAAGAAGAAGATGATCTGGATGAGGATCCTGATTACATTTACGATGATGAAGTTGATTATGATGATGAGGAAGGAGACGAAGAGACGACCGACGTTGAGGATGAAGATATTCCAGATGACGACTTGCAGAATGAAGAAGAATCAAATCGCCGGCCAGAACGAAAATCTGTGGGTTTAGGACTCACAGGAGATGGAACCAGTTCGCCCGCATCAATAGTGGTGGATCCGACGAACATTGAAGGCACTTTTATTGGACCCCAGGATAAGGGAAAGGGTCACATATAAGAAAGTATCTAAAATTAGCATAGATATGTCATGAAACATACAAAAAGAAAGTACTGTAAATAGAAAAGCGGCTGAAATTGATTTCATTTGGAATGGATTATCGGTCTAGAACACAAACACTTTGGGGTTTCGAACGGTGCATAAACTTACTCCACTTAAATGATTGGAAGGCCAGCACAAAGGAATAGAAAAATGCAAAATACACTAAGAGAAAGGAGGGCACTCAACGGTAAGGCAGAACATTTAACACAGGGGTATGACGTCAGTAGATTTAAATAGCATAGCCTAACAATCAAAGGAGGTACGAGACGATGATTCTGGTCCTTTAATTTGTGAGGATAAAATAAGGGTTGCTAGTATGAGTGGAGAAACTGCATAAACTCATAGACGAGCTACACGCAACACAACCTTTGAGCTCCGCACGGTGTTTGAGATACACCCAATCATCGAGCCGCGCAGGGTCATTAGAAGCCAACGTCGAAAGCCATCGCCATTTACCGCCGTTTGCAGGGGGTAAAAAAAAAAAACCGGGCTAGGGCCCCGGGATTTTATTTTTCCTGTGTCGTCATAGGCAAGAAGCCGTTGAGTCTAGATATCAAGATTCTTCATTCTCCACCATCTGGAGAAGTATTTGCCACTTATCAAACAAACAATTATACACTTCGTTGCTGAAATTATCTGTGTGTTGTTACGACGCCTTACTCCCTCTACTCGAAACAAGCCTTGACTCGAAACTACCACCCAAAGGAGAAAAGAACACCCGCGTTTCTTAACATATTATGGAAGGGAAAATAAAAAGAAAAGAATAGCGTCATCGTTTATTATTAGGATATTAAGGTATTAGTAGAGAGATTAACCATATTTCATCACCAATATTGAGATCCCTCCATTCATTTCTTTCTGTTATCTTAGTGTTCCTTATTTTTATTCCCATCATCACGTCCTTCATCTTTTTTTTAAGACTTAACTCACATACATTATGTCCTCATCAGTAGCAAAGTCCCCTCATTATTCATTCCCTGGAGATAGTGTACCCAACTCCACTGACTATTTTTCCCGTGATACGTCGTCAAAGAACTTCAAAAATACACAGTCTTCACCGTCTCATTTCAAACGAGTTTCTGACGTGTCGTCCATTATTTCGGACTCTTCGACATTGGTTGACGATTCCTCTTTGAACTCCTCAAAGTATATTCCTCACCATCAGAGTGACGACAGATCCATATCTTCTTTGGCCATAACAGAGGAGCCAGATGAAGATCTCTTTTCCAACGATTCATTAATTATGTCCAAACCTTTACCGCTCATGCAAAATGAAATTTCCGGCCACTCGCCGCAGCATCATTGTACGAAGAGTACATCATTAAACCCTTCTACTCCCGTACATTCGTCTTGTCCATCCACAAGCTCTATTCTGTCACCTTCTTCATCTTTGGGTTCAGACACTATTTCGGCCAAATCTCCATCTTCTGTCTTCCACCCCTCTGTGTCTCTACAAGCAAGATTTAGAAGCTCGGAATTTTTACCTGCCAGAGTCGCCAGGTTCAAGGAAAGTCATATTCCTCTTCCTAAGGGTACCACAATTTTACGCGGATATGACTGTGCTCATCTCATTTCGAATAATGACAAATTGTTGATACTTGATGCTCGTCCATTCCAAGAGTATCGTAATTCCCACATTAGGGGTGCAATCAATATTTGCTTACCTTCAACTTTGCTAAGAAGATCTCACTTTACCTTGGAGAAGTGTATTCAAACTCTAGGTGAAGACGACCAGAGACTGTTTCTTTCGTATTTGAACAGTAACAACCTGTCTCTCCCAACAGTAATAATTTACGACAATACCACTTCAAGCTCAGAGAATGTTTCGTGCTCTGTCAGTCATTTGGCTTCAAAATTCACCAACTGTCCTCGCTGGAACTCACATCTTTGTGTTCTTTCTGGTGGCCTTAAGAACTTTGAAACCACATACCCGAGATTTGTTTCATCTCTGTCAACAACAGAAACAGACACCCCCTTAAGCGAATCAACTCACCCTAATAGTGCTACATCTACAATCACATCAGATAGCTTGCCCAATTCTTCATCTCATATATATTCCTCACATGCAAATGGATTTGCTGATAACGACGTTACCGGCACCCCTACAGATGCATACAGGGCATTTCCTGAGCACTGCTCTGGATTATCTCGCTTCACGCTACCAGAAACGGTTCATTTTCCTTTTTACAAAATGCGTCATCAAGAAGAGCTTATTACAAATCGTCCCGACAGCTCTCTTCACCTCTCCACAGTTCTAGAGGATTCACAGAAACGAAGACTCCCAAAATGGCTACTGAATATATTTGGCAGTGATTTTGGTGCCAGCGAACTCTCTAAGAAGTTCAACAGTTTACAAATTCAGGAAAGAGATAGAATCAATCAGGCTATGAGCCGAAGCATGCATCCTGAGACATCTAATAATGCAAACTCTGATACTCCCATTCTTGCGGCCGGAGTGGAACTTGGTAGGAAAAACAGGTACAAGGATATCTTTCCGTACGAACATGCAAGAGTGAAGATTCAAAAATATGATAAACAAGACAGAGAGCTGGACAGAGAAAGCTCGTACATTAATGCGTCGTATTTGAGGTATCCGTTGAGTGAATTCAACTATATCGCCACTCAGGGACCCTTAGAAGATACTATTGGTGATTTTTGGAGAGTGATATGTGATCACAAGGTTCCAATAGTATTTTCATTGACAGCTGAAAAAGAAAATGAGGTGGAAAAATGTGCTCCATACTGGAAGGCAGGAACCTATGTCTCGAATGGAATTGAAGTTAAAGTAAAACTTATTGAGAGCATGGACAAGTTTGAACTCATGGAAGGCTGTGAGGGAGATACCGTCGTAAGAAGGTTTCAGGTACAACTTGGAGACAAACCACCTCATAAAGTATTGCAAGTCCATCTACTGTCGTGGGCTGACTATGGTGCTACAGTGAAATCCGAGGAGTTGCTCTGTTTGGTATCACTAAAGCGATTCATATTAAAGGAAACTGGTACGGAGAAGGCTCCAGTACTGGTTCATTGCTCTGCAGGGTGTGGACGTACAGGTTGTTTCTGTACTATAGACACATGTGTTGACGTATTTCTGTTTGGACAAGTGTCCCAGGAAAGAGACTTAGTGTATGATATCATCTCTAACTTTCGGTCGCAGCGTGTCTCTATGGTGCAGAACTTGAGACAATACATTCTCATCTACGATACGATTTTGACTTTCAAAAAATCTCAATTGAAATGGAAAAAGGAAGTAAATAACATCGACGGCTTATATGATTGGGAAACCAATAGTCGCTATGGTATACTTGGGAATTTTGTGAGGAGCTATAATGAAACGGCAAAATAAAGTTATCACTGAATTTAATATGATTAGCTAATAGTAAATATATCTTAGTCCTGTGTAGCAAATACTCAACCCAATATGAGATCGTATACAATGACCACGACATTCACAACTATAAGAGGTAATCGCAGAAGCGTTCTAGTTGCTGCTATCAAATTGATGAGTCTAGACTTGACTCCTGTGAGACTTCCATCTGCGGAAGCAGAACCACCGCCATTCATCACATTCGAGTAATCTGTGAAGGCAGCCGATTGTGTGGACTGAGACTGCTTGAAAGAGCCCCAGCCTATTCTATTCAAGAATCTGTCTTCACTGAGGACAGCAATTCCATTGACGAAAAAAAGAATCGCTAAGAAGAGTTAGTAAAAGCAGCAGAGAAAGAGAAACAGTCGTACTTACAGTAGAAAAGAGTTCCAAGGCCGAACATAGTTTGAAACAAAGCTGAATTAGATGGATGCAAAGTGAGTTGACACAGAGTATAAAACAAGAAGAAACATAGAGGAAGAGAAGAAGACGAAATTTAGTCGATCGACTCGCATGATCGGATGGGGCTTGGACAGCGAAGCACTAAATATAACTACCGTACACCAAATGCATATTAAATACTACCGTACACCAGAGATCTAGTCCGGGAGCAGAAGCTTGAGTCTCCGCCAGCTGTTTACATTGCCAAAAGTAAACAAGCCCATGAGTAGAGTGATCATACGATATAGATCTTGGAGATGTCGAAAGCAACAAGAAATAGCCAAGCAAGTTGCGAAATAAATTGAGAAATACGAATGACAAATGACGTCGATAAGAAACCATTCAGATAGGAAGACAAATTCCATCGTAGAAGCCGAGAAAAAGAAACGTTTATAATAAAATCCGGAGAAGTGAATACAGCCGCACGTATTGAGGCTGGGTTTAAGAGGGAAATTCAATATTAAAAGGCGAATTATCCAAGGGTAGAATTGATTTTTTTTAGGTGAGTTTGTAGTCTACTTGCTTGCTGTAGATCGAACTATATGAGGGAAAAGAAGCTGGAAGAATAATGATAGGCAATGCTAAAGGAAAAATGGTATGTTTGATACACGTAGCAGTTTGGATAGCATGACGAAAAATATATTGATGCCAGGTTGCGCGACTTTTTTGAAAGGTGGGGGCACGGGGATAGCACCACGGAAGCCATGCATAATCCATGCGGAAGCCAGTAAAAGCCCCACGGCAGACTTACGGCAACTGTAGAAGCCCCGAGAACTCCCCTAAAATGCCCAGAAGAGGAAGTGTGGACTCCCCAACAGCTGATGACTTTATTGATTGACTCATTGAACGCAATGAAATCTGCCGTGACCAGAAAATAGGCATTCACAGCAAACCTGACACGTTACAGCCAACAGATCTACTATATAAAGAGCAGAAATCTTCCTTAGGCCGATTCAAGATTTAGAGATTCGTTTCTCTTTTTTCTTCAGAGAGTTTAGTTTAAAGCTAAAAGTCTTATATCGCTTATCAGCAACACTTATTTACGAACAAATTTTGATATAAATTTTTCAAGATGGGAAAGAGAAACCAACACATGGAGGAGGAGATTTACGCAGAGCCAGTCCACTTTGAACATCTCGATGCTCCTCCACGTGCTAGAACCGCCAAGGAGATGACATTTGACAGCTTGGGAGAATTCCAGAAATACATCAAGGATGAATCTGGAGACAACGAGTTTGATTCGTTGAATTTGCATGTTAAGTACATGCCTCCTTTCATTGCCAACCAGATTCATGGCAATGATGAAAAGATCAAGCCTCAGATGAATTCTTTGAACAAGAAGTTCAGAAGACATTTGCATCATCATGTTAAGAGACATTTGCTTCCAGAAATTAGCAGAATGTCTGGCATTGATTACGACTTCAAGAAAGTTAATGAGGGTTTCTCTCACAATCTCTATGGTACTACTTCCGAATACAAGTGGCAGTTTATGGATGATTCAAACCATGGATTTGATGAGAATGAATACTCAAAGAGAAACCACTGGAAGGTCGAAGTCGAAGTCGAGTCCGACTCAAATGGCCCTTACGTCAATGTCGACTTCAAGGCTACTTCATTGAACAATCAGCCAGAAGAAGAGTAACTTTTTTGTCTTATTTGGATCCTAGAGACGTTTCCAAAAGGAAAAAAAAATTGTTTGTTACTTACTTACTGTCTGTTTTGTCCTTGATCTAGTCTTGAACGTCTCTTTACTACTATTTTATCACTGCTTTTTCCACTCTATTTTCCATATGCCACAGCATGATTCCCGTTTTTTACTATTTGTATTCGCATATCTAGATGATTATGATTATGATTTATGATTTATTATTATTTGTTTTGTAGGTGCCTAGCCTAGCCTAGTCTAGTGTCTCCTCTGCCTGGTCTTCAGGTTAGAACTAGTTTTATTTGGCTGTTGATTTTTGATGCGCGCATTAATTGATTATTATTATTATTCTTATCACCTTGTTACTTCCTTTAGCTTTTCTCTTTTTCTAAGTTGTATATATAATGTCGTCTGCCGTTCCTTACGAACCCGATGATTTTGATAACAATCCATTTGCTGAGCAGAGTGTGATATCAGTTTCTTCTTCAAAGGCTCAGCAGCCCGCTACTACTCAGCAGCCAGAGCCAAATCCATTACCGCAACAGTATCAGAGAACTGCTATGCAATCTCGGCCTTTACCCCAGCCACCTTCACCAGACTTACAAAAGAAAGATGATCTTGAACTAAAGAAACCTTTCCATGATTTCCCGAATGATAAGGATATCAAACGTTATCTTCCCGAAAGACTAAACAAAAGCTCTTTCAGTATTTCTGTAAAGGTGAGAGAAGTGGAGAAAAATGGAACCGTGACATATAAAAACCCCGTGTTCCGATTAGATGCTTCGACTAAAAACATCCCGGGCTTCAGAAAAGAGACATATAAAGATGTGAGAAGAACTTTCAAGGAACTAGAAAGTCTCTACAAGTACCTTATCTACAATAACATCGAGGTATTTGTTCCCTCATTACCTGTTATTACTACGGCTTACAATGCAATGTCTCCTGAATTTGTTGAATCTATCACGTCCAGTATTCAAGAATGGTTTAATAGGGTGTGTAATAACCCTATATTGATAAGGAACCAGGAGTTTGTGCTATTTTTCGAGCAGAATGATTTTAGCTACACTTCTTCAAAGACTAAGCCTTCCACAAATTCTGTAATGGCCACGGGCATAAGACGAAAGACATTGAAGCAACTTCAGCCACCTTACGATGCATCGCAAGAACTTGCTGAGTACAGACCAATGATCAAATGCATTCATGTTGAATCAGAAAAGTTCGTTGAGAAATTGGATAAACTGTTGAGGTTGGAGAAACAGTGTTCGGATCTTGACACAGAGTTTTATCAGAAGATAACGGCGCTTTCACCCATGGAGGAGAATAAAGACATGATGAAGATTTGGGAGAAACTCAACAAGGTGATGCAACTCTTTACTGAGATGTCTCTAGTCGGACATGTCAATTCTAGCTCCCGTCTTTGTGAATGCTTTCAGTTAATTTCAAATGATTGTTACAACATCAAAGAGTCCCTTACTAATAGACACTTACTCATGAGAGAGCTAACCAATGCTGAAGAAAGTACTAAGAAAAGACATGCCTCTATTGCCAGATTGAAATCCAAATCTATCATTGATCCCGTTAAGATCGATGATTCTATTAGATCGTTGGAAATGTCAAACAACTATGAAAAAGAGTTGAGATGCGAGGTCAAACGAACAACATATGAGATGTTGGTTGAATCCAAAGACTATATTAAATATTTGACCGCATTGTTGAAGAAGACATTCAAACTCACTGCACAACAGCAGATAATTCAGGAAAGAAAAAAACTACATTTTCTTGAAACTAAGAAGCTGATCAATCCTCAGGAATCATTGGGAAGGTTGGGTAGGGAATTATTACCAGAAGTTGTCGGTAATTTGTCACCTACTAAGAGTCATGGAGATTCGTGGAATTCTAGAACCAAGAAGAATTTTGAGAACACGAACGGATCAGCGGCTGACACAGGTGCCGATAGTATCGATGAGGATATTTCACATGTAGATGCTAAGAGTGCTGCAAGCCTTCTAGCTGGATCATCGTTCTAGATGAACCTTAAAGATCGGCCTTTCTATGTACAAATGGTGTAGGGATGCTTCATGTATAGTATAAATGCATTTCAGTTTTTCTTTTGCGTGTTTGAAGATGGCTTGACCTCATCTAAGCATCATCCTTTATAATCGATTGATAGATTTACAATGGTGTTTGGAAAGGGCTCTAAGCTACGTGAAAAGATCAAAAAGGTTGAAAATAACTTGTCCGAGTCTTCCTCTGACGGACTGGGAATCAAAAAGTCCAGCATGAAGCTACCCAAATTCAGGAGAAGTACGGATAATCTTTCTACAGGTATGGAGAATATGCTATTTGATATCTACGAGCTACAGAAATATGGTGAAGCAGGCCGTGTTAAGCTATTGGCGTATGATCCCGTTCAAAGCTTGATGGCAGTGGTGACAGAATTTAATCATATCTCTATATTCGGACAAGCCAGAGTTAGTTACACACTACAGCTCGAGACCGTCAACCCAATTAGAGCCATTCGCTTTGTCAAAGGTGTATACTTGTTGGTGTTTGACACTCTGAATACGATCTTTGTCATCTCGCTGTTCTCAAAAAGTGTAATCAGGAAAATAGTTTCAAGGATTCCAATCACGGCTTTTGAGACTGACTACTCATTAGAGTTTGTGTTTGTGGGCTTGAAAAATGGTGATGTCAAAGCATTCGATATTGAATCCGGACGAGAAACCTTCCTTAATATTCCATCCGCCCAAAGAGCCAACTTCCCTTTAATTGCTGACCGTCACGTGTGCTGTCTTAAAATTCATCCTAGGGACATAGGCACTTTACTTATATCTTACCCAAAGGAAACCGTTACCTACAACATAGTCACCAATCAAGTGATCAATTACTTTATTTATAAGTTGCAGAGAACGGCGGTTGGTGGGCCGAATGCTGTCTACAACTATTCCTCAGATGGATACTACGTGCCGAACGTTACACACTGTCTATGGCATCCCAATGGCCTACATATTGTAACCGTTCATGACGATACCTCGTTGGTATTTTGGGATGCAAAGACTGGCGAGAAAATCCTTGCTCGTACTTTGTTTGACAGCTACGTCGATGCTCCTACGGGTACAGAGTGCCATCCAGAAAAGGATAAGATGACTGTAATTAAAAGTATTCGCTGGCTTTGCGACTCGGATCCAGAGAGAACATCTTTGCTTATTATGGGAGGTGATTCGTACGAAACAGAGGGATATCATCAGTTGGTGAGAATGAATTTCGGCAAGATGATATCGTATTCGATGTCCAGCTACCAACATATGGCAGATTATTATAGCCAACCCAAACAGCAGAATATTTTTGCCATCCATTCTAAAGGGAGTATTCATGACTTTATTCCTCTACCTGAGAAGTCTCCTTATTTCGATGGCAATCAGAAGCCGGCATTGGTAGCAGTAATCATGTCAGACGGAACTTTAAAATTTCTCAACTATCCTGAAGGCAGTCTTTCCTACGAGGCTCGAAGGTTTCCTTCAACTGTGTCGTGGTTAAACCCCAAAATCACATGTTCTTCGTCATCATACTTGGATAAAAGACTACTAAACGGGATTTTCGAATCCTTCCCGAAAAACCTCAACATCTTGAAAGGCGGTATTCCTAGTAGGCCAAAATATAGAGCCGATGCGGGTTCCGTCATTATTTCTGGGCACGAGAGTGGATTTATTCGGGTCTGGAATTCTTCTGAAGGAGATCTTAATAGTAGTAACGTTTTGGAAATTGACATATCTGCCATATTGCAGGACGACTCTCTTGAGTCGTCCGTGTCTGGAGTTTCGTTTGCACCAGAACAGATGGAGATATCCTGCAGTTTATTCAATGGAGATGTTCTTTTATTCAGCTTTCAAGTCAACAAATACTATCAACCTGAGGTAGCAGCATCGGGCTTGATAAATGGCATGAAATCTCTTTCTTTGGGGGATCGGGCAATAATTGATATAAGTGACAGAGCACCACTAAATGTGAAGAAAGGCTTCATGCCGAGATTACTAGTTAGATCTCTACAGAACGGCAAGGTAACGTCGTTATGCAACAGTAATGTTGGATTTGTTGCTATTGGCTACGAATCGGGACGACTTTTAGTCATCGACAGACGTGGAGGCACGGCTATTTTCAACGAAGTTCTTCAAGATACTGGACTTTCCATCCAGATAGTACCCACTTCTATTCAATTTGGATACGGTATTACCAGTACAGACAGTGCCAAGTGCCACGTCTTGATGTATGTGGGTTCAAGCATCGGAAGACTAATCACCTACATATTCGAGTCAGATATACGCGGACGGTTTTCAGTGCACCAAGTCGAGCAGATTGACGCGAATGACTCGGACATAGTGGATATCATTGCAGTGAATTCTACCACAGGTAGACCTTGCAATCCAAATATGCACCAGTTGAACGGACAACCTACAGAGGCAGACCTCAGCTTTCCTTTAGTAATCTCCACTTCTAGTTCCGATATTAGGGTGGTGAAAAATAACGGTAAAATAGCACACAAAACCTTTAATAAGGGAGATATTTCTAAGCTTGGAATAACTGGTGCTCGAATGCCTGATGGAAACGTTTCATTCTGTGTGATTTCCATTCACGGACAGTCAAAGAAGATAGTTGCTTTGTCACTTCCTTCGCTATCACAACTATGCGACGTAAGAATTCCTTACAGGATCGAGGGAAAGTATGCAAAGCAAAGCTCGGTCTTACCATTGGGAGATGTGTTCTTGAGAATTACAGAAACAGAAGCAGTAATGGTCAACATTATGAATTTGAGGAAGCCGATTAGAGGCCCTACCACTGATGACGGCTCCTCGGATATCCTTTTCTTGAAGAATATTGTGATTCCTTGGAGGCCAACTTTCAACCAGATGCTAAAGAATACTCCATCAATCACATACACGCAGCTTTACAAGCTTATGATCGGTAAAGAACGACCTAAGAACGGTACTGACGAGGAGTGCAGGTTGTCATGGAACGTATCACCTCACAATCCATTGAATTACAACATTTTGGGCACCAAAAAGCCTGAATATTACGATCCAAATGCTCTTCACCAGAACTTGGAATTGAACAAAAGTCCAGAAACTGCCCATAAATTTGATAGCAATAGACAGTCTGGTAGTTGGCAGGTTTCCAAACTAAAGAATTACGCAAATAAAACATGGGAAACTAAAGCAGATAAGATTGAGAACTATGTCAGCGATGCGAACGATAATTTCGATAAATTCGTTTCACAGACCAAAAAGGACATTGTGAAAAGTATGTTCCAGTGAAAAAGCTTTTAAGTAAAGCCTGTAACTATCTAACTATTTAATATAACGGGACACGACGAGTAAATGAATGAATGGGTAGAGCTCCTGAAGACACGAGAATTTTGATTTTTCGTCGCGCGCGTTGATTAGGTGTAATTATTTTAAGGCTTCTGAGTCTACGTCAACTGGCCCATATTAGGCACTGCTATCCAACATGGAACTACTACAGAACTTGGTGAAGACAGCTGCAACATCAACGAAAGAGGTTGATGACTCGATCACCACTTTGGTCGATAGACTCTCTCATTCGACCTTGATCTCCGATAGACGTGGTGCTATCCTCTCCCTAAAGAGTTTCAGCAGACAATACAGAGAGATTGTTGTTGCCAAGGGTTTGAAGCACTTGGTGGCAAACTTACATCGAGACTCAATGGATCCAGATATTGTTAAGGCTACATTAGAGACACTATTGATCTTATTTATCCGAGGGGAGGGAGATCAGGATTTCACCAGAGATTGGATCAGCGAACAATCACGTGTCAAGAACGGAAAGTACCCATCTCCTACACTTTTAGGAAACAAGGTGAAGGCAGACCAATTTTCTCTTTGGATCGCGGATGAATTGACTCAATCAGTTGAGAATATAGAGCTTCTGATCGATTTCTTAGAGAGCGATGACCTGCATATCAGAATATATGCCTTACAACTATTACAAGCCTTATGTACTACTAGACCTACTCGGACAAGGGAATTGATTCTCAAGTCCCCTACAGCTGTTTCCAGACTTTGTGTCACATTAGATGAGGTTTATGAACCAATACGAAATGAGGCCATTCTTCTTCTTATGAGCGTGGCGAAAGATAACTTTAATATCCAGAAATTGGTTGTCTTTGAAAATACATTTGATAAACTTTACCAGATTATTACCGAAGAAGGAGGCATTGAGGGCAACATTATTGTTCAGGATTGCCTTTCTTTGATTGGAAACCTTCTCAGCTTCAATTCTGTCAACCAGAAATATTTCCTGGAGACAAATTGCATGCCCAATTTGGCCCAACTAATACGTCAGCCTTTGACTCACAGTGTATCTAGGCCTATTGTATGGAACGAGCAGAGATTACAAAACTTGGCTACTGCTTTGGATACATGCCGTCTTTTTGTTCCAGAAGGAGCAGAACAGATTCAGGACAAACAACGGGCCATGGTTGATTCAAATATTATGCTGTCAACTTTGCAACTTGCTTTCAGTTTGAATACTCCTAATCAAATAAGAGTGAATGCTCTTCTTACCGTTGCAGATATTATCAGAGGCAGCGAAGACGTTCAGGCTCAATTCGCGCAGATAGATGTACCTTATTTGGACCCCAGTTTACCTCCATCGGCTCAAAAATATGGCGAACTTATACCTGTCATCATTGCATTACTAGATTGGTGTCTTTACGTGAATTCAGTACATCTCTTTGATCTACGTGCTGCCGCATCTGTTGTGCTTAAAGCTTACTTCTGTGGCAACAATACAGCCAAGATGGTCTTTTTAAAAGACCAAGCGGTGGGTTTCCGAGAAATGAATGGCTTACCAGCAGTTCCTGACGAGGGAAATACGGCAGAGGTAGATGAAAAAGAAACAAAAGAGATTAAAGAGTATGAAGATGCGTCGTATGAGCAGGATAAACCGAATGAAGAAGCTGTTGAAACATTAAATGCCGTATCCAAGGCTTCAGATGATATTGTAACATCTTTAGAGAGTGAAGACTTACAGGATGGAAATACTAATGGTCATGTAAAAGATGAAGGCTTCTCTGAATCATCTTCTAACGGTATTCCAACTTCAGAGAGTACTAGTACTGGAAGCGCTCCTCAAGGAAACATCTTACAGGCTCTAGTATATGCTGATGAGCGAGCTAAGTTGAATCCATATAAGATATGGTTTTCTGCAGACTTGCTTATGTACCTTTTTAGTGAGTTTGAGGCAGGAAAGATAATGGCTATGAAAATCACGATTGGGGATGGAGATGCTGATGAAGATGTTATCAGTATTATTGATGCTATAAGTCAAGCACTTTGTTCATGCTTAAAATTTTCAGATCCTCGAGTCGCCATTGGCTATCTCATGCTATTGATTTGCTGGGTATGGGAAGACTACGATGCTGTAGACATGTTCTTGAAGGATGCTTCCAGTTTAGATCAACTTTTGGCATATCTTGTCGATAGCTCACAGGAAAACTATATGGTTCCGGGATTGGTAGCTACATTTTTGGGCAGCGTCTATGAGTTCACCAGAAAAGAATCTCCAATATCTAGACAGAGGCTTTTCTCCATTCTTAACAGCAGAATTGGCGCAAACTCGTTTAGTTTGAAAGTTCAACAGTTCATGAATCTTCCTCAAGTAAAGCAGTTTTCACCTTCTGAGGACTCGCAGAGAAGAGACGAGACAGGATTACCTCAAGTTTTTTTTGGAAGTATATTCATCTCAATGGTGAAAGAAAATTACCCTAGAATTAGAAGCTCATTTGGTAAGAATGCTGAAGTCGAACCTGTTAGAAAATTGGATTACAGTGCCTATGAAGAAGTCCAAAATGAGTATGAATCCGTCTTGCAGCAGTACGCCACCTTCAAAAAAGAAGCCACCTTCTTAGAAAAAAAGCAGACAGCGCAGAACCATAAACTAACCGGCGACTACGAGGAACTATGCGCTGCACACAAGGAAATGGAAGAGAGGATGATCAAACTTCGAGAGGCCAATGGTGATCTGAACGCAAAGTTAAGCAGCAGCCTACAGGAAGTTGCTCAGCTAAAAGAAGTTCAGAGACAACTAGAGGCAGAGGCTACTGAGCTACAAAAGAACCTTCACGAGACCAAAACACAAATGGATAAGTTCATGACCGAACATGAAAGGCTCAAAGATCAATTCAGTAGTGTGAGTCAGCAAAAGGCATCAGCTGAAAATGGTATCAATAAGATGAGCCGAGAGTTGATGAACTTAACTAAGGAGAAAGGCAATCATGAGGAGATAATCAAGGCTTTGACGAATGATGTAAAAGTATCGTCGAATAAGATAGCGAGTATGGAAAAGAAGCTTGAAGATGTATTGACACAGAAGAATGAAACGATAGCTTCGCTGCAAAGGAAGATCAATGCCATTCAATCCGAGAGAGAGACTTCAAATACGAATTATAATGCGTTGAGTGAGTCCCTTCAAGAAAATGGAGAACGCTTGAGACTCTCCGAGGAGAAATCACGAGAATACTTGGCTAAAATTAGGCAAGCCGCCGAGTTAATTCAAACCTTGAAGGATCAGAAGGCTTCATCAAATAAAGAACGCGAGGAGCTGAAAGAGCATACGGATCAAGAACTGAATTCATTGAAAGAGCAGGTAGTGAAGCTCAGCAAAGAGAATAAGGAAATTTCAGATGAAAATGGTGTTCTGTCCAAAAAATTGGATTCTCTTCAGGATGAGCTCACTTCAGCATTTAATGACTTTACTTCTTTGCAAGCAGAATCGGGAAGAGATATTGATGAACTTAATAATTCAGTTGAGCAGTTGACGGATAATCTCAAAGCTGCCGAGCATAGAAATAAGGAACTTGAGGAACAAATCAAAGAGCTCAAAGTCACTCAGAAGGAGATGATGACTGCTAAAGATGAGCGCACTCAAAAATTAAAAGAGAAGTACGAAGGTTCGATAAAGGAGTTGCAAACAAAGAATACCGACGTGGATAAGCGCTTCAAACTGAAACTGGAAGACTACAAGAAATTAGAAGCTGCTAAAGAAAATGCAGAGAAATCTTTGGGAACTCTATCTTCTAGTTTCGAGGAACAGCGTTCTCAACTAGAAAGTAAACTTTTAGACGTTACCAAAGAGCTTGAGAAGAGTATTTTGAAGATAAAATCACTTGAGTCTGAACACGAGAAGGTGTCTGGATCTAAGGATGAGCAGGTGAAAAAGCTCTGGACAGAGGTTGCCAATGTGTCCAAACAATTAGAGAACAGCAAGGCTCATAATGTGTCTATAGAAGATAAACTAAAGTCTTCGAAGATAAACGATCAAGCAAATGTTGCTGCATTGGAAAAGAAAATACTAGCGGTGAACTCAGAAAGAGAAAATTTGAAGACGGAATTAGACGATGCGAATACATCATTGAGGGAGAAGGACTTGATCAACTCCAAAATCCAAGAGAAATATGATTTGCTGGAGAGAGAAAAAAAGACACAAGAGAGCGATTTAGCTCGCATCACTTTAGAGAAAGAATCAATTGGCAAAGAGATGACTGATCTCAAAGATGCAAAGTTATCTGAAATGATGAAACTTGAGGCCAATATTAGTGATCTTGATATTGCTTTACGGCAAAGCAAAAAGGATGAGAAGGATTTATCAAGCAGACTCGAAATGCTTACGAAATCAAAAAAGGAAGCGGAAGAGAAGGCTTCTCAGTCCTCAACAAAACTACTCTCTGCTACTAGCTCATTAGAGCATTGGAAGTTGGATAATGAAGAGCTTAGATCTAAATTATCATCCAAAGAATCCAAATTGGGGGTTGTTGAAAATAAATTGGCTTCTATGTCTTCTTTATTAGAAGAAAATCAGAAGCAAAAAGACATACTTGAAAAAGATATTAATTCTCAGAAGTCCGACAAAAAGTCGGCTATACTGGTTTTAGAGAAGAAGTTGAAGGAATACGAGGCCCAAAATGAATTGCTAAAGAAGAACCTTGGAGAAATAGATGAATCTTCGTCAAAAAAGATTACAGAGATGGAAGCTCAAGTGAAATCATTAGTTGCATCGGTGTCCAAGACTAACAAGGAGAAGGATTCCCTGCAAACTGCGAACGCTGCAGAGATGGAGAGATTAAATGCAGAGTTGAAGGAGAAAGCATTCAATTGTGCAAGACTTGAAAGTGAGAAGTCAGAGCTTACTTTAGATAAGGAGAATCAGGTCGAAAACTTACTGAGACAGCTCGAAGATAACAAATTGCAGATGTCTGATGTCAAAAGTGATTTGACTGAGTTGAAAGTGAGATACTCCAGAGAAGTGGATAAGCTCAAGCAAGAAAAGACGTCTATAAGTAAGTCTGAAAATGGTAAAACTGAAATGATTGAAAAACTGAGAATTCAGACTGAACAGGGATCCAAGGATCTAAAGAACGCTTTACTAGCTCAGGAGCAGGCCGAGAAGAATATAGTTGACAAAGAAGGCTCAATTGCAAGGCTTAAAGAGAATATCGATAATTTGAGTACGGAGTTGGTAAAGACCAAGGAAAATGGAACGGAGATAGCTCAAGCCAAAAATAAGGCCGAAACGAAGCTCAAAGAAGATCTCACAGCCTATCAAGGGAAGATCAGATTACTCAATACAGAATTGGAGGATAAAGTAATTGCTCTTAAGAACATGGAGGAGGCCGGAAGGCTACAAGCGGCTTCTGAGCTTGAGAAAGAAAACGAATTGAGCGATCTTTTAAAGAAATCGCAAGAAGAGCAAACATCTAATAACAATTTCAAGGAAGAGATTACCGGTTTGAAGACTGAATTGAAGCAAGTCACTTCTGATCGTGATAAATTGCGAGAACAGGAAACAGAGTTACGACAATCATGCAAAGAATCAAGGACACTCTTGAATGAGAAGAAGCAGCTAAATGAAAAGATGAAAACGCTTTCGGAGAGTAATGTGAATGGAACAGCTAGAATCAATGAACTTGTGAAAAATGTTTCTGAGTTAGAGCAGACTATAAAGTCATTGAGCGATGGAGTCACTTCAAAGGAGAAAACAATCACCACTCTTCTGACGCAGTCTTCTGACCTGCAAAACAAATTGGATGAATCAGAAAAGGCCACATTACAGAAAGGCCTTGAGCTCAAGAAATTGAATGGCACGTTATTGGGATCTAAAGAGCAGATATCGGTGCTTAATAGTCAAATGGAAGATTTAAAGATATCAAAAGAAGCTGGTTCAAGGAGCAATGAAATCGTCCAACAAAAACTTAAGGGTGAGAATGAAAGACTCGAGAAGAGTGCTAAAGAGAAAAGCAAAGAGATAGAGAAGTACAGATCAGAGCTGGACAAATCCGGGGTTATAAGAGAAGAACATGGAAAGCTAATCGAAGAGAATAAGACATTGAAAGAGAAATTGTCAAAAAATTCCTCTTCAATATCAAAGCATGTGTCTCAAAAAGAGTCACTCAAGGAACTGATTAAGAAACTACGCACAGAGATAGTTGCAAAAACTAAAGCTATCTCTGAAGCAGACTTCAAACGGAAGGAAGCAGAGCAATCTTCAGAACAGTCCGGAGGTAGAGTCGAAGAACTTGCAAGCAGACTAACTGAAGTTGAGAAATCGAAGTCAGAACTAATGAGTAAGTTTGAGACCAAAGCAAAGAAGCATGAAGAAGTACAGAAGCAAAAGGAGAAAGAAACAGTTACGAAAGTGGAAGAGTTGAAATCCATAATAAAGGGACTTGAAGCACAGCTCGTTTTAAATGAGAGAGAAAAAAGTGAAGCTCAAACCGAAATTGGCCAACTTCGCAAGAGTGTAGAAGATACCTCAGAGAAAAAAGCATCTCAAGAACTTGATGATATGAAGTTAATAATGCTTGAATTGGACGATGAGAATGATAAACTAAAGAGAAAATTGAAGGACTTAGGGGAAGAAATCTCAGAGGATGATGATTCAGAGGATGACGAATCAGATGATGTCGAATCAAAGGATGAGGAGTCGGAGGATAGGAAGGGAGAAGGAGAAGATAATTAAGGCCCCCCTCCCCGACTCCTCAATCGGCTTAATTTTTAGTTCAACCGTACCCCACATTTATTTCTTCATTAGGAACGTGGAGACTCTCATTTGCTTTTCACATGTTTCGCGGAGTTTTTCGGGCAGTTAGGACTTTCAAGTGGCACTCTGGATTATAGATGTGGGGAGTTAGCCGACGTATTCTCTATATATATATAATGGCTAACCTAAAGCCTAATAATCCATGAATGTGGTAACTTTTCGTTTTCGGTACTTTCTTTTCTGCTAATGGTGGACAAAATTTCGTTTAAAGATAAAGTTGTTATTATTACTGGAGCCGGAGGTGGATTGGGTAAGCAGTATGCTTTGAGGTTTGCAGCAAGAGGAGCCAAAGTTGTTGTCAATGATCTCGGCGGGAGTCTCACAGGCTCTGGAAATTCTACTAAGGCTGCAGATATTGTCGTCAATGAGATTAAGGACAGTGGAGGTATTGCAGTTGCCAATTACGACAACATTGTTACCAATGCAGAGGGAATCCTCAAAACTGCAGTGGACAACTTCGGTACTGTTCATGTTCTCATCAATAATGCTGGTATTTTGAAAGATGCCAGCTTCAAAAAAATGACCGAGAAACAATTCACCGATGTCCTAGATGTTCATCTTAATGGCACTTTTAGGCTCACCAAAGCCTGTTGGCCGTATTTCAAAAACCAGAATTATGGACGTATTATTATGACAGCTTCTCCAGCTGGCCTTTATGGAAATTTTGGCCAAGCCAACTATTCTGCTGCAAAACTAGCGTTGGTTGGTTTCAGCGAAACGTTAGCAAAAGAAGGTAACAGGTACAACATCAAGGTTAATTCCATTGCACCATTGGCAAAATCAAGAATGACCGAGACCATTATGCCACCCGATGTTTTGGAGAAGTTGCTTCCAGAGAAAATAGCTCCTTTGGTGATGTATTTAACTTCCGATGAATGCCCTTCTACTGGCTCCATATACGAGGTTGCCGCAGGCATGTTTGCACAGATTCGCTGGGAAAGAAGCGGAGGTCTTTACCTAAGACCAGACGAGTCGCTCACACCCGAAGCTATCCTTAATCGTTTCAAAGAGGTATCTGATTTTAACAAGCCTGGTGTTCAGCATCCCACCGAGCTCAATGATTACAACAAGGTTTGGAGTGTTACAAGTAGCCTTCCATCGAATAATCAAGGTTCAATAAAAATCGAATCTTTGAAGGGAAAAGTTGTAATCATTACCGGTGCAGGCTCTGGATTGGGAAAATCCCATGCATTATTATTTGCAAAATATGGGGCTAAAGTTGTGGTTAATGATTTCAGAGATGCAGATACTGTTGTGAAAGAGATTGTTTCTCAGGGAGGACAGGCTGTCGGATCGAAGCACGACGTTTACTCTGAAGCAGAGGAGATTGTTAAGACTGCACTAAAATCGTTCGGCACGATTGATGTGTTGATCAATAATGCCGGTATTCTTAGAGACCGATCCTTCGTGAAGATGACTGGCATCGAATGGAATCAAGTTCTCCAAATTCATTTGCTTGCAACATTTAGAATGTGCAAGTATGTTTGGCCAATATTTCTTAAGAACGGTGCAGGTTATATTGTCAATACCACTTCAACTTCTGGAATATACGGTAATTTTGGGCAGGCAAATTACGCTGCTGCAAAGGCCGGAATCCTTTCAATGACAAGAACCTTGGCCATTGAAGGCAAAAAGCACAAAATTATCTGTAATGCGATAGCTCCTCACGCTGAAACTGCTATGACAAGAACTATTTTCAAGGCGTCTGAGTTGAACAGATTTTCACCTTCACAGGTTTCTCCAATGGTTGTGCTTCTATGTTCTAAAGAATTGGGAGGCGTTACTGGTGAACTATATGAAGTGGGAGCCGGATGGATTGGAAATGTTAGATGGCAGCGTGCTAAGGGAGCTATTTCACACGAGAAGGAGATTCCAGTAGAGTTTCTTAGAGACAACTGGAAGGATGTTATTGATTTCACTCAAAGTGTGACTATCAAGAATGCCCAAGAATCTACTATGGCAATTTTGGAGTCCATCGGTGGAAATGGTGATGAGGATGATGAGGACGAGGAGGATCAAGATGGTGATAACGAAAGCAGTGAAAATGAGGCATATACCTACGATAATCGTCGTGTCATTCTTTACAATATTTCTGTTGGCTCCTCGGCTAAAGAGCTCAAGTATGTTTATGAAGCAAACAACGAGTTTCAAGCTATCCCTTCATTTGGCGTTATTCCATTCATGAATCAGGAAGACGGAGGTCTTAACCTTGACAAACTTCTCAAAAACTACAATCCGATGAACCTCTTGCATGGAGAACACTATCTTAAGATTAACAAGTTTCCGATCCCAACGGCTGCAACGGTGACCACAAAATCTTTTCCTATGGCAGTTATTGACAAGAGCAAAGCAGGAAAGCATAGCATTCTTGTTAGGGCTGGCTATAAGACCTACGATGTGAAAACAAACGAACTTCTCTTCACAAACGTTGGATCATACTTTATTAGAAATTGCGAATCAAGAGATGCAAAATCACATTCTTTCCATGAAGAGGTTACTCCATTTGTCTCTATGTCATTTACTGCTTTGAAGGATAAAAAGCCAGATTTTATTGGTACTTTTAAAACGGACCAGAACTTGGCAGCCCTTTACAGACTTAACGGTGATTTGAACCCATTACACGTTGACCCTGCTTTTGCCAAAGGAGCACACTTCAGCAAGCCAATTTTACATGGTCTCTGCACTTTTGGAATCAGTGCCAAGCTTCTCGTTGACAAGTTTGGCACGTTTGACGAGGCCAAGGTGAGATTCACCCAAGTTGTTTTCCCAGGGGAGACAATTGAGGTGCGTGCATGGAAGCAGGGATCTATAGTCATTTTTCAGACTCTCGTGAAGGAAAGAGACTGCATTGTCATCGATAAGGCGGCAGTGAGATTAAACGGTACCAAGCCTAAATTGTAGCTGCTGTATATAAATTATATTTTTACAAGTTTCCTAATGATCAATTCCACTTTGCCATGTCTCGTTCATGTGTCCTCCTAAATAACTCTGTGATATATCGATTAGCTTGGCATCCTGAGTATCCAACTTCTTAGACAAGACAAGTTGATACTGATCCCAGGCACTTTCGAGTTCTCCCAGAGTAGAGACACCCAAGACAGTTTTTCCTTCCTTTTTTAACCAGCGTCTAATAGCAAATCTAGTGGCCAATTCAGCCAAATCTACATGATAATCCTTTTCAAGGAGTTTTGCCAGTTTGTCGCAACAATCTTTCAAAGTTTCAGAAGCAGGATGAAATGACCTAGTTTCCTGGTTCCTGAGCAATGACATCGAAAGAATTGAACCATTGTTCAAGAGTTTGATTCCAGTGTTCTCCATAAATTTGTCGTAGTAATCAAAGAGTAGTGCGTTTTGAAGACACATGTTACAATAACTTAACACCAAATCTAGAGGGCCTATTTCAGGAATGCTTTGAACAGTAGTCGCAATATGGTATAAGAAATTGACCGGATAGCCAGAGATGCCTACGTAATGGATGAGGCCTTCTCTTTTCAACTCCATAAGAGCTTTTAAAGCAGTGTATATCTTTTCTGTTTCAACAAATTCAATATCATGAAGGTAGACAACATCCAAATATTTGGTATTCAGTCTCCGTAAGGATCTTGTAATCGATTTCTTGATCCATTCAGGACTGTAATCAAATTCGTCCAATTGAATTCTGCCCACTTTAGTGCAGATGTAATAGTTATCTCTAGTGATAAGCTTTTCTTCATCTACTAACTGTATTAATGCGGAACCCAAAAGACTTTCTGAGGAACCATAATAAGGAGAAGTATCAATCGCGTTAATTCCCTTTTTGAAACCAGCCAATAACAGATCTTTAATTGGTAAAGAAGCAGGATCGTCGTTGTACTGGACGTTAAAAACTGCGCCTCCTATGATTAGGGGAGAAATCCCAGATAACTTTCCAGAAACCTTCGGAAGATTGAGAGACATTGATTGAGGTAATAAGAAATTGAAGGGGGATGAAACTCGTGAAACCGAGGATCTTGAGGAACAAGAAGAAACCTTGAAAACCGACTCAGACTGGTCGCGATTTATCACCTTTAGAATTCGCTGTGATCGAGATTTAGCCAGCCTTTGTTCCATTGCTCTTTTCATAATAATCAGCCAATGCCGAAGTTCAAGAAGTTTCAAAAAAAGTCAACTCATCCTTATAAACGGGTAAACGCCAAGGAGGATCATCCTGAAGTTCAATTTGACGTATGTTTGTTAGTCACAGATTCAAATGCATCAGCAATACTAACTAAACTATAGTTGGGAGCAGAAAGGCGGAAGGTTACAGTGAGAAAGTTCCGTAATATGAAGTTGATTGATATTCGAGAATATTATCAGAAAGATAATACCTGGTTACCGGGGTCGAAAGTAAGTACACCAGAATATCAAAGAGCAGAGCAGCAGAGTACAATTAAACTCACTTTACTAACAATGTATTTTTCAGGGTATATCGCTAACGGAGGATCAATGGGGTTCCCTTGTTTCCAAGATTTCTGACATCAATGAAGCATTGGAACTTATTGATGACAAAGAAGCACTACGGAAAAGACAGGAGGAAAAGGCCAGAGAGGCTGATGATGATGATGATGATGATGATGACCAAGACGATCAGGAAGATGATCAAGAGGATTTAGAAGGGGTTGAATTTGAGGATGTTGTGGACACAAATCCAGCCAAGCCAACCAAGCCTTCAAAGAAAGAAGAATCCAGTGATGATTCTGACTAGGAACTGCACTAATTTATAGACTGGTCTTAACTACGTAACGATGACATGCACTCTACTGAATAGTAAACCTACACAATGTAAATAGGAGGAAGTACGAAATATGTATGTGACGACTCGCGAAGGAAAAACATTTTGCAGGATAAGCTAATTTATTATCTAGGATTTCTATTTTATTATCTAGTCTTGCTTTCTTCTGGCACTCTTGCTTACTTGTTATCCACACTAATGTCGAACACAAATAGAGAAAAAAAACATTTCGAGGATCGGAATATTTTACAATACGGTAAGAAGAGAGATGAGATACAAGCAAAAGGCTCCCGTTCCAGTCATCCAAGCGCAACTACAATGTCAGATAATGAGTTCAGTCCTCCCACAGAAGAGGTCACCGATGCTATGGGCCAGGTCTTTGAAGATTTGGTGCCTTCTAAGAATGTGAAAGAAATTAATACAGTTGATGATCCCATATATGATCATAGGTATCATACCGGCATGCTCCCTGATAAGAGCTCACAAGCCGCGTCTATCCAATCGACACCTATAGGTTCTGCTTCTGGTGCTACCACCGCCGCTAGAAAGGCAAGACAACCTAAGAGAAATTTTGTCACCGGTCCGTCACCTTCATGGAATAATATATCTGCGGGGGTTAGCAGTCCTCAGACAAAACTAGAGAACACTAGTGCTTCGGCGATGATAGGATCACATAGTCATAGCAACGCACAACGAAAATATGGAACGACAACTCGAAATTCCACCAGCGGATTACATTTTCGAAGTGAGCCATCTGTTCCTGATCTGAGCCGATATCAAGTGTCTCCGGTTCCTCCTATTATCAGTAACCAGGATGTGTTCCTTCCTAGAGGCGGTGTTCGTCGTCGGGCCTACTCTGAAGTTGATCATAATACCAGAAATTATATGCTCAATAGAGAGTACTCGCCATTCGATGAACAGGACGACATGGGGGACGATGATAGTTCGGTTTACATTTCTTCCAATCCTTCGTCAAGGGAAGGTAGTATTTCTTCGTCAATTGACGATGTCTGCTTCCCTGTTGATACGATTGATGATAGTGGGAAAAAGAGAATGTGGCCAGATATTCAGATTCTAGAAGATTTTGCCAATCAAGAGGCTGAAGAAATCAAAAAGGTAAACGAAGCTTCTGCTGCGTTAAGCCAGGACTCTTCAGTGCCAGAGCCAGGAGAGGGTGTCAATTTTGAGTACCCGTTGGTTTCCAACGTAGATCAGGGAGACTCGTTGACCGAACCATTGATTCAAACTAAAGAAGAAGAGGCAAATTTGATAAATGAAAGACTAAGACCACCTAAGCTCACACCCTGGGATATTCAACGTCACGATAGTTTCAAAGCAAGACAAGCTATGCTGGAAAATTTTCGTTTCACCTACTTTCGTGAGGACTTGCCGGAGACTATACATTCTACCAACATTTCAGGATTGACTCGTAAAGAAAACACCACTTTCTCTGACTTGTTCTGTCCCTCATATTATGGACCCAAAGTGCAACAGTCTCAAGCACAAACCTCACCTTTGAACTCGGATAGTCTGCACAATTATGCCAGAGAATCGACACCCCAATTGTCACAGGCTAATTCGAAGATATCCAAGATAGGTACCGCTTCTACAACTCCTACCCCTTCTGTGGCAGACTACTCTCATGTGGAGAAGCAAAATGTGCCTGCATTCTGGCTTGATGTTTACAATCCGACCGAAGACGAAATGAAGGTAATGTCGAAGACTTTCGGCATTCATCCCTTGACAACTGAAGACATATTCCTTGGAGAAGCTAGAGAAAAAGTCGAATTATTCAAGGACTATTACTTTGTGTGTTTTACATCATTTGATGTAGCGCAGGAGCACCACAGACAAAAAGCCATTGAGAAGGCACACGCTTTAAGTGTTTTGGAAGAAGAGGAAGAGAGTCGCTCCAAAAATGAGACTTGGTTCCAAAGATTTCGTGAGTCAGTGGGGTTCAGTCGCAGGACCAGAAGTGATATTGACAGAGTTGACATGTCGTCTCCCCTTTCTTCTAAGCCATCCCTTAGACGGTCTACAGCATCTACAAGTTCTCAAAAAACTAAGCTTGGCTCCAGACAGGATGAATTGGTTTCTTTGAATATGTATATCATTGTTTTTGGAGACGGTGTTATTACATTTCATTTTAGACCTACTCCACATCCAAGCAATGTCAGAAGGAGAGTTCGTCTATTAAGAGATTACTTAACCGTAACTTCTGATTGGATAGGATATGCTCTCATAGATGATATTACAGATGCTTTTGCGCCATTGATTGAGAGCATTGAAACGGAGGTGAATGCTATCGAAGATGAAATCTTAGTGATGCAAAGTGGTGAGCATTCTGATAGCGATGATAGCAGCGATGAGGAGGATGAGGAGGACAGGGTTTGGGTGAGGCTAAAGAGAAGAAGTTCTACAGTTGGTGTAGGACAACAACGCTCCCTCAAGTCGTATAAATCTTCGTTGTCATCAACCTCTTCTTCTTCTTCAAGTACAAAGATAATTAGTTGGAAGAGGAAGGGGGATATGTTGAGAAGAATTGGTGAATGCCGTAGAAGAGTGATGTCCTTACTTCGTCTTTTGGGAACCAAGCCTGATGTCATTAAGGGCTTTGCCAAAAGATGCAACGAGCAATGGCAGGTGGCACCAAAATCAGAAATAGGATTGTATCTTGGTGATATTCAAGATCATGTAGTTACTATGGTGCAATCATTAAATCACTATGAGAAAGTCCTTGCTAGATCACATTCGAACTATCTTGCACAGATTAACATTGACATGACAAAGGTGAATAATGATATGAATGATATTCTTGGTAAGATTACCATTCTCGGTAGTATAGTTCTTCCTTTGAACATAATCACTGGTTTATGGGGTATGAATTGTCTTGTTCCTGGACAGGATGTCGAGAACTTGAAGTGGTTTTGGGGTATTCTTGCAGGTATGATGGCATTTTCTATGGCTTGCTATCTGTACGCTAGGAGAGTTAGTGGATTGGTTTGAATTCCACATTCCTTTTACCTAATCATTATCTCGTCCCGAAGCTTTTGCATATTCGGTGATATTTTGCTTTCTGATAGACCAGTTATATGTATAGACTTTTAATTATTTAGTAATAATACAATATTGAAGAGGATCCAATGTTTTTTTGTAATACCGTTTATAGATCTGTCAGATAGTTACTTGG